>NC_139899.1:0-337287 GCF_905171665.1 Trachurus trachurus
ACCACCGCCCCGATTTCAACCAAACTTCTGCGTTGGACTCCCCTCGGACCCCCCGATGATATATCCGAGTTTGGAGAAATTTGAAGAAATTTTTTTTTTTTGGTCAAAAAAAAAAAAACGTAACACTCCCCCCTGTCGTCTTTTTTAAAATGGCCTGTTTGGTTTTTGGTCATTTTCTCCAAAACCACCGCCCCGATTTCAACCAAACTTCTGCGTTGGACTCCCCTCGGACCCCCCGATGATATATCCGAGTTTGGAGAAATTTGAAGAAATTTTTTTTTTTGGTCAAAAAAAAAAAAAAAACATGAAATTCGCCTGTTTGGTTTTTGGTCATTTTCTCCAAAACCACCGCCCCGATTTCAACCAAACTTCTGCGTTGGACTCCCCTCGGACCCCCCGATGATATATCCGAGTTTGGAGAAATTTGAAGAAATTTTTTTTTTTTGGTCAAAAAAAAAAAAAACGTAACACTCCCCCCCTGTCGTCTTTTTTAAAATGGCCTGTTTGGTTTTTGGTCATTTTCTCCAAAACCACCGCCCCGATTTCAACCAAACTTCTGCGTTGGACTCCCCTCGGACCCCCCGATGATATATCCGAGTTTGGAGAAATTTGAAGAAATTTTTTTTTTTGGTCAAAAAAAAAAAAAAACATGAAATTCGCCTGTTTGGTTTTTGGTCATTTTCTCCAAAACCACCGCCCCGATTTCAACCAAACTTCTGCGTTGGACTCCCCTCGGACCCCCCGATGATATATCCGAGTTTGGAGAAATTTGAAGAAATTTTTTTTTTTGGTCAAAAAAAAAAAACGTAACACCCCCCCCTGTCGTCTTTTTTAAATGGCCTGTTTGGTTTTTGGTCATTTTCTCCAAAACCACCGCCCCGATTTCAACCAAACTTCTGCGTTGGACTCCCCTCGGACCCCCCGATGATATATCCGAGTTTGGAGAAATTTGAAGAAATTTTTTTTTTTTGGTCAAAAAAAAAAAACGTAACACTCCCCCCCTGTCGTCTTTTTTAAAATGGCCTGTTTGGTTTTTGGTCATTTTCTCCAAAACCACCGCCCCGATTTCAACCAAACTTCTGCGTTGGACTCCCCTCGGACCCCCCGATGATATATCCGAGTTTGGAGAAATTTGAAGAAATTTTTTTTTTTTGGTCAAAAAAAAAAAACGAAAACATGAAATTCGCCTGTTTGGTTTTTGGTCATTTTCTCCAAAACCACCGCCCCGATTTCAACCAAACTTCTGCGTTGGACTCCCCTCGGACCCCCCGATGATATATCCGAGTTTGGAGAAATTTGAAGAAATTTTTTTTTTTGGTCAAAAAAAAAAAAAAAACATGAAATTCGCCTGTTTGGTTTTTGGTCATTTTCTCCAAAACCACCGCCCCGATTTCAACCAAACTTCTGCGTTGGACTCCCCTCGGACCCCCCGATGATATATCCGAGTTTGGAGAAATTTGAAGAAATTTTTTTTTTTTGGTCAAAAAAAAAAAAACGTAACACTCCCCCCTGTCGTCTTTTTTAAAATGGCCTGTTTGGTTTTTGGTCATTTTCTCCAAAACCACCGCCCCGATTTCAACCAAACTTCTGCGTTGGACTCCCCTCGGACCCCCCGATGATATATCCGAGTTTGGAGAAATTTGAAGATTTTTTTTTTTTGGTAAAAAAAAAAAAACGTAACACCCCCTGTGTCTTTTTTAAAATGGCCTGTTTGGTTTTTGGTCATTTTCTCCAAAACCACCGCCCCGATTTCAACCAAACTTCTGCGTTGGACTCCCCTCGGACCCCCCGATGATATATCCGAGTTTGGAGAAATTTGAAGAAATTTTTTTTTTTGGTCAAAAAAAAAAAAAAAACATGAAATTCGCCTATTTGGTTTTTGGTCATTTTCTCCAAAACCACCGCCCGATTTCAACCAAACTTCTGCGTTGGACTCCCCTCGGACCCCCGATGATATATCCGAGTTTGGAGAAATTTGAAGAAATTTTTTTTTTTTGGTCAAAAAAAAAAAAAAAACGAACTGTGAAATGGCCTGTTTGGTTTTTGGTCATTTTCTCCAAAACCACCGCCCCGATTTCAACCAAACTTCTGCGTTGGACTCCCCTCGGACCCCCCGATGATATATCCGAGTTTGGAGAAATTTGAAGAAATTTTTTTTTTTTGGTCAAAAAAAAAAAACGTAACACCCCCCCCTGTCGTCTTTTTTAAAATGGCCTGTTTGGTTTTTGGTCATTTTCTCCAAAACCACCGCCCCGATTTCAACCAAACTTCTGCGTTGGACTCCCCTCGGACCCCCCGATGATATATCCGAGTTTGGAGAAATTTGAAGAAATTTTTTTTTTTTGGTCAAAAAAAAAAAAAGAAACACCCCCTGAAATTCGCCTGTTTGGTTTTTGGTCATTTTCTCCAAAACCACCGCCCCGATTTCAACCAAACTTCTGCGTTGGACTCCCCTCGGACCCCCCGATGATATATCCGAGTTTGGAGAAATTTGAAGAAATTTTTTTTTTTTGGTCAAAAAAAAAAAAACGTAACACCCCCCCCTGTCGTCTTTTTTAAAATGGCCTGTTTGGTTTTTGGTCATTTTCTCCAAAACCACCGCCCCGATTTCAACCAAACTTCTGCGTTGGACTCCCCTCGGACCCCCCGATGATATATCCGAGTTTGGAGAAATTTGAAGAAATTTTTTTTTTTTGGTCAAAAAAAAAAAAAAAACATGAAATTCGCCTGTTTGGTTTTTGGTCATTTTCTCCAAAACCACCGCCCCGATTTCAACCAAACTTCTGCGTTGGACTCCCCTCGGACCCCCCGATGATATATCCGAGTTTGGAGAAATTTGAAGAAATTTTTTTTTTTTGGTCAAAAAAAAAAAAACGTAACACTCCCCCCTGTCGTCTTTTTTAAAATGGCCTGTTTGGTTTTTGGTCATTTTCTCCAAAACCACCGCCCCGATTTCAACCAAACTTCTGCGTTGGACTCCCCTCGGACCCCCCGATGATATATCCGAGTTTGGAGAAATTTGAAGAATTTTTTTTTTTTGGTCAAAAAAAAAAAAACGTAACACTCCCCCCTGTCGTCTTTTTTAAAATGGCCTGTTTGGTTTTTGGTCATTTTCTCCAAAACCACCGCCCCGATTTCAACCAAACTTCTGCGTTGGACTCCCCTCGGACCCCCCGATGATATATCCGAGTTTGGAGAAATTTGAAGAAATTTTTTTTTTTTGGTCAAAAAAAAAAAACGTAACACCCCCCCCTGTCGTCTTTTTTAAAATGGCCTGTTTGGTTTTTGGTCATTTTCTCCAAAACCACCGCCCCGATTTCAACCAAACTTCTGCGTTGGACTCCCCTCGGACCCCCCGATGATATATCCGAGTTTGGAGAAATTTGAAGAAATTTTTTTTTTTTGGTCAAAAAAAAAAAACGTAACACCCCCCCCTGTCGTCTTTTTTAAATGGCCTGTTTGGTTTTTGGTCATTTTCTCCAAAACCACCGCCCCGATTTCAACCAAACTTCTGCGTTGGACTCCCCTCGGACCCCCCGATGATATATCCGAGTTTGGAGAAATTTGAAGAAATTTTTTTTTTTTGGTCAAAAAAAAAAAACGTAACACCCCCCCCTGTCGTCTTTTTTAAAATGGCCTGTTTGGTTTTTGGTCATTTTCTCCAAAACCACCGCCCCGATTTCAACCAAACTTCTGCGTTGGACTCCCCTCGGACCCCCCGATGATATATCCGAGTTTGGAGAAATTTGAAGAAATTTTTTTTTTTTGGTCAAAAAAAAAAAAACGTAACACCCCCCCCTGTCGTCTTTTTTAAAATGGCCTGTTTGGTTTTTGGTCATTTTCTCCAAAACCACCGCCCCGATTTCAACCAAACTTCTGCGTTGGACTCCCCTCGGACCCCCCGATGATATATCCGAGTTTGGAGAAATTTGAAGAATTTTTTTTTTTTGGTCAAAAAAAAAAAAGAAAACATGAAATTCGCCTGTTTGGTTTTTGGTCATTTTCTCCAAAACCACCGCCCCGATTTCAACCAAACTTCTGCGTTGGACTCCCCTCGGACCCCCCGATGATATATCCGAGTTTGGAGAAATTTGAAGAAATTTTTTTTTTTTGGTCAAAAAAAAAAAAGAAAACATGAAATTCGCCTGTTTGGTTTTTGGTCATTTTCTCCAAAACCACCGCCCCGATTTCAACCAAACTTCTGCGTTGGACTCCCCTCGGACCCCCCGATGATATATCCGAGTTTGGAGAAATTTGAAGAAATTTTTTTTTTTTGGTCAAAAAAAAAAAAACGTAACACCTCCCCCCTGTCGTCTTTTTTAAAATGGCCTGTTTGGTTTTTGGTCATTTTCTCCAAAACCACCGCCCCGATTTCAACCAAACTTCTGCGTTGGACTCCCCTCGGACCCCCCGATGATATATCCGAGTTTGGAGAAATTTGAAGAAATTTTTTTTTTTTGGTCAAAAAAAAAAAAGAAAACATGAAATTCGCCTGTTTGGTTTTTGGTCATTTTCTCCAAAACCACCGCCCCGATTTCAACCAAACTTCTGCGTTGGACTCCCCTCGGACCCCCCGATGATATATCCGAGTTTGGAGAAATTTGAAGAAATTTTTTTTTTTTGGTCAAAAAAAAAAAAACGTAACACCCCCCCCTGTCGTCTTTTTTAAAATGGCCTGTTTGGTTTTTGGTCATTTTCTCCAAAACCACCGCCCCGATTTCAACCAAACTTCTGCGTTGGACTCCCCTCGGACCCCCCGATGATATATCCGAGTTTGGAGAAATTTGAAGAAATTTTTTTTTTTTGGTCAAAAAAAAAAAAGAAAACATGAAATTCGCCTGTTTGGTTTTTGGTCATTTTCTCCAAAACCACCGCCCCGATTTCAACCAAACTTCTGCGTTGGACTCCCCTCGGACCCCCCGATGATATATCCGAGTTTGGAGAAATTTGAAGAAATTTTTTTTTTTGGTCAAAAAAAAAAAAAAAACATGAAATTCGCCTGTTTGGTTTTTGGTCATTTTCTCCAAAACCACCGCCCCGATTTCAACCAAACTTCTGCGTTGGACTCCCCTCGGACCCCCCGATGATATATCCGAGTTTGGAGAAATTTGAAGAAATTTTTTTTTTTTGGTCAAAAAAAAAAAAGAAAACATGAAATTCGCCTGTTTGGTTTTTGGTCATTTTCTCCAAAACCACCGCCCCGATTTCAACCAAACTTCTGCGTTGGACTCCCCTCGGACCCCCCGATGATATATCCGAGTTTGGAGAAATTTGAAGAATTTTTTTTTTTTGGTCAAAAAAAAAAAAACGTAACACTCCCCCCTGTCGTCTTTTTTAAATGGCCTGTTTGGTTTTTGGTCATTTTCTCCAAAACCACCGCCCCGATTTCAACCAAACTTCTGCGTTGGACTCCCCTCGGACCCCCCGATGATATATCCGAGTTTGGAGAAATTTGAAGAAATTTTTTTTTTTGGTCAAAAAAAACAAAAAAAACATGAAATTCGCCTGTTTGGTTTTTGGTCATTTTCTCCAAAACCACCGCCCCGATTTCAACCAAACTTCTGCGTTGGACTCCCCTCGGACCCCCCGATGATATATCCGAGTTTGGAGAAATTTGAAGAAATTTTTTTTTTTTGGTCAAAAAAAAAAAAAACGTAACACCCCCCCCTGTCGTCTTTTTTAAAATGGCCTGTTTGGTTTTTGGTCATTTTCTCCAAAACCACCGCCCCGATTTCAACCAAACTTCTGCGTTGGACTCCCCTCGGACCCCCCGATGATATATCCGAGTTTGGAGAAATTTGAAGAATTTTTTTTTTTTGGTCAAAAAAAAAAAAACGTAACACCCCCCCCTGTCGTCTTTTTTAAAATGGCCTGTTTGGTTTTTGGTCATTTTCTCCAAAACCACCGCCCCGATTTCAACCAAACTTCTGCGTTGGACTCCCCTCGGACCCCCCGATGATATATCCGAGTTTGGAGAAATTTGAAGAAATTTTTTTTTTTTGGTCAAAAAAAAAAAACGTAACACCCCCCCCTGTCGTCTTTTTTAAAATGGCCTGTTTGGTTTTTGGTCATTTTCTCCAAAACCACCGCCCCGATTTCAACCAAACTTCTGCGTTGGACTCCCCTCGGACCCCCCGATGATATATCCGAGTTTGGAGAAATTTGAAGAAATTTTTTTTTTTTGGTCAAAAAAAAAAAAACGTAACACCCCCCCCTGTCGTCTTTTTTAAAATGGCCTGTTTGGTTTTTGGTCATTTTCTCCAAAACCACCGCCCCGATTTCAACCAAACTTCTGCGTTGGACTCCCCTCGGACCCCCCGATGATATATCCGAGTTTGGAGAAATTTGAAGAATTTTTTTTTTTTGGTCAAAAAAAAAAAGAAAACATGAAATTCGCCTGTTTGGTTTTTGGTCATTTTCTCCAAAACCACCGCCCCGATTTCAACCAAACTTCTGCGTTGGACTCCCCTCGGACCCCCCGATGATATATCCGAGTTTGGAGAAATTTGAAGAATTTTTTTTTTTTTGGTCAAAAAAAAAAAAGAAAACATGAAATTCGCCTGTTTGGTTTTTGGTCATTTTCTCCAAAACCACCGCCCCGATTTCAACCAAACTTCTGCGTTGGACTCCCCTCGGACCCCCCGATGATATATCCGAGTTTGGAGAAATTTGAAGAAATTTTTTTTTTTTGGTCAAAAAAAAAAAGAAAACATGAAATTCGCCTGTTTGGTTTTTGGTCATTTTCTCCAAAACCACCGCCCCGATTTCAACCAAACTTCTGCGTTGGACTCCCCTCGGACCCCCCGATGATATATCCGAGTTTGGAGAAATTTGAAGAAATTTTTTTTTTTTGGTCAAAAAAAAAAAAACGTAACACCCCCCCCTGTCGTCTTTTTTAAATGGCCTGTTTGGTTTTTGGTCATTTTCTCCAAAACCACCGCCCCGATTTCAACCAAACTTCTGCGTTGGACTCCCCTCGGACCCCCCGATGATATATCCGAGTTTGGAGAAATTTGAAGAAATTTTTTTTTTTTGGTCAAAAAAAAAAAACGTAACACCCCCCCCTGTCGTCTTTTTTAAAATGGCCTGTTTGGTTTTTGGTCATTTTCTCCAAAACCACCGCCCCGATTTCAACCAAACTTCTGCGTTGGACTCCCCTCGGACCCCCCGATGATATATCCGAGTTTGGAGAAATTTGAAGAAATTTTTTTTTTTTGGTCAAAAAAAAAAAACGTAACACCCCCCCCTGTCGTCTTTTTTAAAATGGCCTGTTTGGTTTTTGGTCATTTTCTCCAAAACCACCGCCCCGATTTCAACCAAACTTCTGCGTTGGACTCCCCTCGGACCCCCCGATGATATATCCGAGTTTGGAGAAATTTGAAGAAATTTTTTTTTTTTGGTCAAAAAAAAAAGTAAAGGTAACACCCCCCCCTGTCGTCTTTTTTAAAATGGCCTGTTTGGTTTTTGGTCATTTTCTCCAAAACCACCGCCCCGATTTCAACCAAACTTCTGCGTTGGACTCCCCTCGGACCCCCCGATGATATATCCGAGTTTGGAGAAATTTGAAGAAATTTTTTTTTTTTGGTCAAAAAAAAAAAAACGTAACACCCCCCCCTGTCGTCTTTTTTAAAATGGCCTGTTTGGTTTTTGGTCATTTTCTCCAAAACCACCGCCCCGATTTCAACCAAACTTCTGCGTTGGACTCCCCTCGGACCCCCCGATGATATATCCGAGTTTGGAGAAATTTGAAGAATTTTTTTTTTTTTGGTCAAAAAAAAAAAAGAAAACATGAAATTCGCCTGTTTGGTTTTTGGTCATTTTCTCCAAAACCACCGCCCCGATTTCAACCAAACTTCTGCGTTGGACTCCCCTCGGACCCCCCGATGATATATCCGAGTTTGGAGAAATTTGAAGAAATTTTTTTTTTTTGGTCAAAAAAAAAAAAAAGTAACACCCCCCCCTGTCGTCTTTTTTAAAATGGCCTGTTTGGTTTTTGGTCATTTTCTCCAAAACCACCGCCCCGATTTCAACCAAACTTCTGCGTTGGACTCCCCTCGGACCCCCCGATGATATATCCGAGTTTGGAGAAATTTGAAGAAATTTTTTTTTTTGGTCAAAAAAAAAAAAACGTAACCCTCCCCCCTGTCGTCTTTTTTAAATGGCCTGTTTGGTTTTTGGTCATTTTCTCCAAAACCACCGCCCCGATTTCAACCAAACTTCTGCGTTGGACTCCCCTCGGACCCCCCGATGATATATCCGAGTTTGGAGAAATTTGAAGAAATTTTTTTTTTTTGGTCAAAAAAAAAAAAACGTAACACCCCCCCCTGTCGTCTTTTTTAAAATGGCCTGTTTGGTTTTTGGTCATTTTCTCCAAAACCACCGCCCCGATTTCAACCAAACTTCTGCGTTGGACTCCCCTCGGACCCCCCGATGATATATCCGAGTTTGGAGAAATTTGAAGAATTTTTTTTTTTTTGGTCAAAAAAAAAAATAGAAAACATGAAATTCGCCTGTTTGGTTTTTGGTCATTTTCTCCAAAACCACCGCCCCGATTTCAACCAAACTTCTGCGTTGGACTCCCCTCGGACCCCCCGATGATATATCCGAGTTTGGAGAAATTTGAAGAAATTTTTTTTTTTTGGTCAAAAAAAAAAAAGAAAACATGAAATTCGCCTGTTTGGTTTTTGGTCATTTTCTCCAAAACCACCGCCCCGATTTCAACCAAACTTCTGCGTTGGACTCCCCTCGGACCCCCCGATGATATATCCGAGTTTGGAGAAATTTGAAGAAATTTTTTTTTTTGGTCAAAAAAAAAAAAACGTAACACCCCCCCTGTCGTCTTTTTTAAATGGCCTGTTTGGTTTTTGGTCATTTTCTCCAAAACCACCGCCCCGATTTCAACCAAACTTCTGCGTTGGACTCCCCTCGGACCCCCCGATGATATATCCGAGTTTGGAGAAATTTGAAGAAATTTTTTTTTTTTGGTCAAAAAAAAAAAAACGTAACACCCCCCCCTGTCGTCTTTTTTAAAATGGCCTGTTTGGTTTTTGGTCATTTTCTCCAAAACCACCGCCCCGATTTCAACCAAACTTCTGCGTTGGACTCCCCTCGGACCCCCCGATGATATATCCGAGTTTGGAGAAATTTGAAGAAATTTTTTTTTTTTGGTCAAAAAAAAAAAACGTAACACCCCCCCCTGTCGTCTTTTTTAAAATGGCCTGTTTGGTTTTTGGTCATTTTCTCCAAAACCACCGCCCCGATTTCAACCAAACTTCTGCGTTGGACTCCCCTCGGACCCCCCGATGATATATCCGAGTTTGGAGAAATTTGAAGAAATTTTTTTTTTTTGGTCAAAAAAAAAAAAACGTAACACCCCCCCCTGTCGTCTTTTTTAAAATGGCCTGTTTGGTTTTTGGTCATTTTCTCCAAAACCACCGCCCCGATTTCAACCAAACTTCTGCGTTGGACTCCCCTCGGACCCCCCGATGATATATCCGAGTTTGGAGAAATTTGAAGAAATTTTTTTTTTTTGGTCAAAAAAAAAAAAAACGTAACACCCCCCCCTGTCGTCTTTTTTAAAATGGCCTGTTTGGTTTTTGGTCATTTTCTCCAAAACCACCGCCCCGATTTCAACCAAACTTCTGCGTTGGACTCCCCTCGGACCCCCCGATGATATATCCGAGTTTGGAGAAATTTGAAGAATTTTTTTTTTTTTGGTCAAAAAAAAAAAAGAAAACATGAAATTCGCCTGTTTGGTTTTTGGTCATTTTCTCCAAAACCACCGCCCCGATTTCAACCAAACTTCTGCGTTGGACTCCCCTCGGACCCCCCGATGATATATCCGAGTTTGGAGAAATTTGAAGAATTTTTTTTTTTTTGGTCAAAAAAAAAAAAAGAACACCCCCCCCTGTCGTCTTTTTTAAAATGGCCTGTTTGGTTTTTGGTCATTTTCTCCAAAACCACCGCCCCGATTTCAACCAAACTTCTGCGTTGGACTCCCCTCGGACCCCCCGATGATATATCCGAGTTTGGAGAAATTTGAAGAAATTTTTTTTTTTTGGTCAAAAAAAAAAAAACGTAACCCTCCCCCCTGTCGTCTTTTTTTAAATGGCCTGTTTGGTTTTTGGTCATTTTCTCCAAAACCACCGCCCCGATTTCAACCAAACTTCTGCGTTGGACTCCCCTCGGACCCCCCGATGATATATCCGAGTTTGGAGAAATTTGAAGAAATTTTTTTTTTTTGGTCAAAAAAAAAAAAACGTAACACCCCCCCCTGTCGTCTTTTTTAAAATGGCCTGTTTGGTTTTTGGTCATTTTCTCCAAAACCACAGCCCCGATTTCAACCAAACTTCTGCGTTGGACTCCCCTCGGACCCCCCGATGATATATCCGAGTTTGGAGAAATTTGAAGAATTTTTTTTTTTTTGGTCAAAAAAAAAAAAAGAAAACATGAAATTCGCCTGTTTGGTTTTTGGTCATTTTCTCCAAAACCACCGCCCCGATTTCAACCAAACTTCTGCGTTGGACTCCCCTCGGACCCCCCGATGATATATCCGAGTTTGGAGAAATTTGAAGAAATTTTTTTTTTTTGGTCAAAAAAAAAAAGAAAACATGAAATTCGCCTGTTTGGTTTTTGGTCATTTTCTCCAAAACCACCGCCCCGATTTCAACCAAACTTCTGCGTTGGACTCCCCTCGGACCCCCCGATGATATATCCGAGTTTGGAGAAATTTGAAGAAATTTCTTTTTTTTGGTCAAAAAAAAAAAAACGTAACCCTCCCCCCTGTCGTCTTTTTTAAATGGCCTGTTTGGTTTTTGGTCATTTTCTCCAAAACCACCGCCCCGATTTCAACCAAACTTCTGCGTTGGACTCCCCTCGGACCCCCCGATGATATATCCGAGTTTGGAGAAATTTGAAGAAATTTTTTTTTTTTGGTCAAAAAAAAAAAAACGTAACACCCCCCCCTGTCGTCTTTTTTAAAATGGCCTGTTTGGTTTTTGGTCATTTTCTCCAAAACCACCGCCCCGATTTCAACCAAACTTCTGCGTTGGACTCCCCTCGGACCCCCCGATGATATATCCGAGTTTGGAGAAATTTGAAGAATTTTTTTTTTTTTGGTCAAAAAAAAAAACGTAACACCCCCCCCTGTCGTCTTTTTTAAAATGGCCTGTTTGGTTTTTGGTCATTTTCTCCAAAACCACCGCCCCGATTTCAACCAAACTTCTGCGTTGGACTCCCCTCGGACCCCCCGATGATATATCCGAGTTTGGAGAAATTTGAAGAAATTTTTTTTTTTTGGTCAAAAAAAAAAAAAACGTAACACCCCCCCCTGTCGTCTTTTTTAAAATGGCCTGTTTGGTTTTTGGTCATTTTCTCCAAAACCACCGCCCCGATTTCAACCAAACTTCTGCGTTGGACTCCCCTCGGACCCCCCGATGATATATCCGAGTTTGGAGAAATTTGAAGAAATTTTTTTTTTTTGGTCAAAAAAAAAAAAACGTAACACCCCCCCCTGTCGTCTTTTTTAAAATGGCCTGTTTGGTTTTTGGTCATTTTCTCCAAAACCACCGCCCCGATTTCAACCAAACTTCTGCGTTGGACTCCCCTCGGACCCCCCGATGATATATCCGAGTTTGGAGAAATTTGAAGAATTTTTTTTTTTTGGTCAAAAAAAAAAAGAAAACATGAAATTCGCCTGTTTGGTTTTTGGTCATTTTTTCCAAAACCACCGCCCCGATTTCAACCAAACTTCTGCGTTGGACTCCCCTCGGACCCCCCGATGATATATCGGAGTTTGGAGAAATTTGAAGTATTTTTTTTTTTTTGTTCAAAAAAAAAAAAGAAAACATGAAATTCGCCTGTTTGGTTTTTGGTCATTTTCTCCAAAACCACAGCCCCGATTTCAACCAAACGTCTGCGTTGGACTCCCCTTGGACCCCCCGATGATATATCCGAGTTTGGAGAAATTTGAAGAATTTTTTTTTTTTGTTCAAAAAACAAAAAAAGGAACACCCCCCCCTGTTGTCTTTTTTAAAATGGCCTGTTTGGTTTTTGGTCATTTTCTCCAAAACCACCGCCCCGATTTCAACCAAACTTCTGCGTTGGACTCCCCTCGGACCCCCCGATGATATATCCGAGTTTGGAGAAGTTTGAAGAATTTTTTTTTTTTTGGTCAAAAAAAAAAAAGAAAACATGAAATTCGCCTGTTTGGTTTTTGGTCATTTTCTCCAAAACCACAGCCCCGATTTCAACCAAACTTCTGCGTTGGACTCCCCTCGGACCCCCCGATGATATATCCGAGTTTGGAGAAATTTGAAGAATTTTTTTTTTTTGGTCAAAAAAAAAAAAACGTAACACCCCCCCCCTGTCGTCTTTTTTAAAATGGCCTGTTTGGTTTTTGGTCATTTTCTCCAAAACCACCGCCCCGATTTCAACCAAACTTCTGCGTTGGACTCCCCTCGGACCCCCCGATGATATATCCGAGTTTGGAGAAATTTGAAGAATTTTTTTTTTTTGGTCAAAAAAAAAAAAAAAAACATGAAATTCGCCTGTTTGGTTTTTGGTCATTTTCTCCAAAACCACAGCCCCGATTTCAACCAAATTTCTGCGTTGGACTCCCCTCGGACCCCCCGATGATATATCCGAGTTTGGAGAAATTTGAAGAATTTTTTTTTTTTTGGTCAAAAAAAAAAAGAGAAAACATGAAATTCGCCGGTTTGGTTTTTGGTCATGTTCTCCAAAACCGCCGCCCCGATTTCAACCAAACTTCTGCGTTGGACTCCCCTCGGACCCCCCGATGATATATCCGAGTTTGGAGAAATTTGAAGAAATTTTTTTTTTTTGGTCAAAAAAAAAAAGAAAACATGAAATTCGCCTGTTTGGTTTTTGGTCATTTTCTCCAAAACCACCGCCCCGATTTCAACCAAACTTCTGCGTTGGACTCCCCTCGGACCCCCCGATGATATATCCGAGTTTGGAGAAATTTGAAGAAATTTCTTTTTTTTGGTCAAAAAAAAGAAAAACGTAACCCTCCCCCCTGTCGTCTTTTTTGAAATGGCCTGTTTGGTTTTTGGTCATTTTCTCCAAAACCACCGCCCCGATTTCAACCAAGCTTCTGCGTTGGACTCCCCTCGGACCCCCCGATGATATATCCGAGTTTGGAGAAATTTGAAGAAATTTTTTTTTTTGGTCAAAAAAAAAAAAACGTAACACCCCCCCCTGTCGTCTTTTTTAAAATGGCCTGTTTGGTTTTTGGTCATTTTCTCCAAAACCACCGCCCCGATTTCAACCAAACTTCTGCGTTGGACTCCCCTCGGACCCCCCGATGATATATCCGAGTTTGGAGAAATTTGAAGAAATTTTTTTTTTTGGTAAAAAAAAAAAAAGAAAACATGAAATTCGCCTGTTTGGTTTTTGGTCATTTTCTCCAAAACCACAGCCCCGATTTCAACCAAACTTCTGCGTTGGACTCCCCTCGGACCCCCCGATGATATATCCGAGTTTGGAGAAATTTGAAGAAATTTTTTTTTTTTGGTCAAAAAAAAAAAGAGAAAACATGAAATTCGCCTGTTTGGTTTTTGGTCATTTTCTCCAAAACCGCCGCCCCGATTTCAACCAAACTTCTGCGTTGGACTCCCCTCGGACCCCCCGATGATATATCCGAGTTTGGAGAAATTTGAAGAAATTTTTTTTTTTTGGTCAAAAAAAAAAAGAAAACATGAAATTCGCCTGTTTGGTTTTTGGTCATTTTCTCCAAAACCACCGCCCCGATTTCAACCAAACTTCTGCGTTGGACTCCCCTCGGACCCCCCGATGATATATCCGAGTTTGGAGAAATTTGAAGAAATTTCTTTTTTTTGGTCAAAAAAAAGAAAAACGTAACCCTCCCCCCTGTCGTCTTTTTTGAAATGGCCTGTTTGGTTTTTGGTCATTTTCTCCAAAACCACCGCCCCGATTTCAACCAAACTTCTGCGTTGGACTCCCCTCGGACCCCCCTGATGATATATCCGAGTTTGGAGAAGTTTGAAGAATTTTTTTTTTTTTGGTCAAAAAAAAAAAAGAAAACATGAAATTCGCCTGTTTGGTTTTTGGTCATTTTCTCCAAAACCACAGCCCCGATTTCAACCAAACTTCTGCGTTGGACTCCCCTCGGACCCCCCGATGATATATCCGAGTTTGGTGAAATTTGAAGAATTTTTTTTTTTTTGGTCAAAAAAAAAAAAAACGTAACACCCCCCCCCTGTCGTCTTTTTTAAAATGGCCTGTTTGGTTTTTGGTCATTTTCTCCAAAACCACCGCCCCGATTTCAACCAAACTTCTGCGTTGGACTCCCCTCGGACCCCCCGATGATATATCCGAGTTTGGAGAAATTTGAAGAATTTTTTTTTTTTTGGTCAAAAAAAAAAAGAAAACATGAAATTCGCCTGTTTGGTTTTTGGTCATTTTCTCCAAAACCACAGCCCCGATTTCAACCAAATTTCTGGGTTGGACTCCCCTCGGACCCCCCGATGATATATCCGAGTTTGGAGAAATTTGAAGAAATTTTTTTTTTTTGGTCAAAAAAAAAAAAAGAAAACATGAAATTCGCCGGTTTGGTTTTTGGTCATGTTCTCCAAAACCGCCGCCCCGATTTCAACCAAACTTCTGCGTTGGACTCCCCTCGGACCCCCCGATGATATATCCGAGTTTGGAGAAATTTGAAGAAATTTTTTTTTTTTGGTCAAAAAAAAAAAGAAAACATGAAATTCGCCTGTTTGGTTTTTGGTCATTTTCTCCAAAACCACCGCCCCGATTTCAACCAAACTTCTGCGTTGGACTCCCCTCGGACCCCCCGATGATATATCCGAGTTTGGAGAAATTTGAAGAAATTTCTTTTTTTTGGTCAAAAAAAAGAAAAACGTAACCCTCCCCCCTGTCGTCTTTTTTGAAATGGCCTGTTTGGTTTTTGGTCATTTTCTCCAAAACCACCGCCCCGATTTCAACCAAGCTTCTGCGTTGGACTCCCCTCGGACCCCCCGATGACATATCCGAGTTTGGAGAAATTTGAAGAAATTTTTTTTTTTTGGTCAAAAAAAAAAAAACGTAACACCCCCCCCTGTCGTCTTTTTTAAAATGGCCTGTTTGGTTTTTGGTCATTTTCTCCAAAACCACCGCCCCGATTTCAACCAAACTTCTGCGTTGGACTCCCCTCGGACCCCCCGATGATATATCCGAGTTTGGAGAAATTTGAAGAAAATTTTTTTTTTTGGTAAAAAAAAAAAAAGAAAACATGAAATTCGCCTGTTTGGTTTTTGGTCATTTTCTCCAAAACCACCGCCCCGATTTCAACCAAACTTCTGCGTTGGACTCCCCTTGGACCCCCCGATGATATATCCGAGTTTGGAGAAATTTGAAGAAATTTTTTTTTTTTGGTCAAAAAAAAAAAACGTAACACCCCCCCCCCTGTCGTCTTTTTTAAAATGGCCTGTTTGGTTTTTGGTCATTTTCTCCAAAACCACCGCCCCGATTTCAACCAAACTTGTGCGTTGGACTCCCCTCGGACCCCCCGATGATATATCCGAGTTTGGAGAAATTTGAAGAAATTTTTTTTTTTTGGTCAAAAAAAAAAAAGAAAACATGAAATTCGCCTGTTTGGTTTTTGGTCATTTTCTCCAAAACCACCGCCCCGATTTCAACCAAACTTCTGCGTTGGACTCCCCTTGGACCCCCCGATGATATATCCGAGTTTGGAGAAATTTGAAGAAATTTTTTTTTTTTGGTCAAAAAAAAAAAACGTAACACCCCCCCCCCTGTCGTCTTTTTTAAAATGGCCTGTTTGGTTTTTGGTCATTTTCTCCAAAACCACCGCCCCGATTTCAACCAAACTTCTGCGTTGGACTCCCCTCGGACCCCCCGATGATATATCCGAGTTTGGAGAAATTTGAAGAAATTTTTTTTTTTTGGTCAAAAAAAAAAAAGAAAACATGAAATTCGCCTGTTTGGTTTTTGGTCATGTTCTCCAAAACCACCGCCCCGATTTCAACCAAACTTCTGCGTTGGACTCCCCTCGGACCCCCCGATGATATATCCGAGTTTGGAGAAATTTGAAGATTTTTTTTTTTTTGGTCAAAAAAAAAAAGAAAACATGAAATTCGCCTGTTTGGTTTTTGGTCATTTTCTCCAAAACCACCGCCCCGATTTCAACCAAACTTCTGCGTTGGACTCCCCTCGGACCCCCCGATGATATATCCGAGTTTGGAGAAATTTGAAGACATTTTTTTTTTTGGTCAAAAAAAAAAAAAGAAAACATGAAATTCGCCTGTTTGGTTTTTGGTCATTTTCTCCAAAACCACCGCCCCGATTTCAACCAAACTTCTGCGTTGGACTCCCCTCGGACCCCCCGATGATATATCCGAGTTTGGAGAAATTTGAAGAAATTTTTTTTTTTTGGGCAAAAAAAAAAAAACGTAACACCCCCCCCTGTCGTCTTTTTTAAAATGGCCTGTTTGGTTTTTGGTCATTTTCTCCAAAACCACCGCCCCGATTTCAACCAAACTTCTGCGTTGGACTCCCCTCGGACCCCCCGATGATATGTCCGAGTTTGGAGAAATTTGAAGAATTTTTTTTTTTCTGGTCAAAAAAAAAAAGAAAACATGAAATTCGCCTGTTTGGTTTTTGGTCATTTTCTCCAAAACCACAGCCCCGATTTCAACCAAACTTCTGCGTTGGACTCCCCTTGGACCCCCCGATGATATATCCGAGTTTGGAGAAATTTGAAGAATTTTTTTTTTTTTGGTCAAAAAAAAAAAAACGTAACACCCCCCCCTGTCGTCTTTTTTAAAATGGCCTGTTTGGTTTTTGGTCATTTTCTCCAAAACCACCGCCCCGATTTCAACCAAACTTCTGCGTTGGACTCCCCTTGGACCCCCCGATGATATATCCGAGTTTGGAGAAATTTGAAGAATTTTTTTTTTTTTGGTCAAAAAAAAAAAAGAAAACATGAAATTCGCCTGTTTGGTTTTTGGTCATTTTCTCCAAAACCACAGCCCCGATTTCAACCAAACTTCTGCGTTGGACTCCCCTCGGACCCCCCGATGATATATCCGAGTTTGGAGAAATTTGAAGAATTTTTTTTTTTTGGTCAAAAAAAAAAAAAACGTAACACCCCCCCCCTGTCGTCTTTTTTAAAATGGCCTGTTTGGTTTTTGGTCATTTTCTCCAAAACCACCACCCCGATTTCAACCTAACTTCTGCGTTGGACTCCCCTCGGACCCCCCGATGATATATCCGAGTTTGGAGAAATTTGAAGAATTTTTTTTTTTTGGTCAAAAAAAAAAAAGAAAACATGAAATTCGCCTGTTTGGTTTTTGGTAATTTTCTCCAAAACCACAGCCCCGATTTCAACCAAACTTCTGCGTTGGACTCCCCTCGGACCCCCCGATGATATATCCGAGTTTGGAGAAATTTGAAGAAATTTTTTTTTTTGGTCAAAAAAAAAAAAGAAAACATGAAATTCGCCTGTTTGGTTTTTGGTCATTTTCTCCAAAACCACAGCCCCGATTTCAACCAAACTTCTGCGTTGGACTCCCCTCGGACCCCCCGATGATATATCTGTTGGGACTCAGCCCAGTCAAAATGGAGGATAAGACTGCATGGCTTCTTTGTCTCCCAGACAAAGGAAAACCATTGAACTCAGCCTCCCAGCATCCTTCACCTCTTCGCCCCTAGGTGTGAAACCTCCACTACTGACCCCCCATTGGTCAGGTATGGCCCCAGGACCTGTGAGGTCACAGGCCATATAAAAGGAGAAGTTCCCTTCTCTTCTCTCTTCTTCGCCCCCTCTTCTCAGTGGTTCTCAGAAGGAGCTGCCGCTCCTCTGAGTTCCCTCTCTTCTTCACCTCAGCAGGAGCTGCCGCTCCTCTCAGCTCCTCACCTGGAGCTACTGCTACAGCTCTCCCACCTCCATGAGGCCTGCACAAGGCAGACGCCTCCACTGGTAGCGCCGTGAGTGCCTACCAACGGATTAAAGAACAGAACCAACTAGCACACACAAGGTCTGCTAGTTGAGTCAACAAGGAACGGAGCCACAACGCTAAGCAGAACAACCAACCAACTCTGCAAGGAGAAGGACTCTCCTCAACGGAACTCAAACTACACAGCCAGGACGGCTGTAGTTCACTGGACAAAGACACAATCACTGGACTTAACTTCCACAACAGGACCAGCAAAACCTGCAACCGCAGGAATCCCCGCCAACACCGGGACTTCTCACCTTCACGTGACTTGGTAACGTAACTGGGCCTAGTTAGCTTACCTTGCACCTTGACTAAGCATAGGGTACTTCAACCATGCCAATGTATGTATTGATTGAAATCAGTTAAAATACTTGAGCTTTGTTGTTGTTGCTTTGTTGTTGTCAGCTATAGTCTCATATTTAGTTAACCTATGTTTAACATGCAACTTGAGCGTTGAACAAGGTCACACCTTTGTTCACCTCCCCCACATCACATGCGGTTGGCCTTAGAAGTCTCAGGACAAAGGCCACCCTCCATCTTTTCCATTGTCTGAGGTCACACTTCACACCTCACAGACACATGGTCACCGACACATAGCCATACACTCTCACCAACACACACACACACACACACACACACGTGTACACAGTGTATGTAGCTTGTCTTAGTTCCATGTTTTGTTATTCCATTTTCTAGATGTGTCCAATAAACTTCCTTGAAACTTTACTTGTCTGTTAATGTGTTTGAAATTTGTTTATTTGGATAAATCCCTTGAGATGTATCATCTCGTTTTCGAGGGGGTCCAAACATTTAAACAGACATAGATTCAACAGACAAACATGTACTCAACAACAGTGTTGGGTAGTAACGCGTTATTAGTAACGCCGTTACGTAACGCCGTTACTTTTTTCAGTAACTAATAACGTAACGCGTTGTTTTTTAAAATCAGTAACTCCGTTACCGTTACCAGACGCTGCGTTACTCCGTTCCTTTTGGAGAGGTTTTACAGCGGCACACACTTACCATTACATTTTAGCGATCAATAAAGTTTCATTGAATTGAAAGAAAGACAGAGCACACTGCAACACTGTGAAAAACAAAGCGCTTGGTGGCCGCCCTCTAGCGTCCCACACGTAATCAAACACGCTCCATGAAGAGGACTGGACAGGTCAGAGCAGGGCATGACGGCGAGCTAAGGTAACGTAGCTAACGCAGCATCCGAGACCGAAGCTGTGTGTCAGTTCAGGCTGCAGCCCCTGAACTGGGACACAGCTCGAGTCACAGCGAGACACACAAGCAGCCGCTCCACCGAGCAGCAGCGGTATTGGAGTCCGACAGACGGACGCCTGAAACGGTAAACACAGCTGATCACTCTGGGTAAACACAGCTCAGCTGATCGATCGATTAAAAAAATGCAGCTGGGGTGAATTTAGTACTTTCCGTCATTATATCAGGTTCTTGAACGTAACTCGGTCAAAGTAGTATCCTCAAGATGTTTGCAGTTCTGTCATGCTGCTGTAGGCTACATGCTGACATCATGCAGCATGATGATGATGATGATGGTAAAATTTTAAAGATAAAAAACGTTTTTTCATCAGCATCAGTACCTACAGAACTGAAATGAGGTTAGAGGGGAATTCAATCAACCTTTATTTAATGGGAGCATTGGGGAAAAAAACGTTTTAAAGTAACGAAAAAGTTACTTTCTCAGTAACGCATTACTTTTTGGTTGAAGTAACTGAGTTACTAACTGAGTTACTTTTTTAATGAAGTAACTAGTAACTGTAACTAGTTACTATTTTTCAGTAACTAGCACAACACTGCTCAACAATATAGAAAAACAGACAAATAAACAAGCAAACCAAAAGACAAAAAATAACAGTACAAACAAGGACAAACCACAGTTATTATAACTTCATCGGGACAAAACAAAACAACCATAGTAGGGCCACAAAGGTCAATACTGGGACTAAAATGACAGTATATAATGAATAGTAACAGATCAACAACTCAGAAATGAGTCTTCAGGGAAAACAGGAACAGGTCACCATGAAATGAAAAGACAAGGCATGCTTGAAAGTACAAAGAGTGGAAATGGATCTGATATTAGCAGGAAGGTTGTTCCAATCAGCAGGTGCTTTAAACATAAAAGCTCTTCTACCAAATGATTTATTGACATTGGGAACAGAAAAAAAGGGCTGCGATGAATGTCTAATGTGATAACTTGTTGTATATGGTATAAGATACTGCTGTAGATAGGATGGGTAATTAAGATAAATGCATTTGTATATCAGCTGTAACCAGTGCATGTGTCTTCTCATGTTCAATGTTGGCCAGTTGAGTCGAGTATACATTGTGCAGTGATGAGTAAGAAAAGGACATCCAAGGACAAATCTACAGAGTCTGTTATAGGCTATGTTGAGTGGGGCAAGGTCTGATTTATGGGCACTTTGATATATAACATCACAATAATCTATAATTGGGAGTATAAGTTGAGTGGCCAGTTTCTTACGTACATTAAATGAAAAACAAGTACGAGAACGGTACAACATATTAATCCCAAAATTGACTTTGCGTAAAAGATGATTAATGTGAGGTTTAAAAGTAAGTTCAGAGTCTAGCCAAACACCGAGATATTTGAAGGTGTCAACTTTATGCAGTGGAGAGCCGTCATTACAATTTATAACACAAGAACCAGGGATGGATTTAAGTTTTTGTCTGGTACCAAATATCATAATATAGGATTTTGATTTATTAAGAAGAAGTTTATTGCAAGACAACCATTCCTGCACAGAAATAAAATCGGACTGAAGGGAAGACTGAATTTGAGTTATGTCAGACTGGGATGTATATATGACGGTATCATCAGCATAAAGTTGAACACAGCATTTAGTAAGACTTGTTGGAAGATTATTTACATAGATCGAAAATAGAAGTGGGCCAAGAGTTGACCCCTGAGGGACACCACATTGTTGCGTAAGAAAATCAGATTGATATCCATTTAAGACAACACACTGTTTTCTGTTGTGAAGGTAAGAGCTGAACCACTGGACTGCATTGAGAGAGAGACCAATATTGTACAATTTGTCTAATAGAAAATAACGATCAACAAAATCAAAAGCTTTACTTAAATCAATAAAGATTGCACCAGTGAGTTCAACATTTTCAGCAGCAGAAAACACATCATTTGTAAATTTCAAAAGAGCAGTTGTTGTTGAATAGTTCGACCTGAAACCCGACTGGAAAGGTGTTAATATATTGTTAATTGTGAGATAATGAGAAAGTTGATTATAAATTAACTTTTCGAATACTTTAGCGATAGAACATATGATAGAGATTGGTCTGTAATTATTGGTGTCAAGTACATCGCCTCCTTTATGGAGTGGGGTGATGCGAGCACATTTCCAAACAGCTGGTATCTCACAGGTAGACAATGAAAGGTTAAATAGATCGGCAAGTGGATATATTAGAACATGGGAAGCTAATTTAATATACCTGTTCTCTAAACCATCAAGTCCTGGACTGCTATTCACCTTCAGGTCATTGATGGCATTCTGAACTTCTAATGGTGAGATTTTCCTAAATGAAAAGGAACTAGAACTGGGACAGGCTGAAATATGGCTAGAGGAGGATATAATATTAGATTCAGGTAGCAGTGAGGAACATACAGTCGAGAAGTGCTGATTGAAAGTTTGGGCAATAGTTAGTGAATCATGGATTATAGTATCATCAGCTCTTATTTTATTAATAAAGTGTTTATCTGATGTATTAATAATGGTTTTAATTTGATTCCAGAATTGTTTAGGATTCTTAAAGTTAGATGTGAGAGATTCTTTATAGTAGTTGGATTTTGCGTTACGTGTTTTTGTTTTGCTCATGTTACGTAGTTGCCGGTACACTTCCCAATCAGCATTGTCACGAGTTCGACGATAAGTTGCCCACGCTTTGTCCCTCTCTCTAAAGAGACTTATAAGATCAGAGTTGATCCATGGGAGATGTTTGCCCTTGACTTTGACAGTTCTCCAAGGTGCATGTCTATCAACAACATCAGTAAATTCATCAAACAGAAAATCCCAAGCATCCTGAACATTCGGTATAAGTTGGTATCTGTCCCAGTTAATATTAATCAAATCATTAATAAATAAATCAGAGTTAAGTTTCTTATATTGTCTAATTTTGATAAACTTGGGGGGTAATTTAACTAATTTAATTTTCCATACACAAAAAATGATTGAATGGTCACTGAAGCAATCAGACATGATACCAGCCTTTAGGATTCTATCAGGGTGTGACACAAGAATCCAGTCAAGCAATGATTGTGTTCTTGGGGTAATACGGGTTGGCTCCTTAATTAGTTGGGTAAGATTTATACTATTAAATAATTTTGTTTCCTTATCTGCTGACTTATCCAACCAGTTTTTGTTGAAGTCCCCAAGTAAGATTAATTCATTGCTACCAGAAATGGAGTTAATAGTAGAGATCATGGAGTTAAAGGACACAGCTGGAGATGAGGGTGGCCTATATATGCTACCAATAGTGAGACATTTATTTACATGAAAATTTAACGTAATGAATATGCTTTCAAAATGTAAGGGCTCAATTGTAGGGACAATTAGCTCACTCACAAGATCAGAGGAAACGTAAATAGCAACACCTCCACCCCTAGAGCACCTATCAGATCTATACAGTATATAGTCTGATATATTTAATTCATTATCAGAGGTGCTATTATTGAGCCAGGTCTCAGAGAGTGTGATGATGTTGGGCTTATGTTGAACAATCCATGCGCGGAGTAAGTCAATTTTAGGCAAAAGACTCCTGATGTTCATATGAATTATTTTTAATCCCTTAAATTCATCCATTATGAGAGAAAAAAACTCATAGTGATACTGTTTCTACTCAGGTGTACATGCCATACCAGGTTGTAAAGTTTGCAAAAGACATTAAGTACTGTGGGACGGACAGACAGAACAAGACACAGATACAAACATAAAGAATAGAAAAAGAATAAAGATAAAAAATACAACAAGAAGGCCCAGTAGCCCCAGAGACCAAGTCCCAGAGCCTTTCTGCAAGTAAACCTAACTGCGTAGGTGCAGGCCATCAAATCAAAGCACAGTCTGCATTGAGCAGAGGGAAAAACGAAAAAAGAAGTAGCTCAAAGAAAACCAGATGACATAAGTAAGTTAGTAGTAAATAAATAAAACCTGTCGCTAGGGGGCAGAATAACAAAAGACGTCGATGTCATGGCAGGAAACGGAAGTAACGTCACAGTGTCAGAAGTAAACAGACGGTGTAACTGAAAGAGCAGGTAAAAATTACCTGTTGCGCCTAATGACAACTGAGAAAACACACACACAAAATGTGTCACAAGATAAGTCACAAAAAAAAAAGAGTCAGGAGGAGAGAGTCACAGCGTGTACGTGTAATAATAACTGGATCATCATTCGGAAATCGAAGCCGCTAGCCATTAGCCGCTAGGCTAGTGATAGCAGTCACTGCTAGTGACAGCCATGGACAACAACTTCACCGCAGGTGTCAAGGAGAGTTTAAAGTGGACATAAAGGCAGCTTCAGCGTCTTTGTGGGTGAAGAAGCGTTGCTGTTTGCCATCAACAGTAACACACAGCGTGGCGGGGAAACGGAGGAAGTATTTCATATTGAGTTCACGGAGCTTACGTTTGACTGGATCAAAGCTCCTGCGCCTCCTCGTCAGGTCAGGGCTGAAATCAGGATAGATGAAGATGCTCTTCCCTTTGAACTCAAGGATCTTCTTGTCCCTGGCAATGCGAAGAATTTTAACTTTATCCTGAAAGTTCAGCAAGTTGATCAGGATGGATCGAGGGCCAACCTGATCACCTTGACGGGCAGTGGGAGACCGGTGCGCCCTCTCGATGATCACCGGAGTGGGGAAGGCATCTCGCCCCAGTAGCTGCGGGATGAGCCGGGACATGAAGCCGATCATGTCGTCACCTTCAGCGGTCTCCTGGACCCCAACGAAGCGGAGGTTTGAGCGGCGGCTCCGGTTCTCCAAGTCATCGACTTTATCCAACAGGTAAGCGTTGTCCTTCTCGAGCTGCTTAACCCGGACGACAAGCTCATGGCCAATATCCTCATTAGCCCCAACACGCTGCTCAAGTAACTGGACCTGTTCACCCAGCATAGTCATGGAATTCTGAATGCTGATGAGACTGCTTTGAATAGGGTCCACTTTAGCATCGAAGTGGGATAGCATATCCGTCTTGCTTTGTTGGATGGCGTCCCACAGCGTTTGTAGACTCATGCTTCCCGCCATCGTATCAGATGCAGATTTTAAACAGATCCAGCAATAGTGTGACAATCTTTAGACACAGGTTGAATCAGGCAGGGTCAGTAGGTCTAGATCACCAGGATCAGTGCCAAAAACAGGCTATTAGAGCTACTTTATTAGCAACAGGCAGACGAGCTTGAGAAGCGTCAACTCACTCTGCGGCCAACTCACTCTGCGGCCATCTTGAGTGTGTGTCAGTCACGTCAGTCAACCTGCAACCGCAGGAATCCCCGCCAACACCGGGACTTCTCACCTTCACGTGACTTGGTAACGTAACTGGGCCTAGTTAGCTTACCTTGCACCTTGACTAAGCATAGGGTACTTCAACCATGCCAATGTATGTATTGATTGAAATCAGTTAAAATACTTGAGCTTTGTTGTTGTTGCTTTGTTGTTGTCAGCTATAGTCTCATATTTAGTTAACCTATGTTTAACATGCAACTTGAGCGTTGAACAAGGTCACACCTTTGTTCACCTCCCCCACATCACATGCGGTTGGCCTTAGAAGTCTCAGGACAAAGGCCACCCTCCATCTTTTCCATTGTCTGAGGTCACACTTCACACCTCACAGACACATGGTCACCGACACATAGCCATACACTCTCACCAACACACACACACACACACACACACACACACACACACGTGTACACAGTGTATGTAGCTTGTCTTAGTTCCATGTTTTGTTATTCCATTTTCTAGATGTGTCCAATAAACTTCCTTGAAACTTTACTTGTCTGTTAATGTTGTACAATAGTGAGTATGCCAACCTCTACGCAGTAGAACTTCTAAATCCTTCAACTTTGCAGCTATGGATAATGTTAATTTGTTTATAATTATTAATTTAATCATTAAACAAGGTTCTATATTAATAGTTAGCACACCCTTATGAGACTGACTTTGGTACATTGGCTGTCTGGTGCCCCGAGGTGGATTTAATAAAATTAAATCCCATTAATAATTTTTATAGTAATTATTAATATTTTGGTATTGATATTTTACTAATTTGATAGCCAATAACCCTTCGAATAACTTTTACTTATAGTTGGTATAACCCCAACATAAATGGTGCTTCCGTTGTGAGGCATCTAAATAATCTTAATAACTTACTTAATAAATCTTAATAACTTTACTTATAGTTGGGCTAAACCCCTACATATCCGAGTTTGGAGAAATTTGAAGAATTTTTTTTTTTTTGGTCAAAAAAAAAAAAACGTAACACCCCCCCCTGTCGTCTTTTTTAAAATGGCCTGTTTGGTTTTTGGTCATTTTCTCCAAAACCACCGCCCCGATTTCAACCAAACTTCTGCGTTGGACTCCCCTCGGACCCCCCGATGATATATCCGAGTTTGGAGAAATTTGAAGAATATTTTTTTTTTTGGTCAAAAAAAAAAAAGAAAACATGAAATTCGCCTGTTTGGTTTTTGGTCATTTTCTCCAAAACCACAGCTTCTTGGTTCTTGATTCTTCAAATTTCTCCAAACTCGGATATATCATCGGGGGGTCCAAGGGGAGTCCAACGCAGAAGTTTGGTTGAAATCGGGGCGGTGGTTTTGGAGAAAATGACCAAAAACCAAACAGGCCATTTTAAAAAAGACGACAGGGGGGGGTGTTACGTTTTTTTTTTTTTTGACCAAAAAAAAAAAAATTCTTCAAATTTCTCCAATTCAGCTGGGTCGGATGGCTTCGACTTCTTGGGGACTGGAACCAGGTAGGACGTCTTCCACAGCATCGGGACTTTCTCCTGACTCAGACTCAGGTTGTACAGATGTCTCAGTACGGGAGACAGCTGGCTTGCACAGGTCTTCAGGATCCTAGGCATGATGCCATCAGGGCCTGCTGCCTTTCGCTGATTCAGTCTTTCCAGCTGCCTCTTTACCTGGCCTGTAGTCACCATTGGATGGTTGATACTGGTGTCCTCGGTGGGGGAGAAGGAGGGGGGCAGATGGAGAGGTGATGTGCAGGAGAGTGTGGGTGTGTGGGGCCTGGGGGTGTTGGAGGGGTGGCAGGAGGTGAGCTAAACCTGTTGAAAAACTGGTTAAACTGGTTTGCTCTGTCCAGGCTCCCTGATGTTTGCCTGTCTTTCCCCTTCATCCCCGTGATGTGCTTCATTCCCGTCCACACATCCCTCACACTGTTCTGTTGGAGTTTGGCCTCCAGCTTCCTCCTGTAGTTGTCCTTGCATGTCCTCAGTATATCTCGGAGTCCATGTTGCACTCTCCTCTGCTCCTCTCTGTCTCCAGACCTGAAAGCCCTCTTCTTCTTGTTCAAAAGTGCCTTCAGGTCGATGCAACAGTGGGTGAATTTAATGCATGTTATACCATGGTCTGGGTGAATCCTCGATTCTGATTGGCTGCGGGGTGTCCATTAAAAAGTGATAATGGACACCCATAAAGATGTTCCGGTCAAATTGCCTGATTACGTTCTAAATATTACTGCACTGGCTCAAACCCTATGGCTCAAACGCTTGTTGGTAACCACGGCAACGGACACTCGGACCAAAACAACTTTTTTCCCGCGCATCATGGCACTGGAGTCTGTAAACACACAAGCGGTAAGAAGTGCACTGGCCGTCTGAAATAATACTTTGTGTCACGTAACATTTGAGCCGTCACATCACCTCCCTTCACTGATCAACTACCAGGCTGTGGCAGAGTCATATACCCCTTTCCCACTGGCCAAAAAACCCGTTTAAACCCGCTAACAATCGGCTTTTGGTGGCAGTGGGAAAGGCGCACCGAGCCGCGTTGACGCGGTCAAACGACTTGGCAAGCGACGCGGCAAGCGACGCGGGTTAAAATCGCCTTTAATCGGCTCGGCTCTGCTCGGCTTGCAGTGGGAACGCCAGACCCGCGTCAACCCGCTAATTTACGTGATGACACTGAACGTTACGTGACGCTACGTCATCGCGCCGGTCGCGTCTCATATCACGTACCAAAACAAAGCTCTGCTCCGCTCTGCTCTCATCCGAGACTGGGATCAAAAGATCAGAGAACACTGACCATAAACGATAGAAAAAAAAGAAAAGAAAAGAAGCGACAGTCTGTTTAACTGACGTGTTGTGCCGCGGACGTCCGTCATCCGGCCGCAGCAGACTCTCTGTCCTCCGCGGTCCTGGTGCTCCAGGTCAGCCAGCCAGAGAGTCTGCCTCGGCGAACGGACACTCCGCGGCGGGCGGCTGTGGCATGACTGTGTGTGTCTCTTGCACCGCGGATGAGAGCGTGGCGACTGGTTTATGCTCTGTCTGATCCCTCAGCGGGGGGTCAGACTCGGCTCATTTTGGTCAATGGGAAAGGGGCCAAATGCCGATTGGTAGCGGGTCGACCCGCGTTTAAAAAACCCGCGTCGACCCGCTAATTTTAGTGGGAAAACGGCTATAGACTGTACGCTGCGGTCACAGCGGGTCCCTCTTTTTTTTTTCTTTTATCGCCGACGAGTGTTATTAAATAGTCCGCTCGGCTCAGCCGCTTAAAGATTAATTTAATTTAAATTATAAGTATTTGATTTAATATGTATTTATCTCGTAAGTGACCATGGTATAAGCGGGATAATGCCCTTCGAGGTGTCCGATTATCAGAAATTAATGGACTACGCGGAAGCAACCATTTAAGTGAGCATATTAACCATGCAGTTCCTGAGTTCTGCTTTAATAGGTACCCTGCAACACTGAATAGAATAGAAAAAATATTTGAGCATACGTTTACTGAAGAAATTGCGCATGAAAAATCAATCAATTAAACAGAAAGTAAATTTAACCCTCTCTTTCCTTCTCTCCTTAATCATTGCATTTTAGGCGACCTTTTGCGATGTATTCTTGGCACATGTTCATATCACGATGATGATGAAAATACGATTAATCCGTCAGTCATAGTATTATACAATGACGGATTGAAAAAGTACTAATATTCTATAGATGCACACAGTACAAACTTTAAACGACACAGCCTCACTCAGTGAATCTGCTCCACATGCAGCTGAACACACAGACTGACATCACATCATTATTTGTCAGTTGTCAGTCAAACCAGTCATGCTGTCGTGTTTGTTTATGTCAGCGACGTGCGGAGACGTTAGCGGCTTCTCTGATGACGGCATGGAAATAAACTAGACTTTTCAGACAAAAAGAAAACAAGTTGCCATGGTTACAGAGAGTACCATGATTTTGTCTGTTTGTTTACATTTTTGGAGAAGTGTACTGAATTATCTATTTTAAGTTCCTGTTTGTTTTGCATCTCTGAGGAACTGTGACTTCTTTTTTCTCTGATTCATCATATTTATGACTCTGATAATTGAGGAAGATCAGTTTAGCCATTGAGATAATACAGATGCAAACTGCACTGAACTTTTTCACGTTCCTTTTTTATCAGCAAATGAATAATGATGAAGACATTAGACAATACAGAAATAGCTCAACTGGAGATTTAAAAAAGGTGAGTTACCTTTCCCATTGATGAAAGCCTCAAATCCACACACGAGTCATCCAGAGGGAAGACATACTTTGCCTCGATGGGCACAGAGCTCGTGTTGGTGTATTTCTGGAAAATGATGACCTGCAGGTCGAAAGAGAAGACAAACTCTGGTTAGGTTTTATATCCATCCCTCAGTTCACAGGGCTGTTATCAAAATGAATCTAGAAAAAAAAAGAAAAGCCAACCTGTGAGAGCAAATCCATCAGTTTACACTTCACATGGACGGCCTGCAGGGGGAGCTGCTGGCCTGAGCTGTCCAACAGTCCTGCCGTCACGTCACGTCCTCCAGAGGGTTTTTAACCTTTTCATCCCCCTCATCCAAATCCAGGCTGGCTGCTGGGCCACGACAACACGGGACAGGAGAAAATATATCAGACTGCAGTTACATGAACACAATGGCAGTAAATTTAAATACATGTAAAATAGGGGTGTAACTTCAAATTCCTACAAATAAGAGACTGGGTTAAGGAGAAATCTAAAGAAACATTCCCAGATATCCCAAAAGAAACTCCTCTTGAAACCCATTTATGTAACAAATTACGCAGTTCAACAAAAGGAATAATATCTTCTATATATCGTATCATTAATGGAAAGTTACCTGTTTATGATAAAACATCTACAAGAGGAAAATGGGAAGCAGACTTAGGCTGCGCTTATGAGGAGGAGAATTGGCATCAGCTATTGGAACAAGCACAAACTGTGTTAATCTCCACAAAACACAGACAAATTCAATTTAATATATTTCATAGGACTTACTACACCCCCTACAGGTTACATAAAATTGACAGCAACATTTCCTCCAGATGTCAGAGATGTAAAGTGACTGATGGTGACCTTCTACACATGCTATGGAGTTGCCCAATATTAGAAGAATATTGGAAACGTGCCATTGAATTAACCTCAAGGGTAACAGGAATTCAAATTGAACAGGACCCAAAAGTTTGGATTCTGGGGGACACAAGCTCAGTTAATGTGAACTTTTATAAGAAATACTTTATTTTACTTGTGGGTACTGCCCTGAAAAAATGTATCCTGGTTAACTGGAAATCTGAAAATTCTCCATCAACTAGACACTGGATTAATGAGCTTGTATCTTACTGCACGCCTGAAAAGATATTATATAATGTGAGAGGGAAGCATGCAGCCTTTGAAAACATCTGGGGCCCCTTCATAGACATTCTGCCTTCACTGGACTTCGCTGATAACGATGGTGCGACTCTTCCTGGATCAGCTTCAAATTAGCCCTCTGTGATCCTTCCTGTATAAATTTGCTCATTGGTGTATTTATTGTGAATAGTGCACTGATCCATATATATATGAATGTGTACAGAAGGGTTTATGTATAAATTATGGACGGTGTAAGTATGTAAATGAAAGGAAATTGAGAACCATACAAGGGAAGAGGGTGGGGGGTGGGATGGGAAAGGTTTATGTGATATTTTTTATTTTGTTTAGATTTTATATATTTTATTTTTTTTATTATTATAATTTGTTCTTTTCTTATTATCTCTTCTGATGTTTAGAAATCATCCTTGTGGTGTATTTGTAAGATTATGTACAGTACACAGTACGTTCTCTCTGTATAATACGATCTATTCATTGTAACAAAATGTAGATGCTTGCTATGCACCATAAACATCCTTAAGAGATTCTGTTAATAAAAAACAAATCTTTAATAAAAAAATAAAAAAAATAGGGGTGTAACGGTACACAAAAGTCACGGTTCGGTACGTACCTCGGTTCAGGGGTCACGGTTCGGTACGGTTTCGGTACAACAGAGACTCTTGAATGTAAAACTAAAATCTGTCTTGTGTTATAAAAGTAAAAAAAAAAAAAATGTAATATAAAATTAAACAGGTGCATTAGGAGTGTTATCGTGCCATTCATTCATTCTAGAGGGAAAAACACTTGCACTTGACAACTGACAACTATTACAAACAAAACAAAACAAGAAACTAACATCAATGTTGGTTTACACAGCTAACTTAGACTAGATACCAGTTGCTTTGGTGATGTTTCTGGTCCTGTCTGTGTTCATGTCAAGAGGCTTAAAAGCAGCGGGATAAGTTGTTACCAGGTGGCAACCCTCCGTGACGTCACCCATTGGTTTGTGAAGGGCCGTTTGTGAAGCCCGGAGATTGGCTTTCAGGGCGCCGCCATATTTGATTTTTGGAGCCAGAAGAAACCATATTTGGACGAGGGGGCGGAGCTAAGGAGGGTCGAGGGGCGGGTCGGACCCGTGTCTCCGAGGCTGCTGATTTACCCAGCAACACCGGCTAACTGCCGAGCAGCTACGCTGCTAACACCGTTAGCATCTACAACTCGAGGTAAACTTTATATTTAACGGTGAAAGTAATCTCAGAAGCTTATTAAATACATGTCCATGTTTGAACTAGCCTACATAGATCCCATGAGGAGTAATGTGTCACGTTATTGTAGCCGATGTTAGCATTAATAAGCTAATGTAAAGCTGTGAAACGTATTTTGATATTGTTTTAAATTGTTTCACAGAACCCGGAGACTAGTTTCTGTCTCAAACTGTGAAGCTGCAACATAAACTGTCATGGACTGAGACTGGTGGGTGACGGCTCCTGGACTTCATGTACCTCACCTGCATCACCGATGATCGGCTGCTGGAGCTCCGACCTGTCGACCACGTTACAGCATTCACCCAGCTATTAGCTATTATTTTACATTCCTATTATATATATATGCACATATTTCTTGCAGGTTACCAACATGATGATGTACTGGAAATTCAGCTAATATAATACAAGCTTGTCTTTTGACAGTATGGCTCACCTTTACATCATCCACAGCTTATAAAACGTTTTCAATGCTGTGAAATGCTAAGATTAGTGCAGTTTAAACCTGAAATTAATTAATTTACTAAGATTTGCTTTACTGATTTTTAATGGGCCAGATCTGTACAGTAACATTAACACCACGACACACTGCTGTAATTAATAAGAAATTCAGGAAAATCTTCCAGGACTATTTCTATGTATGGTTTCATTACACACAAGAAAAATACAAATGTTTAATGTTACACTCCTTGAAATGATAATAAAGCATCCAGAGATGAATATCAGAGTTTGTGCTTTCCTGATGTTTCTTGTCAACTAATCTATGATACTGAAAACAATAATTCACCAAAGTGTCACATTACATTGGCTATGAGGTTATGGTTATTATGTAAAAGAAATACTACAGTTTAATCACAGTAACTTTCTTTATTATTACATTTTCAATGATAACAATCATCGACTGAATAAAACATTTGTATTAACTGGGCTATGAAAATAGCTGCCTCAAATTCTTCACTGTCAATTTTAAGTTCACCCTAAAAAGTGTGAGTTCAAATGTGGACATAGAATAATAAACAAACAGTTGGTCTGTTCTCTCATCAGAGGTATTCTGGTTTCATCATCATCACAGCTCCATAACTTCACATTATGTCCTCCTTCTGTTGGCACCAGTCACTCAGCTCTCACAGTGGCTCCTTTACAATCACAGTAAAACACAATAACTTAAATTAAAACATTGTTGAGAGTTGCAGGACTGTCTGCTTCAGTTTTTTGTGTGTGATTTTACAGCAGTAGCTAAATGACAAATCCCCACCTGTGTTGATCAGTACAGTATTAACGTTACGAGCAAGATAGCAAGTTGATGAATAAACCTGGGGGCTTTGCAGCTTGTAGACCGATCCTACCGATCACTGTTCTGCCAACATGACGCCGTGGTCGTTAAATATTAAACCGGATTTATCCCGGTCCGGTAAAAGTCGGGAGACGAGCTACTACACTTTTCATGTAGGCCTATGTATTTTGTACACGTTCAATTTCTTATATTAACACATATTTTAAACTGGAATGGGGGCAGGTACAGTGCACCTTGTTGAGGTTATCACTTGACGTAGCTAAGGCCAGGGCGGGCTAGCCTACTTGTTTGATCCAAAACATAAAGTTGCAATATCCCACTTAAATATAATAGTCATACATATTAATGCCTATTTTTTTGACTAATCTAACAATTAATTTTTGGTTGACGATTAGTCATTTACAAAAAAAACACCTCTGAACACTTCTCTTATTTAAATTCTTCAGATACTCTTTCTGGTGTGCATTCCTCTAAATCAGTGGTTCCCAACCTTTTTTCCTCAAAGCCCCCAGGTTTTTGTTCCTATTGATTTTGATGATTTTGATTATCCAATTCACTTTATGCACAGCTACACTACTTCCTGAAATAAGCCAGCTCGTTTAATTCCTGTTTTACATTATTGGACCAACTGATCAATCCAGGTGTGTCTGACCACTGTGACTACTCAGACACACCTGGATTAATCAATTGGTCCAATAATGTAAGACAGGAATTAAACGAGCTGGCTTATTTCAGGAAGTAGTGTAGCTGTGCATAAAGTGAATTGGATGTGTTATTGGAATTTTAAAATATCAATATGCACAAATCTAATTTTGATAACCTCACAACCTCAGAACAAACAAAGCTCTGTGGACCCCCTGACATCTCTGACGCCCCCCTGAGGGGGGCACGGACCCAAGGTTGGGAACCAATGCTCTAAATAGCCTAATCTTTTTTTTTGGAGGGGAAAAACTATGCCACATCAGTTTGCTTTAACCTGGAAAATAGACAGATAACGCAGAGTGCACACTGAAATATTAACACAGTGATTTTGAATAGGCACATTTATTTAGTATAGTCATGGAGCAGAGCAGTGTTTCCTCTAGGATTTTTTTTTTAAGCCGGGGGTGCAGGACATCACCCTCACTTACGATCTGCTGCTGTGCTGCGTCCGGGTGCACAGAGCAGCAGCGGATTAAAAAAAAACAACAACAACAAAAGACAACCCGAGGACGTGTTTACATCTATGGATACATAAAGCAAGGAGACTGTGGCGGGTGGTCCGATTGTCCGACGAGGGAGGGGGACGCGGGGGTCCGCGTTCGGACCGTATGAGTTCGCTTTTATCGCGCACTGATGTCATGCATGCGCCCTTCGCTCTGTGTGTGTGTGTGTGAGAGAGAGAGAGAGAGGGAGAGAGAGAGAGAGAGAGAGAGAGAGAGCGTCAATAACGGTGAAAGAGCGATGGATAGAAAGTGTCCTACAGAGAGATCTCTGCTTTGTTGTAGTTCTGACAAATGCTGGATCTTTACAGAACACGTGCGAAGTGATGCTGCATTCACGACAACTCGGAAATACGGGACAAAGCCCGTCCCGTATTGATTCAAAACGGGACGCACTATTTTATTTCAAAATACGGAACGATTCCGTATTTTAAGGGACGGGTGGCAACCCTAGTTATACCAACCTTTAAGGACTAATATCTAAATAATTATAGATTTTTTTTCAGATGGACCACCAGGTCATATTTAAGGATGAGGAACTTTAGCTGTTTAGACCGTTATCAGTTGTGAAAAAAAATTATTGATCGAGTATTTCATGATTGAAAATGAATGGGAGTGGATTGGAACCAGGGCTTCTTGGAAACACCCCTAGCAGATCTCGGGGGGATTACAAGTAAAGTTACTTCCGCATTGGCTTCACTTTTCAGACCGGAAGTCTACGTCCATTTTTTTTTACAGTATATGGTTGTTACACACAACTTGTCTTTTTCCTTGCACGAGTGATTGACATGTGGAGGGCGGGGGTGAACATGCGCTATTGATGCGTTTCTAGCGACGCAGCGCGCATCCGTGAAATAGCGCCGACGGACTTTGTCCGGTGGACCGGTCTCGAGCTGCTTTCTATGGTTGCGAGCCGTCGCTGCCGCCGCCGTTGTGTTTCATTGAAAAACCACACGGTGACATAAATGAAGCAGCAGCTCCTCTAACTTCACACTCTCATCACTTCTCTTCTTCATCTGTTATGACCAGTGGCGGCTGGTGACTGAAAAAATTAGGGAGGACAGGAGGAACACCAGTCCACGGCCTCATTTTATTTTATAGCACTACTTCTCCCTACTTTATTATATTCAATGAAAATTAAACAGTAAAACAATGTCTTACAAGATTTCTTAAAAACAACATAATTTTATTAAATCTTAGTTTTCAGATTAACACAGGCCTAATGAAAAAGACAGAGCCATGATCTTGGATGTGGGATGTAAAAAAAAAAAAAAGCAGGCCAGTGTTCAACACCTGTAAATGCCACAGTGGGGATTTACACCCTCTGATTTAAAAAGGAAAAACAAAAACCATGAAAATCTGTAATTATTAATAACAAAACAAAGTGTTCCACTCAAATTACATACATATTTGGCTTTTACCTCTTAGATATAGCTATGCTTTTACCTGAGCTGATGGCGGAGAAAAAAAAAAAAAGTCCGGTCGTGTCTTTGTTTACCCTCCAGCTGCCCAGGTCACGTAACTGAAAACTATTAACAATCTCTCTGACTGCTTCTCTCTGATATCTCCTAACAGTTTATCCAGAAATCTGCTGATATTTCCTTTCAAATCGATGCCAATATCTCTGAAAACTCCGTATTTCTTGTGCTAGGAGCAGCATAAGCAGCACGGCTGGGAATGAAAGTTTGGCGCACATAGCAACAGTAACCAAGGGGGGTTGGAGAACTGTCATTGGACCAACCTGCTGTCAATCTTGTGTTCTGATTGCTGATTGGTACAGAAGAGCCTCCTCCGTCATGACGTCATTTTACGTGTCTTAGCCAATCACAGGTCAGGATGAAGACATCCTAAATGCATTGAGTCAATGGAAGAAGATCCCGCCCCGAGGCCAGTTAGGGAAGTAAAAATCTTGCCACCTCCGTAGAGCCCCCACCTTCCTGCTCCCTGCTCCTCACACAGCCTGCTCTGTCTCCTGAGCCTGCTGGCGGCGCAGTTGAGCCGTTTTAAGTGGATTTTCTTCCAAAAAACAAACTTTTTTTATGATAAAATACATATATAATATTTTATAAATTATACTGAGATTTGGTAATGATTTATTTCAACCAGTTACTCTTTCTTAAATAAAAAATAAATTTTCCTTTTGCCTCTCAAAAATAGAGGAGGACCAACCTCCTCTGCCTCAATGGACCAGCCTCCTCTGGTTATGACAGTTGGCAGGCAGCTTCGAGGCTCATTACCGCCACCTGGGTTGGAGTGAGGACTCGACTTTTTTTTTCTTCTTTTTTTTTAATATTCATTCAGACGTATTCGTCGTGTGACTCTGTGCACCGAACCGTGACCCCCGTACCGTGACGGCAGTATTTTAAATATTTCCATTTATCTTTAAATGTTCGTTTAGTAAATGTTCATGTAGTAGGGACGAACAACATGAAATCCGACATCCAGGCGCTGTTTCTACCGAGTTTCCGAAATCCCGACTGTCCCTGAACTAACCATGATGACGTAGTGCACTCTAGGCAGAGTTTGGCGTGTGACGTGCGTGGCATGGGCGGGGCTTAACCGTCCAGCCGGTCAAGCCCAAGCCCCGTCTTGCCGCCAAGCCGCAGTCGTTACCCACTCACCCAAGGAAGCCCTCGTCACCTCACCTGTCCCACTATGATCCTCAAAGACAGACAACCGTTTCAGCAGACGCAAGTGGAACGCCGGTAAAAGTTTAACTCCTGACAACTCATGGTTGGCCCACCAGCACAGGACTCGGTCATGGCAGCTGAGCCAATCAGCAGCGGTCGTCGTCATTCGGGGCCGTCCCTTTCCCCAGGTGACCGAAGAAAGCCGTACAGGCTAGCAGCCGTCCACTAACGTTACTAGCGGCACTTCGCTACCCACACATTCGGCACAAGAGCAGAGATACAGACACGGGAGGACTGGAGCTGAAAGTCGGAGCTTTGCTGCGACAGCTGGAAGTCAGTGACTGGAAGAGGAAGCCGGACAAACTCACTTGTCACGTTCCAACTGAAAGAAGCCGGTGAGTGAGAATTTTAATGTGGAATGCTAATGCTACTAGCATTGCTAACACGGGTAATGCCGCTAGTTCCGGTGCTAATTCGTAATGCCTGCCGTCATTTAACAGTTTACCTGCCCTGCTCGGATGATGTGATGTGATGCTGCTGCTGCTGCTGCTGCTGCTGCTGCTGAAGATTAATGCTAGATCGGACCAGGATTGGACTGAACACTGGTAAGGAATTGTGATTGTTGAAGTTAACTCATTCAATCAGACGACGCTGAAGTTAGCCTACTAGCATTGTTAACACGGCTAATGCCGCTAGTTCTGGTGCTAATTCGTAATGCCTGCCGTCATTTAACAGTTTACCTGCCCTGCTCGGATGATGCGATGCTGAGCTGCTGCTGCTGCTGCTGCTGAAGATTAATGCTGGATTGGACTGAACACTGGTGAGGATTTGTGATTGTTGATGTTAACTCATTCAATCAGACGATGCTGAAGTTAGCTTCCGATTTGGTACTTAAAATGATAGTTCACCCAAAATTCAAATTTCACGTATTATCTACTCACCCTCATGTCGACTAAGGGTTAAGATAAATTTCAGAGTGATCCGTGCCTTTTTGAAGTTACAGGGGTGGTCTGCACAGCATTGCCATATGGCGGTTGCAAACTGGGGTCACTTTCCTTCGTCCAAAAAGACACCAAAAACCATCCAAATACCTCCACACAGCTCGTCTGTAATGTCCCTCTTGTATTGAAGCCCCAACATGAGACACTGTTCCCAAAAAATTAAATAAGTCTATATTTTAAGCTTGTTTGTAGCAGAAGCTCCCATTGTCTCAGTTCACTGCTCTGCCGATGTCTGTGCAAATCTTGCGCGATTTGAGACTGAAACACTGGGAGCTTCCGCTACAAACAAGCTTAAAATATAGACGTATTTAATTTTTTTTCGGAACAATTTTCAATTCAATCAATCATGTTGGGGCTTCAATACAAGAGGGACATTACAGACGAGCTGTGTGGAGGTATTTGGATGTTTTTTGGTGTGTCTTTTTGACGAAGAAAAGTGAGCCCCGTTTGCGACCGTCATAGGACATGCAGTGCTGCACGGAGCCCCACTGTGCCTGACTCCAAGAAGGCACAGATGACTCTTAATTGATTTCACTCATTATCTACTCACCCTCATGTTGACTAAGGGCTGGGAGAAGTTTCAGAGTCCTCAGTGCCTTCTTTGAGTTACAGGGGGGCTCAGCGCAGCACTGCATGTCCATATGACGGTTGCAAACGGAGCTCACTTTTCTTCGTCCAAAAAGACACACCAAAAAACATCTTAATACCTCCATAGTGCTCGTCTGTAATGTCCTTCTTGTATTGAAGCCCCGACATGAGAAATTGTTCTGAAAAAAAAAAAAAAGTCTGTATTCTAAGCTTGTTTGTAGCGGAAGCTCCCAGTGTTGCTCTGCCGGAATCTGGCGCGATTTGCGGAGCCGTGAACTGGGCGTCAATGCAAATCACGCAATACTTGGACGGACCAGGAAGAGCAGTGCTGGGAGCTTCCGCTACAAACAAGCTTAAAATATAGACTTATTTAATTTTTTTCAGAACAATTTCTCATGTTGGAGCTTCAATACAATAGGGACATTACAGACAAGCACTATGGAGGTATTTGGAATTTTTTTTGGATGAAGAAAATTGAGCTCCGTTCGCAACCACCATATGGACATGCAGTGCTGCGCTGAGCCCCCCTGTAACTCAGAGAAGGCACGGAGGACTCTGAAACTTCTCCCAGCCCTTAGTTGACATGAGGGTGAGTAGATAATGAGTGAAATTTGAATTTTGGGTGAACTATCCCTTTAATGTAACATGCAGTGCGACTGTTCGTACACTGATTGTCTCTTTTTTGTGACACTTCTTGATGTAAAAACATTTTAGCTAAGACATTAACTTTGCCTGACACCTGCTATTGTATTTGTGAAACGTTTATTTTATTTGTGAAAATGCTAAAGGGGAGATTTCACCGTTTTTTGTTTGATACTTACAGACCTCATTAAACCAGATCCAGATCAAAAACCACTGTACCCAGACTTCTCAAATCTGGACTAGATTAATCTACAGGCCCTGAAGATTCATTCAGACACAGTTTCTGATCTGTGAAACCTTTATTCTATTTGTGAAAATGCAATAAAGGCAGATATAATCGTTTTTTCAGCATATAGACCACATTAGACCTGGTCCAGGTCAAAAATCACTGTACCCAGACTTCTCAAATCTGGCCTAGATTATCCTAAAGAGGCTAAACATTCACTATAACACAGTTTCTGATCTGTAAAACCTTTATTCTATTTGTGAAAATGCAATAAAGGCAGATTTCACCGTTTTCTCAGCATATAGACCACATTAGACCAGGTGCTGATCAAAAACTACTATGCCTAGACTTCTCAAAAATAAACGTTTCACAAATACAATAGCGGGTGTCAGGCAAAGTTAATGTCTTAGCTAAAATGTTTTTACATCAAGAAGTGAAAAGCGAAAAAAGGAGACCGCACACATCAGCTCCCTTATGTGTGTGCGGTCTCCTTTTTTCGCTTTTCATGTCCACATTTTTGAGACCAGCACCTATTGAACTGGATGTGCGCGACCGTATCTACTCTTTACATCTAGAAGTGTCACAAAAAACAGACAATCGGTGTACAAACAGTCACACTGCACGTTACCTTAATTTCCTCTTAACTTTCCCTTTTAAGGCGAGACGCTACAGGTGAATAGGGTAAAAAAAAAGGGTTAACAACAGCTATTGCCATGAAACTTTCTATGTTTATTACTTACATTGAGACAATTATTCTTTGCATTACAAGTTTTCTTAAATATTATGCTTAAATATGGAAATGAGACATTATCTAATTAAATATGCGTGAATTTGTGTACATTTCCAGACCCGAAATCTGAAGATTGGATAAAGCCACTTTCAAAATTCTTGTTTTATTTTGTTGACATATTGAAGTCAAAAGTTTTTACAGAGGGGATTTTGGATATCTCTTTTTATCACTCTGTAAATGAGAAAATACTGTCACCAGCCCTAAAAAAAAAATCAAATTTCACCCTGTTTTCAGGTATAAATTGTTGTATAAATCAGGCTGTGAATGATATATCAACAATCCCCTCTGTAAAAACCTTCAGAATATAGGCAGGAATACAACTGGAAGGTTTGGTGTCTGTAAGTAACAAGGGTGTCTGGCCACTGTGAATTCCAGGTGTGGGCCAGTAGGTCAGAGAAAAAAAAAGAAAATAAGAAAAACACTTTAGGCCTAGTTGGGCTCATCTGTAATATGACAACCAATGTTTTCAGTTTCTCTATGTCTGGCTAATCTTGATTAGGCAGACATAGAGATGACGCACTTTGTAAAGGGATCTTATCGCTCGGTGAGTTTCTGTGCTGTGTCTTTTGTTGTCTAGCAAGTGAGAGTTGCTGTTTTATTTTATGTGAGGATTTAAATCGAGTTCCTTTCCCCATTTTTAAAAGTCCCTCCGTGCTGTTCAGAGCGCGTCACGTGATGCTTCTAAACGAATCACGCTGTCGGAAAACGACACCAGCCAATGAGACCCTCCCTCGTACTTTTACGATTCGTTGCTGGTACAAAGGAAATTACCATTTTTGGAACCGACAAATTAGTGCAGGAGAGAGAGAGCTTCACAGCGATACCTGATATGACAGGAGTCTGAATGCGTTCTATCGCGGCTCAGTACGCCGCGATAGAACGCTCAGTTCTGGTGAATTTAGGAGAAATCTACAGGCGACACCAGTCAAAGTGAAGTAAAATAAACACCCATAATGTGTGTTTTAGACCATTTCTTTGTATTAGTCTGAAAGAAGACATGTTATGGAAGCAAAATAGCCCAAAATCTCAAAATTGATAAGTGCATGAAAAAACAATGTTTTTGCCTGCCTTGTCTCGCCTTAAAGGGGACCTATTATGCTACTTTTTGCACAAACTAAGGCCTTGTCCACACGAGCCCGGGTATTTTTGAAACCGTGAACATATGTTCCCGGTTGTATGTCCTGTCCACACGCAACCGTGCTTTTGGAACCCTGAAACCGTGGTTTTTTGAGCCGGGGTTGGTTTCACCGGGTGCATGTGGACACTGCAACCGTGATTGTTTTTCTCGTTTATGTCATAGCTGCACACGTGCTGATGTAAACACTGCCAGCTGCAGAGGTTGTTTGCAGCGGTTTGCAGAAGTTGACGTGAGCTCGCAAAAATGGAGGTGACAAAGTGGATTTTTATTATTTCACTTTTCTTTTTTTTCTTTTTTTACATCATCTAAATGCTATTTGTATAGTTTTTCGATGAGAAAAATATAACGAAACGGTCGTCAGGACGATCCTCTTGTCAGCTCCAAACTCACCCTCAATCACAGACCACAGCTGCTTTTCCACACAGCATCATTTACAGTAACAAGTGACGCTACAGATCAGCGGGGCCGCTGCCGCTGTGTTTTTAAATTACAGAACTAGGCTACTACAGTAGCGCCGCAGTTTCTTATTCCACACCTTGTTTGATTGAGAGTTTTTCGGGATGATTTTCATGAATGAACAGGCAATAGCCTATGTCACTGTCAGACCGGGTACTACGGGGGGGGGAGCCTATGCGGAGATGAACGGAACGAGCCAAAAGCCGAAAATGTATACGTGACGTCCGCGGTCGATATCACTGGCTGTTGTGTGTCAAAACATGGATGAATGAAACATATCCACTTTATAAAGAGTTGCGCCGCACCGACAGTCATGTGGCTCAGCAGCCAGGTGATGCACACAGCACAACAACACAGCACACAACAACACACAGCACAAGAGTCAAGACACAGCGCAGCAACATGTGCAGGCTGCTGCAGCAGTGCACGTCAAAGGGACACCGCCGAAAATAAAATAAATAGGCTACACGTAGTTTTGAAATTGTTTTTGCGCATGTTTTCATCCATAAAATGACCAAACATGAACACTATAAGCGGATTTCTTGATAACTAATTATTTAAACAGCATTTGTATAGAAATGATTCCGTCCCAAGCCTTTTGATCCATAAGCGTTTTCCACTGTATTTTGATTGGTTAAAACAGCCTTCCACACGTGCATTGCGTCACTTGGTAGCGGATTCCACGGTTGCGTGTGTACGCAGTGTTTTTATTACACCACTCGTATGGACGTGGAGCAAAACTCCGGTTTCAAAAATACCCGGGCTCGTGTGGACTAGGCCTAAAATAGTTCCTGGGTGTCTTAAAGACATGTCTGTGACGTGCTTCAGTCAAAATACCCCAATGATCAAACATCACAGCACTCTCAAAAACAGGGCTGTGCAAAACGGTCTGTTTCAGTGGCCCCTCCCTTTAAATGCAAATGAACCACTCCCTCAGCATTGCGTTACCATGACGATGTCTACTACTAGTACCTATACTGATTTGGCCAAAATGTAGTATGCAAACAAAAGCTAAATCTGCAGTAGGCAAATTGCCAGATCTCCAGTCTGCATCTGACCAGTCTACATTGTGTAATGAAATGTGATGACCTAGTCTCACCCTAACCAAAGATGGTATAGAGTAGTCTTTGCCATGTAGGCTACTGTAACCATGTAACATGTAATATAACTTAATAAAATAAATTAAAAATATATGCAGACTGGTCAGTTTATTGTAAAACAGTTATTTATTGATGTAAATGTGGTGATTTGTGCACATAGACTACAGAGCTCAGCAGCACTGCTCCTCCTCTCCTCCTCCTTCTCACAGCTTCACTTTTCATTCAAACTAATTCAACTGCCACAATTGTAAGATTTCATCAATGAGACCAACATTTATCTCCTAAAAAGAATAACCACACGGTGGTAAACGTCTAAAAAACCTGCGGGTATGTTTATTAGCCATGGTTTTCTCTACCGCGATGAGCACGGACGTCTGCCCGGCCAAGGAGGCCTGCAGACGGGCTCTGCCTGTGTGAGGAGCCGCTGCAGCTCCGCCGGAGCTCCGGCGCTCCGTCGGTCCAGCGTTACGTCGGTCCGACGAACAACGTCGCCCCGGCGGTACGTCGCTCCTCACACAGGTACAGCTTCACTTACATGAAACGTCGGCGTAAACTTCTAAATAAAACTCAGTAAAGTGACGCTACAGCGCTAAAACATGCAGGGAAAAAGCAGGAAGTAGTCCGCTCCGCTCTCCGCTGTGACACCAGGCACAACAGAGCAGCATGGGAGGAGGCGGGGCCGGCTGGAGCAGAGACCTCGGCATGACCATGTAGAGGAGTCCGGCACGCCATGACGTAGACGCGAGCTCATGTCAAAAAAAAGTCAGCGCAACCGAGTGTAACAGGTGTGCAGAGAAATCCAAGAGAAATCCCAATCATCTAGCAGGGTTTACCTCCAAATGCATTAACCTCATGACATGACACTTCCACAGCCTCTAGAACCATTATCCAACATTTTAAACATATATAAAAGTCTGAAAAGCTGGAAAAGCATAATAGGTCCCCTTTAAGTACCGAATTGGAAGCTGGCGAATCGGAGGCTAACTTCAGCATCGTTTCAATCAGGAGGAGTGTAACACATAGATGGATGAATGATTGATGATGATACTTGTTCACTAACAGGTCAGGCTTGATCGTGATGATGATGATGAATTGAAGTGGAGATCGACTGACACGGATGGCGAGCTACCCAGAACCTTGAAGGAAAGATGGCAGCTAAGACACACACAGGCCGTAAGCCTGGCTGATAACCAGGTGGTGTGGTAGAACTTTTCTTTCCCCATTAGCCTGTTTCCCCCTCACTCAAGTAACCAGTAACCCTTATTTCCTGGGACTGTGCAATATTACTATACTTGAATCCTGTTTACTAAAGGTATTTATTAATCACTGAGTATTTAAGTGAATATGGTACTGGGAAATGTATTGTGCAATGAGGTTATCTGAATGAGTGTGTTCCAACTGAGTCGATTAACCTCAGCTACATTTAAAGCTGCCCGGAGAACTGTGATTATTCCTGATAGTATACTATGAATCACCATACCGAACTTCTGTAAATATTTTCCCCTCAAAGCCCTTTTTATTGTTTAATTATTTTGTTAATTATTATTAATTCACTTTAAAGTTTCTGTGTATATATTTTGTCAATACACCTAATCTCTTTGCAATTCAGTTGTGTGTGTCTCGTCAATTCTCCTCAGCTCCTAGAGTCGAACCTCCTCATGACACTAGTCCATCTACAGGTTAATTCTGGTATTTTCTCCTAACCATAGTAATAAGTTTTGTATCTAAAAATGATAGTTTACCCAAATTTCACTAATTTTCTACTCACCGCACAGCACTGCATTGCCATATGACAGTCGCAAACGGGGCTCACTTTTCTTCGTCCAAAAAGACAAAACCATCCAAATACCTCCACACTGCTCGTCTGTAATGTCCCTCTTGTACTGAAGCCCCGACATGAGAAGTTGTTCCGAAAAAAATTAAGTCTATAAGCTCCCAGTGTCTGTAACAACAGCAGTCACAGCTGCACGACGGAAGCTGGAAACTGTTCCATACTGTTCCAGGAGATTACATCAGCAGAGTCCAGGTATGCACAAATGGAGATAGTCCAGTAATTTTAAGCCAAAAAAGGGGTCAACGTTGAACAAATTGCAACAGAAGCAAACTCAACTGATTTTGTATCCTCAACATGTCCTGAATGAGGGAAAAAAAAAAACCTGAAGAATTAGGGGAAAGTTTCGGAAAAAGACCCAAATATATCCCATTTATACGCCTATTAATTATTTTTCTTTTTACACTTTAAAGGGACAGTATGGGACTTTATTGGCTTTTTATTGACAAAAATCAAATATCGCTTTCATAAATACGTATTTCACTGAAGTGGAATCGCGCCCGCATACAAACGAGCGCTTTCTCGTACCTTAGAATGAGATGTTACAAGTCGTTACAAATAGGGATGTCCAGATCCGATCACGTGATCGGAAATCGGGGTCGATCACGTGATTTCAGACTCGATCGGAATCGGACGTTACACCCCGATCCGGGATCGGATATATGCATATTTATTCTCGTGATTTAAAAAAAATCAGATCTATAATATTTCAAAACAAATGGGAAAAATTACAGCTTGGTATTTACGGTTACGTGGTGGTGCAGAGTCAGACCGTCTGCGGCATGACGTCACTTTGCGGAAGCAGAAGACGGCAGCAGCTTGAAGCTGGGAGCGCGAACATGTCTGCGGTGTGGAAGTATTTTAATATCGACGACAGAAATGTTGCTCTCGCAAACTGTAACATTTGCAAACTTGGGATTTCAAGAGGTGGCAAGGACAAGGCTGCATTCAACACCACAAACCTAATCCGACACCTTAAAAATAAACACCCGGCACAACACAAGGAATTTACGCAGGCAACCCAGGTGAAAACGAGTCAGCCCACGCTGCAAGAGACTCTGAAGAGAAGAGAAAAAATGCCCGGCGACTGCGAGAAGGCACGGGGGATTACAGGTAAAATAGCGCAAATGATTGCCATGAGTGACCAACCATTCGCGCTTGTGGAAGACCCAGGTTTTCGTATGCTAATGGAATATTTGGAGCCCCGTTTTGACATGCCCTCACGGCACTATTTCACCGAGAAAGCTCTGCCGGCGCTTCAGAAAAAGGTGTGTGACAAACTCCGTATCATGTTATCAGCCGTGCCCCATGTGTCATTAACCACAGACATCTGGAGTTCGTCTGTGGCTCCGATGGCACTACTGAGTCTCACTATACAATGGATCGACTCCAGTTTTGTTTTACGCCGCGCGACCCTGCATGCCCAGGAATTTCGTGGATCCCACACAGCAGAGCGCATCCGACAGGCGATGGAGGAGATGCTAAACAACTGGGGAATCGACAAGCAACGGGTCCACGTGATTTTGCGCAACAACGCTGCAAATATGAAGAAAGGCATGGGAGATATGGGAGTGCGGAGTTTGGGCTGTGTCGCGCATTCTTGCCAACTCTGCGTGCATGAGGGCCTGCTTTCCCAGCGCAGTGTGACAGACACCCTGGCCACCGCGAGGAAGATTGTAGGTCATTTCAAGCACTCCACACTGGCCTACTCTCGCCTTGAAGATATCCAGATGGACCTGAATATGGATATCAAGCGCCTACAACAAGATGTGCAGGTCAGAGTCCTCTCATAACTTTATTTGATTTAATTCCATTAACTTTTTTAATTAATTTAATAGACCACTAATAATTTACTTGCACTGCACCTGGCTATTCCAATTTGCACAAAAATAAAGTGATGTTTGTTCTTCTGTCTCATGTGCAGACAAGGTGGAACAGCAGCCTCTACATGCTGCAGAGCCTACTAGAACAAAAACGAGCTCTCAGTGTCTATGCAGCTGAGCGCACTCTACCAGCAATACTGACAGCCAGCCAGTGGGAGCTGATGAAGAAGACAGCTGATGTGCTAGCCCCCTTTGAAGAGCTGACCAGGGACGTGAGCCGGGAGACTGCAACTGCAGCTGACGTGATCCCTGCCATAACAGGTAATTTGTATTTTTATTTATTATTTTATATTGTAACATTTATTGATATTGTTTGAAAGAAATCATCATTGCATGCATTCATTCATTCATTCACTAGCCATCAAACGTATTCTGTCTCGGGAGGAGAATGATGACCAGGGAATCAAGACCATGAGGAGGACGCTCCTGGAGGCTGTGGAGAAGCGCTTTGCTGATATTGAAACTGAGCCACTCTTCTACATTGCCACTCTACTAGATCCCAGATACAAAGATGGGCAAGTATAATGCACCTTTTGTACATCATGTTCATATAAAGTCAAGTCATCATCATCAGACACCAGTATTAGGCCAATTTATTTTTGATTTCCCTTTTAATTTAGATTTGGTTCTGTGTTTAGATTTTTAATTGTTTATTAATTGAGTACATGTGTAAGGCAGTTGCCTAACTGAAGAACTGTGCTATGTGTTGTCTTTTATCTTTTGTTGTTTTAAATTGTGTGTTACATTTATCTATTTCTAGCTTCTTCACAAAGTCTGCCAACCTGACGCTGGCAAAGGAACACCTCATCCAGGAGGTGGCAAAGATAGAGGGGACGAGGGTCGCCAGTGCAGTCCCAGAAGAAGCAGGGACTTCAGCAGACCCAGTGAGCAAGGCACCACGGCGTGAATCATGCAGCAGCCTGGACAGCGCCTTTGAAGAAATCCTACAAGAGAGGCAGTTACAGGCCCGGTCCGTGAGTAGCACATCGGCAGAAGTGCAGGTGCAGACCTACCTGTCAGAGAAAACAACCCCTAAGAAAAGTGATCCACTTCAGTACTGGAAAGAACATGCTAATCAGTTCCCCTCCATGGCGGCTGTTGCAGCCCAGTATCTCTGTGCCCCCTGCAGCTCTGTGGACAGTGAGAGACTTTTTAGTGCTGTCGCTAACATCCTTGATGAGAAAAGGAACAGGCTCAAACCTGAAAAGGTAGAGATGTTGGTTTTCATCAAGAAAAACATACATTTCCTTCTGTGAAGCCAGAGGAGGAGGGTAAGAATTAAGAGTGCAGTTCCAAAAAGCACTTTACTGGCCTTACTTTATAACATTGTGGCACTTTTATTTGCTTATTTGTTTACATGCCTGCCAGGTATTTCAAGTTGAGCTGCTGTTATTTTTATATTAGACATTGTTGCACTAAACTCTAATGTGAAGAATTCTTTTATTACTTGATTGTTCAAGCTACCTCACAGAAGTGCTCTGTTTATAAGTTTTAAATGATAAAATAAGTGAATAAAATAAAAAATCAGGGACATCCTGGATCTGTTACTTCGCTGTCTTCATTTTTTAAATTGCAATTTAGAAGTATCGGATCGGGACTCGGAATCGGCAGATACTCAAAATCAAATGACTCGGACTCGGACTCGGGGGCAAAAAAACCTGATCGGGACATCCCTAGTTACAAACATACAGGGGGGGGTTCACCGAACCTTCTCTGCCATGTTGAATCGCCATGTTTTACGTTCAGTGTCACCGTGGCTGTAAGTAACCTCAAACTCGGGCCGCCGGAGCTTCTCGGCTCGGGGAGAAAGTTTTCCAGACAGCGCCTGTTAAAACTGTCACCACCGTGTAGCTAGTGTGAGGAAGGACGGAGGCACTGGTGTTGCCTTCAGGTGCAGTCAGACACCTGAATGACGCCGTGAGTGACGCCGTCGGCAAACCAACTGGATGTTATTTTACTCGACGAGAGGAAGCCGGTAAAACGTGGGTCAGGTAAACAATACGACATCACCATGACAACATATTGTCACGCCTGTATTGTTTTGCCTCGTGCTGGCGGACCGTTTGTTTAGGTAGAGGCTTGTTTATCCTGATACATGCAGCGTGTGTTGTTTTTCTGACTTCTGCCCGAGTTTACGTAAACGCAACAGCAAGAATACGTGCCGACATGCAACCGCACCGCTAGATGGGGGTAAATCTCACATACTGTCCCTTTAATGTTAATAGGGTAAAATATTTAACCTTTAGATATCTCCATGAAAATTACTTAGTTGATTACTTACATTAAGACAAACAAAAAATGTATTACAAGTTTTTTGAAATTCTTTGTTAACATGAGAAAATTTGCATACATTTGCATAAATTCCACCGTTTTGACGGCACATGTGTATATATAAAGGTGCTGTGGTGGTACCAGCTTGGCTGACTCCAGAGGTTCATAAAGGGACCTGTGTATTGTCTTGAAATTTCGGACCAAGTCACGGAGTTTACTTTCACTTTCGTCAACTTACCAACTGTAGCTTTAATGAGCTAGGGCGCTTAGGCTACCATGTAAAACGAGTGCTTCCCGCAGCGACGGATTCTTAAAAAATTGCAGCCATCTTGAAATTTAAAGTGGTTTCTTGTTGGTTGACCGATGGGGTCAACTTATTCCAATTTTCAAGCTGGTACCACCACAGCACCTTGATGTGCCGTCAAAACGGTGGGGTTTATGCAAATGTATGCAAATCTGCTCATGTTAACAAAGAATGAAAAAAACTTGTAATACATTTTTTGTTTGTCTTAATGTAAGAAATCAACTCGGTAATTTTCATGGAGATATCCGAAGGTTAAACATTACCCTATTCATGTGAGAGAAATAATTAATAGGCGTATAAATGGGATATATTTGGGTCTTTTTCCAAACTTTCCCCTAATGGGATTCTTCGGGGCTTTTTTTCCCCTCATTCAGGACATGTTGAGGATACAAAATCAGTTGAGTTTGCTTCTGTTGCAATTTGTTCAACCTTTTCTCATAAAATGAGTGGACTAAGAGTGTTTAGCAGGAGTATTATGGGCTTGCGAGGGGTTCCAGAAATATCTGGTAGGACTGGACAGATTCAGACAATTTACAGATCACAAGCCGCTGGTGCCGCTGATTAACAGATTAACTAATTTGTAACGGGGGCGTGGCCTAATTTTGTAACGGGGGCGTGGCCTAATGTGTACCGGGGGGCGTGGCCTAATTTTGTGACGGGGGCGTGGCCTAATTCTGTGACGGGGCGTGGCCTAAGTTTGTGACGGGGCGTGGCCTAAGTTTGTGACGGGGGCGTGGCCTAATTCTGTGACAGGGGCGTGGCCTAAGTTTGTGACGGGGGCGTGGCCTAAGTTTGTAACGGGGCGTGGCCTAATTTGTACCGGGGCGTGGCCTAATTTTGTAACGGGGGCGTGGCCTAATTTGTGACAGGGGCGTGGCCTAATTTGTGACAGGGGCGTGGCCTAAGTTTGTGACGGGGGCGTGGCCTAATTTGTAACGGGGGCGTGGCCTAATTCCGTGACAGGGGCGTGGCCTAATTTGTCACGGGGGCGTGGCCTAATTTGTACCGGGGGCGTGGCCTAATTTTGTGACAGGGGCGTGGCCTAATTTGTGACAGGGGCGTGGCCTAAGTTTGTGACGGGGGCGTGGCCTAATTTGTGACGGGGGCGTGGCCTAATTCCGTGACAGGGGCGTGGCCTAATTTGTCATGGGGGCGTGGCCTAATTTTGTGACAGGGGCGTGGCCTAATTTTGTGACGGGGGCGTGGCCTAATTTGTGACAGGGGCGTGGCCTAATTTGTAACGGGGGCGTGGCCTATGTTTGTGACGGGGGCGTGGCCTAATTCCGTGACAGGGGCGTGGCCTAATTTTGTGACGGGGGCGTGGCCTAATTTGTCACTGGGGCGTGGTTGTGATGGGACGTGGCCTAATTTGTCACGGGGGCGTGGCCTAATTATGTGACGGCGTGGCCTAATTTTGTGACGGGGCGTGGCCTAATTCTGTGACGGGCGTGGTCTAATTTTGTGACGGGGGCGTGGCCTAATTTGAGGAGGGAGGAGGGATCCCTCACCCAGGACGGACAGACGTGCAATAGATGTTACAGACAAGAAAACAGTTTACAGTTTATGTCACAGAATGTGCGAAATATGGAAATGTTAGCAGGAGTTGATGAAGGCAGCCTCTGGTGAGGGGGGGGGGGGGGGGCAGGGAGAGCTGGCCAGCTCGATGGGAGGACTGGGTGGTAGACTGGTCGATGGGAAGGGAGGGGAGGCCGGTCTAACAGCAGGGGAAAGGGTGGGAGGGGGGGCGATGCAGACGGTGGCTGGTGCAGAGAGATGGAGCTCCGGTGGATCTGCGGAAACACAGAGAGAGTGCGAGACACCAAGGCCAAACTACAAAGTACAACAGAAAATGACAGTTCAAAAATATACTGAGGAGAGGAGAGGAGAGGAGGGGAAAGGAGAGGGCTCTGTGTAACCAGATGTGTCCCCAGCAGTCTAAGCCTATAGCAGCGTAGCTATAAAATGGTTCAAAGCTACCTGAACCAGCCCTAACTAAAAGCCCTGTCATAAAGGAAGGTCTTAAGTCTAGACTTAAATGTAGTTAGAGTGTCTGCCTCTTTGACCCATGGAGAGAGCTGGTTCCACAGTAAAGGAGCCCGGTAACTGAAGGCTCTACCTCCCAGTCTGTTTTTAGAGGTACTGGGAGTCACTAACAGACCTGCGTTCTGGGAGCGGAGTGCTCTGGTAGGACAGTAAGGAATGATTAGTTCTTTCAGATAGGACGGAGCTTTATCATTAAGAGCCTTATAAGTCAGCAGAAGGATTTTGAAGTCTATTCTAAATCCTACAGGAAGCCATTGGAGAGAAGCTAAGGTGGGAGAGATGTGCTCTCTCTTCCTAACTCCTGTCAAAACCCTTGCTGCGGCATTCTGGACCAGCTGGAGACTCTTTAGAGAGTTTTTCGGACAACCTGACAGGAGAGAGTTGCAGTAGTCTAACCTAGAAGTGATAAATGCATACACCAGTTTCTCAGCATCACTCTGGGAGAGGATATTCCTAATCTTAGTGATACTGCGCAGATGGAAGAAGGCGGTCCTAGTCACGTGTTTTGTGATGGGGCGTGGCCTTATTTTTGTGACGGGGCGTAGCCTAATTTGTAACGGGGGCGTGGCCTAATTCTGTGACGGGGGCGTGGTCTAATTTGTAACTAATTTGTCCAGGTCATCGTTATCCATAGATATATATACGTAGATGCCGCATTCGGGCTTGTTTGGAATGTCTCACGGCCGCCATCTGGAGGAGTAGTTCCTCCTGACCAGCAGTCAACAGCTACTTGCAGCTACTTTTATTCCTTTGTTGGATTATGGTGATGTACTGTACATGAATGCCTGCTCTACTTCGTTGCATATGCTGGATGCCATTTATCATTGTGCTTTAAGATACATTACCGGCTGTAAGTCACTCACCCATCATTGTACTCTGTATACTAAAGTAGGCTGGCTGTCTTTGTCTGCACGTAGGCTTCTGCACTGGTACATCTTCATCTATAAAGCAATTATTGGACTACTTCCCTCATACCTCTGCACCTACCTCACTCTCACATCAAACTCATCATACAGACTGCGCTCTCTGGACTTTCTATCTGCCTCTGTCCCCAGAACTCGTACTGAGTTTGGGAAGAGGGCATTCATGTACTCTGCTCCCTCTGGCTGGAACAATCTCCAAAAAACACTAAAACTACAGGCATTCATCACCCTTTCCGATTTTAAAACCAGACTTAACTGTTTTTTAATTGCAAATCATGGAGTGTGTAAATGTTTTACTGTTTAGTATTTTAGCATCACTGGATTAGCGTTCTTTTAGTGTGTATTGTTGTGCATTGTTCTGTTCTGCCCTGGCTGATTTAACATAATCTCTCTTCCTTCAGGATCCCCTGGTACAGCCTCCCCTTGTACCACACAGCCCTCCCGTCCTCCTTCTCTTCCCCCCATATCCCTCCCGGACTGTAGAACTCTGGACGTCATTCATCTTTTCTCTCTCTCTCTCTTTTCTCTCTCTCTCATATTCGTCCTCACTTCTTTGTGTGTATATTATCTTGTTGCTGCTTTCTTGGCCAGGCCATGCTCGTAAAAGAGATTTTTTTTATCTCAAGCAATTTGCCTGGTAAAATAAAGGTTAAAAAAAAAAAACAAAAACAGTCAGACCGGGTTTGACAGCTGTGAAACTGGCAAAATGCCAGCCTTTTGTGCCGCATACGGATGTTCCCATCAAAGAAACGGCAAAACGAAGAAAGATGGTGCTACATTTAGTGCATATACCGGTAGTTAATATATTAATAGTTTGTTATTTTGTAGCCTGTATTTGTATGTATCGTAATTATCAGCTGTTTCCCCCGGCTGTTTGCCTGTTTTCTGAGCATCAAGACTCATACCACCACAACGAACCCTCAATTTATGGACTTTATGGAATATTCAGGACAAGAAAACAAAAGATGTTTTTATTAGTAAGACATCAGTAAGATGATGAAAGTGACACCTGGCAATCAGCCGCTACCTATAGGCTATAATTGTGATATAATTAAATCAGTTTCATGGCACTTACATTAACATTAACTGCTAACAGTTATGTACCTGAATTGTAGTTACATAAGCATGGACAACTGAGCGTTGTTCAGATGGATTTGTTTGTGTGTAGTTTTCCAAAAGATAAACAGAGGAGGAAGGCATGGGCAGCAGCACTCAAGTGGACAGATTTCGTCCCACAGGATTATTCAGTCTTCTGCAGCTGTCACTTCCTACCACACGAGTTTGACAGGCAACTCGGTTAAAGGAAGGAGTAACACCATCCGTGTTTAATTTTCCTCGCCATCTTTGCAAAGTTAGTGTCATGACAAATTCTCACATAGTCTTAATATTTCACAAACAACACAGTGCCCACTAAATGATAATAAAATACAGTATTAGAAATTGTTCCTATTGAATTAACCCTCATATAAATCTTTAAAAACGTAGTCAATCAGTGTCACCTCCCTGATGTTAAAATGCACAATTCTATTAAGAGAGAAGACATAGCCTACTTTTTTTTTTACAACGCATGATTGACTTATGCTAAAATACCTGAAACCTTTGTCTAAATAATATAGACCTACCTGAAATACATACCTGATAAAGGCTCTGTGAAAAACAAAACAAAAAACACAAAATTATTACACTTAGCTGGTATAGCTATAAAAAACTAAATCAGTTCACACCCACCTGAAGAAGTACTGGAGGACAGGCATGTCAAGAATAAATAAAATCACATGGATTCTATGTTGCATTAAACCTGATTTTATGGCTTCAAATTTGTAGTTTTTACTATTTTCCACCAGGTGCCCAGTACACATAGGTTGAGCAGGATGTCACAGCAGGCAGCGGCAGAAGATCAGCAGTCACGCTCACGTTCACCTCTCAGAGAACTTGGAGGACTCAACCTCAGTGAGAAGTCAATCTCAGTGAGTGAAACGATTGTTGTTCTTATTACCTTTGCAGGATGCTTGGCTTATAAAATTAAGAGAACAAATTTAAGTTATTAATAAATGTAATATTTTTCAGGATCATCTGTATGCCTTTGATCCAGTCAAAGCAAAACAAAAGTTGATTGAGGCTCAGGAGAAGATGGAGGAGTTGCAACGGAGATTGAGAAATGCCAGGGAGAGAGAAAGAAAGCAGAGAAAGACAGTGAAATTACTAAAGTTACTACTACTAAACTAAATTGCTAACAGATTAACTGCAACAGAAACTTGACTTCTACTCTGGTTGGTTGAGCTGCCGAGCCCATTCCCTTTAACAGATCTTTTATAGTGGTTTCAAGAGTAATTCAACCCCCAAACCACTTTTATTAATCTGAAAATCAATGTATGAGGGAATTCACTTGTGTTGTTGATGGTCTCAGGTCCAGATATTTTAGTGCAAAGTGTATGAATTTGACATATTGCATCATGAATATGCCCTCCCCTCTCTATCAAACTGAGTGGACCCTGCTCCAGAAGCATTTTTTTTTAATTTCCAGGGTAGAAGCACTTCAGCCGGTTCAGTTACACTTTAAATTAATGTAATCACAGGCAATTTAATTGCAGACTCAACACTGTTCTGAATACCTACCAGGAATAGCTGTAAAAACAAAATCAAAATCTGAAAACTGAAAATAACTTGTTTTCCTCAACATTTCAGATCTCCCTGTTGAACTGTTCAGGCAGGATCATGCTTTCTCTCCAGCTCAAAGAGAATTTGCTTTAACCCTGCATTTGCACGGACCAAAAGCATACACATACTTAAGAGAAACAATGAAATTTCCACTACCACATCCTCACACTCTTCAAAAGTAAATATTTCACTTTCCTCATTTTCACACTCTTCAAAAAGTAAATATGACAGTATGTGTTGTTTACACATTATCACTTGTTTTACCTGAAACAGATGGTTGCAGACTGTGGATGGAAAGCCTGGTTTAAACACTGCACTTCTGGATATGCTGCAAAAGAGAAAAAACGAAGACCCAGACCAATTCTCACAAGTATGCCTAATGTTGGATGGCATGGCCATCAGGCAACAGATCCAATATGACGCGCACACACAAAAGATGACTGGCTTTGTTAACCTAGGAGATGGCTTAGATGAGACCAGTGTGGCAAGTGAAGCCCTTGTGTTTATGGTTGTGGGACTCCGAGGCCACTGGGAGATGCCAATAGCCTACTTCCTTATCAAGTCTCTGACACCAGACACCCAAATGGTCCTGCTGCAGTATGCCTTGGAGGCAGGGACGGACTGGCCATTGGGCAATGTGGGTAAATGCCACTGCGGCTGCCTGGCGATGCGGCCGCAGGCAGCTCCACCAAATAGATAAAGTGGAGCGGAAGGGCTGCATCAATAGGCGGCCACGGCCGCAAATAAATAAATGAATGAATGAATAGGCTAAATAAATAAAGCGGAGCGGCTGCGTTAATAGGCGGCCGGAAATTATGCCATGGACTAACACAAAACTAACTCTTAACATGTTTCAACATTAAAACGTATTCTAAGGGGCGGAGAGGGGGGGTTACTGTAGGTTGTCTCACTCATTCAATCACGCACGCACACACAGCTCTCAAGCAGGGACGTGCGGTCAGGGGACTCATGAGTTTACCTCCGGCCAGGCAGCGGCCGTAGAAGCCACTCGCCGTCTCATTGTACGTAGGCACAGAGCTGCTCTGTCTCTCCTGCCCGTACGGTGTGTATGCGCAGTATGTTCCCCCAGACTTGTACGCCAAGGAGGCTACGTTGCCTCATTGCGTTACTCCAAGTGTGAGCGTCACATACGTTTACGTTTCGTGAATTGTAAACAAACAGACGCCCCCTCGGATTTTGCGTCCAGCAGTTTAGCGGGTATTTCAACTGCAGTGATGGATAACACTACCGGAGAGGCTCAACAACTTTTTAAACTGCATTTGAGGAATAAACGGCAGCTTTTACCTGACGGAGACCAACGCCTAAGCTACGGTAGCTAACAGTTAACTTAGCAGGTTTTAAAGTTTTCTCTCTCTCTCCCCCTCTCTTTCTTACACGCACGCACGCACGCACGCACACACACACACACACACACACACACGAGGTTGCCTGTCATATCTGTTGTAGGCTATACCTTGTAATAATAGCTTGTAGAGTACAGTTAACATTATTGTTGTACAGTTAACATTATTGTTGCTTCAGTTTGAGTGTGGATTAATTGTTTGTTGTGTAATGTGGTGGTCTAATATCGTGATCCTGTTGTTGATGAGTTGGATTTTAATAACAGCTGATCTGTGTAGGCTACTGTAGCCTAGATGGCGTGGATTGTGATGAGAAGGTGTTGCACACATTTTAAGACTTATCTGTGCAAACCATTGTGACCTGAGAAGGCAATGTGGCCTCTCTCTGTCAAAATTGCCAGGGCCTCTTTTTGGTGCCAGTCAGCCACTGCTTGGAGGCGCTACATAATCGAGGCATAAAGGTAGTCTGTGTAACAATGGACGGACATTTGTCCAACATGAGCATGTGTACTATGCTTGGATGCCGGCTCAAGCTCAATCCTCTGGAGCCACTCAGAACTTATTTCACCCACCCATCTTCTGGCGAAAAAGTGTTTGTTATGATGGACCCATGTCATATGTTAAAACTGACCAGAAACATGTTGCAGGCATACGGTTCCATTAACAGTCCTGTTGGAGCAGGGAAATGGAGCTACTTATCAGATCTTAATGTACTCCAGGAAAAAGAGGGTCTGCATGCTGCCAACAGGATAACAAGCAAGCACATCAACTTCACCAACCAGAAGATGAAGGTGCAGGGCTTACATTTCTCAGGCACCATGCTTGATTTCAGGCGTATGGCACTTTAGATTAGTGTAACACTTGATTCAATGTGTACACAGTTTGTCCTCACAGGCTCACAATTTTTTTTTGCTTTAACTCCTGAAGGTGTCCCTAGCAGCCCAGACACTGAGTCGGTCTGTAGCAAAGGCTCTTCGTATGGTGCAGGAAGCTGGCTATCCCCAGTTAAAGGATTGCTCTCCAACCGTTGGATTTATTGAGGTGATCCTTGAAAAGTTCATCAGTACTTCTATTTTTCAGTATTGTGTAAATTAGATTTTTAAGGAAACAGGGCTGCGACGATTGATTGATTGATCGATCGATCGATCGATCGATCGATCGATCGATTGATTGATTGACAGGAATTGTATCTGCAACAATTTTGATGATCTATTAATCTTTTAAGTTGATTATCAAACAAGATGTAAATTATAACCAGAAGCATCAGTAACAATAAGGAATATTTGTGTTTTAGGTCATTGACAGATTATTCGATGTAATGAACAGCAGAAATCCCCGTGCCAAAGGCTCTACTAGGTTTTCTCAACTGGGAAGAGACCTTAGGATTTATGACTGAAGCCCGGTTGTATTTGACCCAGCTCACACTGAATGATGGCGCTGCACTTCATCGTTCAAAGAGGTTTTTTTTGTCTTGTTTTCTCTCAAAAGTAAGGTAAATACCACTATTAGGCCGGTCAGAATCTTATATTGCAAAGATTTTCTTAAACAGCAGCACCAGTTGGTGCCAGAGAAAATATTTGCTGTGTTGATTGTACATGTTGGCAAATCTTTCATTTTTCAAACATCAACCATCTCACAGGACTATGTAAACAGTCAAATAAATGGTAATAGAAATCAAAAACATGACCAAAAAAAAAAGTATACAGAATGGCTTATTAGAGGTGTTTACCTTCACTGACATTTTAAAGCAACATTGCGGAGTTTCAGCGCAGTGCTTCCACCATCTGGTTGAAAAGCGCTATCGTCTGGGGGGAAAAACGAAAACGAAACTTAACAGCGAGCGCATCCAGCGTTTATTCCCATTAATAAACGGCAGTATTTCCCACATGTTTGCAAGGAGACTGTGTGGCGGGTGGTCGGGGGAGGGGGGGAGGGGGTGTGTGGGGTGGGGCGGCGACAACGGCGACGACGACCGGAGGAGAACCGTAGTTTCGCTTTTACCCACCACGTCTCTCCCTCGACGCAGAGGGGAGGGGGGAGGAGGGGGGGGCAGTGTTTCGTACCCGTGCAGGGAAGTTACATAGTGCAGTTTCAGCCGACGCGACCCGGCTCAGGCTGCGGCGGCAGCACCAGTCATCCTATTAACCATTTTTCTACCATTGCAATGAGTCTGGAAACATTATTTTAAGGCCGAAAAACTCCGCAATGTTACTTTAAAAAGTAAGAGACTACAAATTTCAAAGAGTAATAATAATATAACCATACTGAAGCAACAAAGTAATTAAAAAGCCCATAGGTAAAATTCATTTTTCAGTAGTCAAGTAAAAAGATGCATGCAGAGTGCATGGACTCCCTTGTATACCAGAATATTTAAGGCGCCAGCATATTTATGTATAATTTATTTTAAAAGTAACCGTTTAAAAAATTGTCATAGTTTAAATTTTTTTTCTATCCTATAGCGGGCTATATTTTATATAGTATAAATACAGCATAACAAATGTGTTAGAGATGATAGTCCAGGGGTTAAGCACTTTGTCAAATGTTTACTTTTACACCGTGGGTCGCCGGTTCGCTTCCCGGCCCAGACAGCCTTGCTGCTTCATGTTGTGATTTTAAATAACTGTTACAGTAATAGAATGTGTGTACCCAGCGGATTCTCTTATTGAAACGTTTAACAAGAGATGATGGGTAAACATACGTGATTAAGAAGGTATGGTATAATGAAAAATACGCCATGATGATAATGACAGAGACGTTCTAATACTTTGATAATGATAACATTGGTGCGTGACACCCAAGGGTCAAAGCCAGGGGGCGCACTACTTTGGGTTAGTGTTATGCTTTCCCAAGAAGGAGACTGAATGGGAGACAGACGATCAGGCACCATGAATGGTCAAAGTCCTCAAGTAAGTTTATTGTTTAATGTTGCTACAACTCAAAACACATCTTTTATCGTTTCAATCTGCAATTTGTAGTAATAGTATGAGTTGCAGCAACAGTAAACAATAAACTTACTTGAGGACTTTGAGCAGCAAGGCTGCCTGGGTCAGGAAGCGAACCGGCGACCCATGGTGTAAAACTAAATGTTAAGCAAAGTGCTTAACCTCTGGACTATCATCACTGACATACTTGTGAGACTGTATTCATACTACTTAACTTCTGGACTATCATCACCAACACTCCTTTCATGTAGTATTTATACTATATAAAATACAGCCCGCTAATATTGGATGGGAAAAAAAAAATCTAAACTACTTCAACTCTTTTTTTTTTTTTATTATTATACATATATGCTGGCGTCTAAAATAGGTGTCTATGTAACTTTTAATTTTTGAGGCGTGGATGGCAGGACTGTAAGACTGCTCACTAAGGTTGAGCTATAGCCTACCCTAACTGCTGTTTTCTTGTCTGTAACAACATCTATTGCACGTCTGTCCGTCCTGGGTGAGGGATCCCTCCTCTGTTGCTCACCCTGAGGTTTCTCCTGTTTTTCCCTGTTAAAAGGGTTTCCATGGAGTTTTTCCTCAGTCGATGTGAGGGTCTAAGGACAGAGGATGTTGCTACGATGCCATGTAAAGCCCTTTGAGACAAACTGTTTGTAAAAACGGGCTATACAAATAAAATTGCCTTGCCTTGCCTTGCCTTACTTAAGACACTTTGTTTTCTCCTTTAATTTGTCACCCATCTGGTATGTTCCAGTTTAAATCATTTAACAATATTTACTTTGAACTGGTTTAATATCATAAGACTGAGTTGTTGTACATATTTGAATACTGACATTTTTCTATATTTCAAAGGTATCTGTCTGTGACTGTTTTTTTGATCAACATTGACACATTGACCCTGATGATACCGGAGCTGCTGCAGTCACAACAGTATGTGTGTACATACCGCTTCAGCCAGGATCATTTGGAGCTCCTCTTCAATTCTATCAGGGCCTCAGGTAGGAGCTGATGTTAAAAAGTACAATTCTATTACATAAGAGAGAAGATATACTTAAAAAAAAATGCATGATTGACTTATCCTAAAATGTGAAATCTTTATCTAAATAATATCAGTGTAGACAGACCTGAAAGGACATTCTCTAAGAGTGCTGGCTTTTCTACTCTTTTTAAAACAAAATCAGTTCACATTTACCCGAATAAATAGCTGAAGGAATGGCAGTGGAAATAATACCAGTATAGCTATGCAACGTACTATATGTATTTGAAAAACAAACAAAACAAAACAAACAAACACATGACTAAATTAAGAAAAAACTGACTGTCTGTGGAAGGATGGTGGTGCAGTCAAAAAATAGCTCCCGAGGCACTCTTGAGGTGTAGCAGAGATTTTAATAAATAAAAAAGAGTGCCTCGGGTGATCTTTTTTGACTGCACCACCATCATTCCACAGTCAGTTTTTTCTTAATTTATCTTGATTATTTTTCCCTTAAAGAGCACCTTGAGCCACTCCACACATACTCTTTTTTTCCCCTGTGGCCTCTACAGCACTTACCCTCCCCTCTACTTTTTAAACACATGACTAAGTTCTATCTCTTGTATGAATTTCAGGTGGATGGAATAACAATCCGACTGTTGTACACTTTCAAAGTGTTTTCCGCCGGCTAATGGTCCGCTGCGGCGTATCACCCGGAAAAAACGGCAACGTCCAAGCACAGGATGACACTGTGGGCCCTACTTTCCTGGCGCAACTCAGGGGGGCGCAGCGAGGCGAGCCCTGACGCAGCTGGCGCAGTGGCATTTTCCTCCAGTGCAACAAGGTGCGCAGCGGATTCGGTAAATTGGCAGACTGCTGTGCGCCGAGATGGGAGTGGTCGCGCAGCAGGGGGAGGTGTCGACAGATTCACCGTGGCGCAGTGACAATTTGTTGCAGATAGACCGCGCGGAGAGTGCGCCGAAAGCTCGCCAGATCCAACCTGGTCTAATCTCAGCGCAAGGCGAAGCGCAGCCAGCGCAGCGGCAATTTGACTGCCCAGCACGCAGTGCGCCCACGTCACCAAGACCTCACAGGCAGATTTCCACAGTTCCAGGCACATTTAAATGCAATTAATAATTAATAATAATAATAATAATAATCATCATCACAATAACCCCTATTTATTGTATCTGAATCAGCACATACACCTATATCTATATAGATTGTCCCGTCACACTGATGGCAGATCAAAGGCTTGCGTAATGGAAACTCAGCCTGACTGAATTAACACAGATGAAACCAGGGAGGGACTGAGACAGCCGTGGATGTCCCAAGAGCAGGTGTTGACACTACACACTGTGCCGTTGCAGATGATCAGCTATTTATTTATTTATTTACTTATTGATTTATTAGGGGCCAGCGCCGCATCGTCACGCGACCATAACAAATAAAACTGAAAACAAATAAACTATCATCTCTCACAGCAAACCACAATCAGCCTCGGCATCATAGTGAGCAGATATTCACATCTCCCCTCTCAGGTAAATTCTAAAGAAAAAAGAAAAAGAGAGACGCTCCATGATGCCTCCGTTACGCACAGCTGTTTGTTTATGTTGTGATCTGTGCACACGGGTTTAAATATAGGTTACTAAATATGAGTGTCTTTATTAATGGAAAAGGGGTGTGTGTGTTTTGTTTTTTGTTTTTTTTTACTGGGCAACAGCTCTCAATCTGTCAGAGCAAACATCATAACCTCCTCCCTCCCAGACTACTTTTGCATCATCAGCCCGTGAGGTCTGTTCGCGCGACCGGACACTGCCAGCTTGGACCGGACCAGAACATCAGTTTCCTCCCGTCTCACTTGCTCTGACAGATTGAGAGCTGTTGCCCAGTAAAAAAAAACAAAAAACAAAACACACACACCCCTTTTCCATTAACTCATTGGCTGCCATTGACGTCTATAGACGTCAATCTAATTACAACCGTTCACTGCCATTGACGTCGATAGACGTCAATTGCGTTTTTCAACGGGAGGGGCTGGAGGATGGTCTGGTGGAGCTTGTCCATCAATATCAGGCTTGTAAACTAGTGTAAAGACGTGTAGCTGTCCTGTAGGTGGCAGCAGTGCCCTCTTTGGATGAGAGATCAGCATTGATTATGAGAAGAAGCGAGATGACAAGAGATATAAGAAACTTATCGGAGCCTATGTGTTCCGCACGTTGGCACATTATGTACCGTATGTGTCGCGGTAGTTCGGAGAGGAAGAGGGTCGCGATCGTGAGAAAACGACGGAGATCATTGAAAAAGACACCGACGACCGACACCGACGCTGGACACCGGCGATCAAGCCGGGCCGAGCGGCCGGTGAGAGAGTCAGCAGCTGACGGCTCGGTGACCCGGATTCGTCAGATGAGCGGTTCCGTCCGGATCAACCAGGAGCAGCAGAGACTCGTCCCCACGCTCCAGAAAGACATGAAGGTAATAATATAATACATCAATGGTAAAAAAAATTAAATAAACTAACTTGCTAGCGAGCTTACTTTTACTGCTAGAAGGGCGGATCGCTTCGATCGCCGGCGGAAAGCTTTAAAAAAAAAACTCCACATCACACTTGACTACAACTATAAGAAATGTATTTTTATGGTAATTATATATATTTCTATAATTTACAGGTCGTGGATCAAGCAGTGGTCGACCATGGGGCAGAGGTCATGTGACAGCTACAAACGTACAAAAAAGTTTTTATATATTTTTCATAATATTTTTACTGATATTTGTAAATAAATTATTATTTTGCCATCAAAAGTCCTTTCTCTGTGTTGTTTTTGTTGTTTTATAGAAGGAGAACACTGTTCAGATGTGTGAGGTGTCACTAAAGCAAAAAATATCAACGTCAAAGTCACTGTTCTGCTTGACACGTTTCTTTCCACAAAAAGCTTATTTTCTCAGTGTTTTGGTCAAAAACTGGTGTTTTTGGCGAAACCAGCCCATGTTCTACTGCTGTTTACAAAAGAACGGAAAAAGGTAGAAACAAACTTTTTTTTCCTATTGAACGAAGAGTCTACTCTTTCTCTTGGTAGTTTCGGTGTTTACATACATACAGTACATATAACACAATATTCTGTGGGTCTTATAAGATCGTTCAAAATGCTCTAAAACGGCTGGCAGTATGGGGCTCTCTGCTCTGAAAATGGCTGGCAGCCAATGAGTTAATAAAGACACTCATATTTAGTAACCTATATTTAAACACGTGTGCACAGATCACAACATAAACAAACAGCTGTGCGTAACGGAGGCATCACGGAGCGTCTCTCTTTTTCTTTTTTCTTTAGAATTTACCTGAGATGGAGATGTGAATATCTGCTCACTATGATGCCGAGGCTGATTGTGGTTTGCTGTGAGAGGTGATAGTTTATTTGTTTTCAGTTTTATTTGTTATGGTCGCGTGACGATGCGGCTCAATAAATCAATAAGTAAATACATAAATATAGCAGATAATCGTGTAGTGTCAACACAGCAGTAATCCATCCTCATCTTTCATCTGTGCAGCCTTTGATCTGTCATCAGTGTGACGGGACAATCGATATAGATGTGCTGAATGTGTATGCTGTAATCTGTATGTGCTGATTCAAATCTTCTCTTCCACGGTGAAATCAAACGTCCGCCTCGCGCGCGTGGCGGATTTAAAGGCGAGGAGAGGAGCTCATTTGATTGGTGAAGATCTGACTCGGCTGTGTCAAACCCACTCCACGCCTTCTCTCCTCCCTCTATGCCATTTGCGCCGGTGGGAGGGAAGTAGGCGGGATGCGCCCCGCTGCGTTTCGAAGGAAAATTGCAAACTGCTCCTGACCACTCCCCGTTGGCGAAGCGAACGCGGAGCGCAGGCCTGATCCGCTGCGCCTGCGCCAGTTTACCAAAGTAGAGCCCTGTGTCTCTCTCAGCTGTGGACATGTCATCTGTGGTACCAGCTGAGGAGCCTGACATTGCATCCTCTCCGTTTGAAAATGTAGCCAGCGTGGTGTTGGACCACAGCTACCTACCAATGAGCTTTGGCCAACTAACGGAGAATGCCCTGGTTTACATCGCTGGTTTTGTCGTTCGGAAGGTCATGGGGCAGCTTTCCTGCGATGTATGTCGCAGCAGTTTAGTGTGTGAGGCTGCACCAACATCATTCTGTGAGAGTTACCACCTGCTCACCTTAAAAAATAATGGAGGCCTGCTAATTCCGAGCCTTGGCACAGTCAAGGTTGTAGCGGCCCTTGGTTCCCCAAGAAAGGAGGCGGAGAGTTCCTTACGGGTGCATGAGTTTATTGCCTTAGTTGATGTAGCACCGTGAAAACTATGAGGGAATATACAAAAAAAACACAAGAAGATATATTACACTTCACATACAATTTCCCCAACACAGATTCAAAAGCACCCAATTTATTACTATAAAAAAGCAAACAAACAAAACTACATTTTATTAACCCTTTACAAAATTACTAAAACCTTATTTAAGGAATTAAAATATAATGTGAACGGCATCACCCCAAAACCAAAAATAAAACAAGACACCAAAATAAAGTAATAGCCCAAAATTCAGATACACACCTTGTTCCACAAACCAAGGGGCTAATAGAGGATGGAAGGTGCCGTCTATACTGTGTGTCTCCTAATAACAGAACAAAACCAAACTATAAGGGAACCTGCACCAACACAAAAATTACAAATAATTCAACAAAGAAAACTCACTCAACGAGCCACGGACATGGTTCAAACAAAGCCAGCAGCACAAACACTGAGCCAGCCAGGGGAGAACAAAGGGAGGATGGTGGTGATGCGCACAGGTGAGCGCACACACCCACAGGAAGAGCTTACAGGTGACAGTGGCCTCCTCCATTTTATACCCCAGAAAACTGACCACTAGATGGCAGTAATACACTGACCTTTACACTCCCACCAATCATGCATGATGAATTTATTACCACAAGAATCATACATGATTTTTAAATAACAAACTACGATACTTGAAAGCTCAGATTTATCACTTTGACATCCTTGCATTGAACTACAATCTTAACAGGCCACCATAACAATAGAACGCAGAGTCAATCATTCTCAAAAAGGAACACCAACTTCTGGATAAGCCTTTCAACGGCTGTGGGTTTCTCTGATGACTTCTGATTTCCATGCTCCCACCAAAGAACCCTCTGATAGTTCTGTACTCCAAGGGGAACAGAAACCAGAAGAAACATCCCTTTAATATCACACACCACAGCCACAGCTTCCTTCTGAATGCGACAAAGGACTCCCACCAATGAGTTAATTGGGTCTGGACCAGGCAGAAGAGCACCACTAAGGGAGACTCCCCAAGACTTTGGTTGCAGGTGAACAATAGCCAACCCTTTGTCATTTGGTAATGAGGATGGAGTGCTGCTCTTAAAGGGGAGGGGGATCCCATAATGTGTGTCGTCTCTCTGCCTTACGTTGTTGCTAGGGAGTTGGAAGAAGCGATCCTTGTCTTGTGACACATACTTGTCTTTGTGTCCCCTTTCATTTAAGTCCATTTCAAGAATATTAAGATCAGCAGTGGCTGATGGCATTGGCATTTCCTTCACTGTAACTCTGTGTACAAAACTCTGGGTTTCCAATCTTTCGATATGGAGATTAGACGATCCTGTTATACTCCACCCAAGCTCTGTTCTCTGTGCAAAAGGTTCATTTCCATCACCTCTGATGACCTCCAGAGGTGCCAGTGCTGCTGGGCAATCATATCCAATCAGCAGTCCCACTTCACAGTCCTGCAGTGGTGAAAGTTTGTCCGCCAGGTGTCTCAGATGTGGCCACTGCAGGGCTGTCTTGGCAGTTGGGATATGCGATCTATCTACTGGGATAAAATCCCTAGAGTAAGCCTTCTGCAACTGAATTTGGGTTTCAGAGCAAATTCCTCTGATTTGAAGACCATGGGCAATCTTGCTCTCTACGACAGTGTTGACAGCTGTCATTGTGCTTAATTTCAATTGGACTGACGATGCATTCACATTAAGTCTATTCAGCAAATCTTCCAAAATAAAGGTTGAATCGCTCTGTGCATCAAGTAAAGCATAAGTGAGTATCTCTTTTCTTGGCTCTTTCACTGATGACAAAAATACAGGCACAATATTAGAGGTGGAGGCAGAACTTCGAGTCATGGTGTGGGACACAGCATTGTGGACTTCCAAGGCCATCAATGCAGCCCCCTTCTCTTCATGAAGGCAGGTCGGATGTTGCCGGCCACATGTGCCACATGTGTGCCGCCTTTTGCAATCCTTTGCAACATGCCCCTTCCACAGGCAGCCAAAACAAAGTTGGTTTTCTCGAATAAATTGCCTTTTTTCTTCAATGGTTCTTTCTGCGAAGGTAGGGCATTTAGCGATTCCATGCATTTCGTTCTCACAGACTGGGCAAGGTTGTTTGGGCTTAAAATATGATGTTCCATGTACCACAGCAGAGGAGTTGTTAGACTGAGTACTTGTATTTAAAGTGTTTGCTCTTTTGGGTGATCTGTCATCCATGACTTTGAAATTAATCAGAAATGGGGATGCAATGGGGTTACATGCTATCCGAGCTTCCTTTTGCATGAAATCTGTAAAATGAGAAAAGCTTGGGTAGTCACCAGACACATCCAACTCATCTACAACAATTCTGCTCCATCTGCGCACAATCCAGTCTGGCAATTTCTGAAGTAGTTTGTGATTTTCCTCACAATCATTTAAGATGGCTAGCCCTTTAACATGGGGCATAGCCTCAGCACAGCCTTTTAAGAAGTCTGCAAATTCTCTGAGGGCTAAAGGGTCACTTGCACTGATTTTGGGCCATTTCGAAAGTTTGTCGCGGAAGGCCCTCTGAACAATGAAAGGATTTCCATATCTCTCCTGCAACAAAGCCAAAGCACTGTGATAGGCATCTTCAGAATTTCTGTAAAAGAATCCCTCAACAGCCTTGCGTGCTTCTCCTGCAAGATAGTGTTTGAGATAGAGCATCTTTTCACAAGCTGGGAGGGGCTTCTGGTCAATAAGTGCCATGAAGGAGATCTTCCAGTCAATAAATTTTAAAGGGTCGCCAGAGAATGTTAATGGTTCAGGAGGAGACAGCCTGGTTACACTTAAGGAGCTTGCAATAGCTTGGGCTAGATTGACTGTGTCTTGACCTGTCATTGGAGGAGGTGTCTGAAGTTGAAAAGGCGTGGCCTGTGGGTTCAATGGATAGCTGGACTCCACCCTATGATGCGTCTCGGCAGGTCCACTCTCTTCTTCCTGATTCTTCACGCTGCCTTCAAGATTTTTATAGGCTCTTACCCGGGCTGCTGCTATTTCCACCTCATTTTCAACTTCTAGCTGTTTTAATCTCAGTTTCCCTTCTTCTCGTTTTAAGTGCATTTCAGCCTCCTTCTGTTTTATTTCTGCCACCATTCTTGCTTCACTCAGTTTCCATTCATTTTCCATTTGGCACAATTTTGCTTGTTCAGCTTGTATTTTCTGCATTGCCTTTGCCTTTTCCAATTTTACTAAGAGCTCTGCTTCGGCCTCCGCTCGTTTGCTAGAGACCATGGAGAGAGAAGAGTGGACTGAAGGTGTCTTTGTTTTCTGCATTGCTCCCACCTTTCCGGGTTTTACTGAGGGACCTGCTTCATCTTCAGCTTGTTTATTAGAGGGCACCTCCGAGATTACTGTTTCTGTGTTAGTATATCCAAAAATGGAGCCATATTCATTTTTGTTTAGTATCTCTCTCACCCTCTCTTTTTCCGATTCATCATTAAACATATTTTCAATAGTTCCTTTTCTTTTACACACAATGTCACAAATCTCAGCTGTGAGGGAGATGCAGGCATCCATTTTCTTGGTGATTTCTGGGGTGGAAGTACAGTTGCGTCTGATAGGCTCATATAGTTCATACACTGTGTCATGTTCAGTTTGTATGTTTTGTTGAATATTGTCGAGGTTGTCCAGTGCACAAAATGCCTTCAGTTTTGTCCTGGAGTCTCTTGCTATTTGTTTCCAAAAGCTGTATGCTTTACTGAAGTCTTTCTCATATTGTTTAGCCCTCTCTTCTCGCAGCTCCCTACCCTTGTCTGTTAAAGTTCTTTCACGGGAGCTGGACCTGGATGATTGACCGTTAATGTTGTCCATCTTTTGTGATTTGAGTGACATTTTATGAGGCTTGTTGTATTACAGATTTGTGTTCAAATATCTGGGCTGTGGTTCATTTAGTTCACAAGGTGATGCCTTCACACATTCTTTAACAATAAAATATCATAACTGTAGCCAAATGAACACATAACAGCTATGAGCATAAAAACTTATATTGCTCTTTACCCTTTCAACATTTTCATTTAAAGAGACATTGTAAGTGTATCATTCACGGATAAAATACATGGGCTACTGTGGCCTTTACCGTGTATTTAACTCTTAAACCCTTGAAACACTTAATTTCTACTGCATGTTTATTCTTGACATTTAACTCAAAAACAACATTCAGTGCGTTGCTCCATTTTCTTTCTTTCTCCCGTTTCTTTATTATTTCAGTCCAGTGTCTCTCACTGCATTTGGCTGTACCTTTAGAAGATGGGTTACTGTTCATTGCGTGTGTGCCAAAGTGCAGGCTGCGTGGGCTGTGTCGGCTGCTGACAAAGGACGACGAGGATGGCTCGGACGTGATGGTCAAGTTTTCACTGTAGCGGCCCTTGGTTCCCCAAGAAAGGAGGCGGAGAGTTCCTTACGGGTGCATGAGTTTATTGCCTTAGTTGATGTAGCACCGTGAAAACTATGAGGGAATATACAAAAAAAACACAAGAAGATATATTACACTTCACATACAATTTCCCCAACACAGATTCAAAAGCACCCAATTTATTACTATAAAAAAGCAAACAAACAAAACTACATTTTATTAACCCTTTACAAAATTACTAAAACCTTATTTAAGGAATTAAAATATAATGTGAACGGCATCACCCCAAAACCAAAAATAAAACAAGACACCAAAATAAAGTAATAGCCCAAAATTCAGATACACACCTTGTTCCACAAACCAAGGGGCTAATAGAGGATGGAAGGTGCCGTCTATACTGTGTGTCTCCTAATAACAGAACAAAACCAAACTATAAGGGAACCTGCACCAACACAAAAATTACAAATAATTCAACAAAGAAAACTCACTCAACGAGCCACGGACATGGTTCAAACAAAGCCAGCAGCACAAACACTGAGCCAGCCAGGGGAGAACAAAGGGAGGATGGTGGTGATGCGCACAGGTGAGCGCACACACCCACAGGAAGAGCTTACAGGTGACAGTGGCCTCCTCCATTTTATACCCCAGAAAACTGACCACTAGATGGCAGTAATACACTGACCTTTACAAGGTGATCCGTGCAGCAGAGCACTGCATCAGACGCTCCACTAATATTACATCTGCAGCTCATCATTGCACTGTGTCCTTGGTTCACCATGTAGTGAGAGCCAACATAGGTTGTGAGGACGTGTTTAACCTAGGCCATCACATTGTTGAAACGCAGGATGGTATCGATAACCATCACTTCAACCTCCTGTGTTTGATTGTGAGCTGTTTTCATAAGCTGAGGCAACACCATGTTGCGAAACTGCACACCCTGCAAATGCAGAGTAACAGCTTGCGAAAAAAGATGTGCAAAGTGGTGTTGTTTCAGGGGAATTAGTATTGTGTGTTAGGGTGGAGTGATGAGTGGGAACTGCCCATTGGTTCAACCTCCCGTTACTCCGACAAAACCAACCACAAGTCGGACCAATAGGAGGTCCTGTTAGTTCGAACTGTCATCGCTACTTTGTGACAAGCTCTTCCATTGATAGGAGCATGCAGCTTTCTCTCTCTCTCTCTCTCTCTCTCTCTCTCTCTCTCTCTCTCTCTCTCTCTCTCTCTCTCTCTCTACGCACATCACACACATACACGCGCGGCCCAGAATATCACCATATTCAGTCAGAGAGCCAGATCATGTCAGATCGCGCACAACCATCATAAATGCTGATCAAGATGTGTAAACTGATAATCAAAGCCCCCCCTCCCAGAGTACAGAGTAAAAGAAATACACAGACCCGCGTCAACCCGCTAATTTACGTGATGACACTGAACGTTACGTGATGCTACGTCATCGCGCCGGTCGCGTCTCATATCACGTACCAAAACAAAGCTCTGCTCCGCTCTGCTCTCATCCGAGACTGGGATCAAAAGATCAGAGAACACTGACCAAAAACGATAGAAAAAAAGAAAAGAAAAGAAGCGACAGTCTGTTTAACTGATGTGTTGTGCCGCGGACGTCCATCATCCGGCCGCAGCAGACTCGCTGTCCTCCGCGGTCCTGGTGCTCCAGGTCAGCCAGCCAGAGAGTCTGCCTCGGCGGACGGACACTCCGCGGCGGGCGGCTGTGGCATGACTGTGTGTGTCTCTTGCACCGCGGATGAGAGCGGAGCGACTGGTTTATGCTCTGTCTGATCCCTCAGCGGGGGGTCAGACTCAGCTCATTTTGGTCAATGGGAAAGGGGCCAAATGCCGATTGTTAGCGGGTCGACCCGCGTTTAAAAAACCCGCGTCGACCCGCTAATTTTAGTGGGAAAACGGCTATAGAGTGTTTGGACCGAAACACGGGTCTGTCAGTCACTCTGCTCTGCTCTGAGCCGAGGAGAAAACTTTTATCGTATCCTACAGTTTTTATCCAATGAGGAGAGAGAACGGCATGCAGGGCTGTGTGTGCAGCCAAGGAACGCCGTGAATGTGGTGACGTAGGGACGAGGACTGTTATGGTGCGTTCAAGGAAACTCGTAACTCATGTTTTTCCGACCTGTGAAGTCGTACCAGTTCGATCTGGTACGAGTTCACGGGTCAGAAGTTACGAGTGGCAGTTATAGTGACTTTCACAGGTAAAACAGGTCGGAAAAACACGAGTGGGTTGCCTGGAACGCTACAAAGTCCTAAGTTGTGACTTGAAGCTGTAATTTACGGTTTCAAAAGCCTACCTGGAACGCAGCATTAGCCAAAACGACCGGATCGCTTACTTCTGCTTTAATATATAATTAATATTATAATTGTATGTTATATAACTATAATATAATAATATTTATATTAATAATACAATAATATTCCATTGTTTTTGAAGAGGAATACATTTATATTGAAATATCTTGTCAAATTGTCATTTTAAAAAAAAAGCTATTGCATTTACAATTGATGTTCAGTCATCATCAATGGGTTTCAATAGGTGTCTCAACTGTACCATGGTACCGTCTCAACTGTACACGTATGGGGTATGGTTGAGACGGGACCATGGTAAAAATGCACCTCATGTTTATGACCTGATTGTAGAAAAAATAAACAAATAATAATATTCTTCAATAATAACTTAGTATACAAACAAATTAAACAGCATATAAAAAATCACTTATTTTCATTTTAGACTTGTTTTCTACACTTACTGTATCTATTACTGTATTCATATCCTATTTCAAGCACCAAAACAGTTCATTCTCATGACTGAAGGAGTGTTTTCACAAGGGATTTGAATTTTTTTCAAAAAGCAGACCTCAAATTTCCAGCATTTGGCCTAAATTATTTCTTTATACAGTGTTCTAGGACAAATTGGCCTCAGTGTGCTTACAGCGGAGGTTCTAATATTTAGACATAAAACACTTTAATTGAATTTATAATTTATTTAAATTACTACCTTTTTTTAAATGTGTTTTGAGTTGATATTTTTGATGTTTTGGGGTGGGTTCCATCCTATAATGGCTCTGTACATTACAGTAGCCTAATGTTTTAAAAAGATTGTATCATATCTTGATTGTCTGATTTCATTGTTTAAACACCACCTGATCTTATACAGTGTGTGTGTGTGTGTGTTTTATTCATTAATCACATTTCTAATAAAACCTAATTGCGTATCATACTTTGTGTAATTGTGTATGTTTTATCACAAATGTATGACATTTATATTAAAACAAACGGGTTGAAAATCGGTTGAAAATTCAGTGATAGACCTCTGCCTCTAGGCTAGAGCACTGGAATAAGAGAGTAACGACAGCATTGGTCCAATGGAAGCGCCTCCCGATGGCGGAATATGGGTATTGCAAGAGTGCCCAAGAATTGACGTCTGCATTGTTGGTGAATGAGGAAGTGCGGTATTTTCAATAATTTAAGGACTTTTCTAGATCACCCACGTTAATAGCATCATTGATCTTAACCCAGTGCTCTACCATAGCTGAGACGTTCTAATATTGAGGCTCCTGCTCAAGATGGCGGTGGCCGCGACAATCCGTTCCAATGGGCAGCAGCGTCAGAGGCGGCATCTACGTATATATATCTATGATCGTTATCCCCAAAGAAATTTAAGTCAAAAGCAAATGGACTTGGTTATTTGTCTAGGAAGACGTTTCACCTCTCATCCAAGAGGCTTCATCAGTTCATGTAGCATCTGACCAAGCTGGGACTGGTCCAACTATCTGGTGTGGAGACCCAGGTATTTAACCTCTTGTGGGGGCGTTCACAAGACCGATGATGTCACTGGAAACCCTTTGTGCTCCATGTGCCAACGACAGTCGTTGGAGTGACAGTCGTTGGTGAGAAGTTGGTTTCGACTTCGTTAGTGCCCTACTGTGTTATAACGACAGTCGTTGGAGTCACAGGAGGCCATTTGTTAACAGTTCTTTGAGATTAGATTGTTGAATCTCCTGGGAAGGGATGAAAGGGCAGCATTGTAAATTGGAGATAGGTGGTGTCTCAGACCTCCTCCTCTGTTTAGGGATGGTTTATCTACTTTTACATAGATGGCTTCTTTTACTCCTCTTTCAAACCACCTGTCCCCAATGTCCAGGATGTAGACATTGTTGTCATCAAAGGAGTGGGCTTTCTCCTTGAGAGATGTAAATGGATAGCAGGGTCCAGGCCTGATGACTTAGCTCTCCTGTGTTGGGCCATGCGTTTATGCAGTGGTTGTTTTGTTTCTCCAATGTAGAGGTCTTTGCATTCCTCGTTGCATTGGACAGCATAAACCAGATTGCTTTTGTGGGTGTGTGGTGTTCTGTCCTTGGGATGTACCAGTCTCTGTCTGAGTGTGTTACTGGGTTCTCCATCCACATCCTGTTTGTGTGTATGTTTGGGATGTGACTGGAGATTTTGTTCGTTTGATCCATATATATGTTCATTGATGTCCCTCAATGTTGCAGTGGAGCCGAACCCCCCCCCCCCTTTGATTTTTATTATTGCTCACCATATATCATCTCTTTTTTTTTTTTTTTGGGACCATGCAAAAAGGGGGCTGCCGCTTCACCCGGCTGGCTCTCTGCCAAGGTGCTGGAGGTATCAAAAGTGTCCAAACTGAAGAAAAAGATCTCCGCACACTTGGATCTATGCAATTTCACTTTATTAAAGGCTAAGCTTTCGGTCTCAGACGACCTTCATCAGAGCAATACACTGAGACAATGGACAGGCAGGTAGAAGAACACACACACTCCCCAATCCAATCAGTGATATGCAATACTGTGCACCCTGGTGGTGGAAGCTCCACCTCTTGGGACTTGTAGTTTACAGGGTGAAACACAGTCGATTCATTTTTTCTTTAAACAATCTAGAAAAAACACATATACAAACATGAAACACCTCCTGATAATACCTCAGGTGTTAACCGTCATAAACAGAGATACCCAGATATAAGAAAAAAAGGAAGAAGAAAGAAAACCAGTACATTAATAGAGTGAAGAGCTATGAATAGGTATCAGGCTGAAAGCCATCATAAACCATAGTCTCTACATTCTAGAGAAATTTAGAATCTAGAGAAATTTTTTTTTGGACCAAAAATAAAAATTTCTCCAAACTCGGATATATCATCGGGTTGGTGGTTTTGGAGAAAATGACCAAAAACCACACAGGCCATTTTGAAAAAAAAGGCCACCGCACGGGTTAGATTTTTTTTTTTTTCGAGCCAATTTATTTATTTTTTTGACCAAAAATTCAAATTTCTCCAAACTCGGATATATCATCTGGGGGTCTACGAAGGAGTGAAACGCCTGCAAATGTAATAATGCCCACAAACGTAATAAGCCACAAACGTTATAAAAATGTGCAGCTTTTAAAGTAATAATCCTGCAAACGTAATACATTTTCCACAAACGTAATAGCCGCTGCCTACTACAAACGTAACACGCGATTTCCCACAAATGTAATAACTATTACGTTTGCAGAGATTTATTATGTTTGTGGGGAAGTGAAAATCTTCAATTTTCAATTGTAATACAATGTAAAAACGCAATGAATAATGGTCGTTGTGTTGGTTGTGGTTTGATTGTTGTTGTTTAATACCGGGGTCCACCCACTATTCCTACATCCCGCTATTCAGTCATGTCTCTATTTAGACATCCCTCTATCTAGACATGCCGGTATTCCGACACTTTTTGGTACAGCTATTCCGACACGTCATTTTTTTTTTTTTTTTTTTTACAGCTGCGATACCCAGGCGCGTCTCTCACTCTTTTTTTCTTTTCAGCATGCCTATCACCGGTTTGATGAGGGAGTGATGTTCTTAATCTCAACAACTAAACTATCAAGTCACACACAAAACTGACACACATGATAAACAAACAGAACTATGTTGCAGTTTGTTTGTCAAGTGCATATTAAGTAGCCATGTGCGCTCTGTGGAGCGGCTACAAAGTGACAACGAAGACAACGGGCGGAGGGCAGGGGAAAGAAGCGGAACTTCTCCGAAAGCGAGATACACGGCGACATTGGGCAACATGGGGCAATAAATCAGTCAGAAAAATGATCTTGCATTTTAATAAGCTACAATAAAAACAAAAACCTCCCAAATCTCAACAAAAGGGAGCAAAAGGAAGAATAATCTAATGTAATCTGCCCCTTTATCCCGGAAATTTTCTTTTCTTCTTTTACCTAGATGTTACAACAGTGTAAAGCAGGATTTCCACGATAGTTACCATTACTTTGAACGCCTTTCCACTACACAGTTACAGCTCTACTGGACTCGGTTTAGGTCATTTTCTAGTACAGCTGAGTCCTTCACAGTTCCTCCTCAGGGCCGCGTTGTCTCGCTCTTTATTCTCTCCTCTTGTCAGCTCCAAACTCACGTGCACCTCGTTAACTCAGAGAATAATAACAGCCTCAGTAGCTGCAGATCAGTGTGCGCTGCTGCCAGTGTGTTTTTAAACTTGGCGGGGTTTGATCCTTGTCGGACGTCACACTAGAGTTTGTTTTTTCTTCTCTCTAATAGGCCTATGTATTTGTGTATGAGAAACAGTGTCTCAGATGCAAAAAAAAAGAAAAAAAGAAGGACACGTCTGACAACAACGTAATCAATCAATGTCGGAAAAGCGGAATAATAGTAAAGTGCCGCTACTCCGACATTGAGTGCCGCTACTCCGTGATCGTGGAGCAGAGAGTCAGCAGCTGGATTTCGCACGGCCAGTATGCTATTAGTAGATATAAACAACAACAATCAAACAACAACCAACACAACGACCATTATTCATTGCGTTATTACATTTTATTACAATTGAATGTTGAAGATTTTCACTTCCCCACAAACGTAATAAATCTCTGCAAACGTAATAGTTATTACGTTTGTGGGAAATCGCGTGTTACGTTTGTAGTAGGCAGCGGCTATTACGTTTGTGGAAAATGTATTACGTTTGCAGGATTATTACATTAAAGCAGAAGTGAGTGATCCGGTCGTTTTCGCTAATGCTGCGTTCCAGGCAGGCTTTTGAAATCGTAAATTACAGCTTCAAGTCACAACTTACGACTTTGTAGCGTTCCAGGCAACCCACTCGTGTTTTTCCGACCTGTTTTACCGGTGAAAGTCACTATAACGGCCACTCGTAACTTCTGACCGGTGAACTCGTACCAGATCGAACTGGTACCACTTCACGGTCGGAAAAATACGAGTTTCCTTGAACGCACCATAACAGTCCTCGTCGCTACGTCACCACATTCACGGCGTTCCTTGGCTGCACACACAGCCCTGCATGCCGTTCTCTCTCCTCATTGGATAAAAACTGTAGGATACGATAAATGTTTTCTCTTCGGCTCAGAGCAGAGCAGAGGGACTGAGAGACCCGTGTTTCAGTCCAAACACTCTATGTAAGTGATTGCTGTCGGAAGATATAACTATTTAAGACTTATATTAACACAAATATATCACTCACTTCTGCTTTAAAAGCTGCATATTTTTATGAGGTTTGTGGTTTATTACGTTTGTGGGCATTATTACATTTGCGGGCGTTACAAGGAGTATTAGGGCCAGCCAAAAAAAAAAAAAAAACAGCCAAAAAAAAAATAAAAATCCAGCGCAAGAGGAAAAAGTAAGCAAAACAAAAAAATCCGGCACAAGAAAAAAAAAAGTGACAGCAACAGAGTGACAGACAGGCTGCCAAACTCTGCAGCGCCATAAAAGTGAACAATAAAGCCGATTAACTTTGACTCAATGCCGGAGTATGACAATGAAAACAAGAAACACGAAGTGATTCGGCACACTGTAGTATTTACAAATACAAATACTATACAGGATAGGCCTATCTCCTCTCCTCCTCTAGTATTTACAAATACTACTACAAGAGCCTGTCTGTCACTCTGCTGCTGTCATGGAGCAGTCAGTTGCTTGTCGCTTTGTTGTGGTACGGTACGTGGTCAAGCCTGCAGTTTTTGCTTTTCTTTGGGGTTTTTTTCTTGTGCTGGATTTCTTTCTTTTTTTTTGCCTGACTTTTGTTTTTTTCTTGTGCAGGATTTTTTTTTTGCTTGCTTATTTCCCTTGCGCCAGATTATTATTATTTTTTTGGCTGTTTTTTTTTTTTTGGCTGGCCCTAATACTCCTTCGTAGGGGGTCCGAGGGGAGTCCAATGCAGAAGGTTTGGTTGAAATCGGGCCGGTGGTTTTGGAGAAAATGACCAAAAACAACACAGGCCATTTTGAAAAAAAAAGGCCACCCCGCGGGTTAGATTTTTTTTTTTTTTACCAAAAATTCAAATTTCTCCAAACTCGGATATATCATCTGGGGGTGCAAGGGTGGTGCTGGCAGCATCTTGTGGTGATCAGAGGAATTACAGATTCAGGTTATTTATTTCAGGTTATACAGTAAAACAGGAACAACAGGTAGTCCAGTCCACAGCTGGGGTCCCATATAAGCAACCTATTTAAATCACACATAGACTATATGTTTTTGTCAGTCTCATTTAGATCTGCAAAATTACACACAAAATAAGAAATAAAAGAAGTATAGAAAATGATTTGAGTTGCTAATTACTAAACTTTTCTTAACTTTCCAAGCTTGAGAATTTCCCCCCACCTTCCCTATCAAAGAAACTTGTGACATTTGATGCCAGTAATAACCAGCATAAAATAGTTTTGTGCATACAAGACTGACTCTGTTTTCTTTATTTCCAGAGAAACATTTTTCGTAAAACTAAATACTGAGAACAGATCAGATTTATCAGATGCAGTGCAGCCATTAAAACAAATAAACACTAGTATTAAAAACAAAAACAAAACATCCCTGGAGCCATATCAATGAGCTGTTTCACCTAAGATAAAGTTGTGGCCACTTTAAAGACTGTCCCTTACTTCCTCTTCCTCTGGCCGGTTTCAAGGCCGCCCTCCCCCTCTGTCAAAGTGCAACATGAACAAACTACAAAAAGACCGCAGACAAGAAACCTCTCGTTTAACTCTCTCACCTGAAATAGGCTTATATTCACTTTAGACAGTAAAAAGCTGTAGAGGTGATTATAATAACTTGCCATTGTAGAGTTTACATGTTAAATAAAATTGAGAATAAACCATTACAAAAAAAAAAATAATAAAATGCACCACAACATTTCTCAGACGCAGTCCAATTCAAAAAGTGTGCAGATTCTCGTCTAGTGCCAGAGTTTGTAAAAAGCTCCATATCCTGCATTGTGCCTTTAAGAATGGGGCTTCCTGGAAACCGTCAAGTTCCATGTTAGCATGGTCAAATTGATGAAGTTGTACATTGCAACTTTAAGAAACAACTTTTTAATTCAGCCGTTAAACCTGTGAGTTTATTTTCTTTTCTTTCTTTCTTTTGTGGACCAGTCTGGACCAGGCGGCTCGTTTCTGCAGCTTTTCCTGCTGTTTACTGCGTCTCCTGAACTTTCCGCTCAGTATGCGCGTTTGCAGACAGGGAGTGGCAAAAATATATTTATTTTTTAGCCATAACTCCTGGAAGTAACTTTCCCCCCGTCCACGCCGTGGTGTGCCTGTCTGTGAGTGACGGATCTGATGGACCACTCGCCGTCGATAATCACGCAAGTGAGCAGAGAGGAGGAGGAAAATGCCATTTCTCGTGAGGAAGGTGAGTTTAGAGAGAGAGGGGGGGAAAGTTTTCTCAACTATTCAGCTGCGCATGACAAAGTGACCGGGAGCAGCAGACAGCGGTGTGGAGTGGGGAGGGGAGGGGGACACACACGGTGTCTCACAGGTCTGCGGTGTCCTCGGACGAGTCAACACCGTGGCCTCTCCTCTCCTTCATGACAAGCTGCAAGTGGCGCACACATTTCGAGTGTCTGTGGGAGAGTTCGACGGTGTAGCGCTGTGTGTAGGCCACGGACACGGACAGTCGCTTTATGTTTATAATACTGAATCCGTTAAAGCAGCACAGTGGGTTTACAAACGAGCCTCATGCAGAAAGTGTCTGTTGTTGTCCGCGCGGTTTTTAAGGTCAAAGTGAGTTAAACGTCAGAAATAAAGTGTGGGATCAAAGGGGGCGGGGTCAGAGCAGCTGACAGGCCTGTCGCTGTGTTGGATGGAGACTGTAGAGCTGCTGCTGCTGATGCACATCAGTTTGATCTCTTTAGAGGTATTTGAATAAGAAGATATCCACACAGTGAAGTGCTGCACACTGTAGTCTGCAAATGCACTGGCTCTGCACTCAACAGTTGTTTACTGATGCACTCTTGAAGTAGCACTTAAAGGACAATTCCGGGCAAATTCAACTCGGGACTGTATTTTTCTAACATTTTAGGTGTAAAAGAAGGAATCTGAAGATTTTCAGTTTAATTGCTCCTATTTTGTGGTAGTTGTGTTTGTCCCCACATTGCCACAGCAGCGATGAATGGGAGCGGATGCAAGTTCCGCTAATTAGGCTGTTTACATCCCTCAAAGCTGCAATTTAACAGACAGCGTCAGGTGGCTACTCAAACATGCACCGAGAAGTTTGTTTACTTAAAGCAAGTTAAGAGTTGATATTCCTGTGTTTATGACACAAACGGGAGCTTCCGACTGCACGTGAACACACAAAGCGCGTCAACTTGGGTCTCGCGCGCGACTCCTGGAGACTTTGAATTAGATCTAGTTTAGCAAACATGTCGACAATTAAACTGAAAATCTTTAGATTCCTTCTTTTAGACCTAAAATTTTAGGAAAATACAGCCCCGAGTTGAATTTGCCCGGAATTGTCGTTTAAAGCAGCCATGTAGTTTTCAAACATTGTGTTGTTTTAACTATGCTACATTTTAACCTTAATTAAACAACTTCGGAGTAATTGTGATGGTTAAATAAATGACTTGTAACTTGTTACATGGAGAATGGAGGCTCTCTGCCTTCCACGGAGCGTCTCTTGGCCGATTACAACCTTTGCAAGATCAGCGCCTGTGCCCCGGTGTCCCAGCTCTCGCTTTGGCGGCACTGCGACACAAACACGACCCGTAATCTCTTTTTTATGACAGATAAGACTACACAAATATGCACGTCGTAACATCTGAAAAATAATGTTATCCATAGCTCCATGGATTGCTTTCTGGCCGGCTTTGTTGAAAACAAATGCACATGGCCAGGAGGAGGGTTAGAAAAAAAGTGACCGGACTTGCATAGTTCCACTTTAATAGGTGCTTCAAACAGGGACTATACAGCTGGATGCATGGGCAGGCCTCTGAAAAGTGACATGTTTGTTGACATTTGTAGCAAAAAAAGTAAATACAACCCCTGAAAAAAAGACATGGTAAATGAACCATTCTTTTGATAATGCACTAATAATTTATATTGCATTACCCTGGCCTAGAATAGCATACAATTAAACAGTAATTGTGATATTTCCCTACTATGCTAGTATTAGTGTCCCCACATTTGAATCTTTAAATTCTTAATTTAGGAATATTTCACTCTTTCCCTCCTCCTTCCTGATCAGTTGAAGTTCCCAGCCTGTCTTCAACACACAGCCTGTTAAGGATCAAAAAGCTTCATCTTGTATTTGTTCAAGTAGTTCATGGTAGATTAGAGGTCTGCTTTGGATCATCGTGCTGCATAGAGGCCGGTCTCTTTTCACTTTCACTTTTCTCTCGATTTGGAGTTTGCTTGTTTTCACTGGAATCAGTTTTTCCCTCTCTCGGTCCTGCACCACTCGCTGCCGAATGTTTCCTCCACCAGGCTTAACAGTCTGCGGAGGGTGTTGTTAAGTAACTTTTGGATACAAGCGTATCTATATTAAGGAGCACAAAAACACAATAAGTGTGTTCTTCTCGCAGAGGGACTTTTCTATGGAGCAGTGTTTGTAGAGCTGATCTGTACGCTCACAGCAAAAGCTTTGATGTTGTCAAGCAATGAAATAACTGTCTCGAATGAACATGACCCGCAGGAGAAAAAGACGGATGAATCACTTCCAATTTTAGCAGCTTAACCTCCACTCATGTGGTCACATTTAATTCTCCAATAAGCATTTTAGTTTACCATCACATGTATACTGTAGTTTTCTCTGGAATATGTCTTTGGGAAATGTATGGACATTTGAGGTTGAGATTCTATTTTTACCATACTTAATTGTATGAAATTCAACCTGCTAAAATGCAGTGTTTTGCAAGAAAAAAACATCTTGAAATGGTTGCAGGGTCATCTCATGAGCCGCCCGTGGAGATGTTACTGCTTTCAGAACAAGATAGTTTCTGTTATTATCTGTGGAGAACTGATTTATCCTGTCTGTCTGCTGCAGACGAGGCCACACAGCGACGATCATTCAGTTAAACCACTTACCCTGGAAAATGCCCATGAAGACTGTGATTAAGAGTGCACCTTGAGCACCGAGACATCTAATCCTGGACAGACAAGAGCTCTATTCACAAGCAATCTGGACATTTCATGACCAAATAAGGGCCACACTGACAAGACGTACCTGTAACTTTGAGGACAGAGACAATCGGCTGACTCTCAGCCAATGAGTCAATACTTTGATTATTGTCTCATACTTTTGATAATCATACTTTTATATCACTCTAAGTTAGGCCTATTGATGGCTCTGTGGTGAGCATTGTCTCCTCACAGAGCTCAGCTGCCTGTGTTAGCTTTTATTTGTGTGCGTTGGCCTCCTCCCACACCAAAAGCATGAAGGTTAAGCATTAGGAACATGGCTGCTATTTCTCTTGACTTAGGCTTGGGCCTCAGTATGACAGCTGGCTGCTGGTCACCCGCTGGTAGCAAAAGTGCAGGGAGAAGAAAATGAGGATCAACTGGGATCAATAATCTGCTTTATGGCTAAACATATAGAGTTATTGCAGTGGTTAGATGGTTGCACATTTGAAATGCTTAAATGAGTTCCAAAGTGAAGAGTCTCTTGCCTCATGTGAAGATTGTGTATTGGTGAGGTGTTGATAGAGCAGCCAGTTGTTCATTTAACAGACTGACAGTTTTATTAAGAAGTAGGCAGATGTCAAAATGTTTCTGCAACTCCATTCACATACTGGGAGAGAGGAGATTGACAGTTTAACTAATGAATTTGTAATAAAATGTAAATCATACAACCTTGCACCATGCTATTTCCTTTCATCAGTACAGTCTAAAATGAACTGATTAAATCAGAATCAACTATCTATCCACATTCAAACACTATACGGAAATGGACTATATTAATATGTTCAAGAGTGATATAAAAATAACCTATGAGGAAAGAATCACATTATCACATACTCCAATATATCTATATTACACAAACAAAATACCCAGGTTTTACAACAACATACATATGAACAACATATATGAAAATATTTATACGCATTTATATACCTTCATATTTATTTGAATTGTTCATATTCATTTTACGTCTTCCTATCTGGGAAAGGGGTCCACCCACAGTATAAATATACATATTTATCAAGTGTTTCATGAATTATTTCATATGTGTTTTTATTGTATATACACATATTGCAATTATGGAAATTCAAAACATGTGCATCTATTACATGTGGGGAAGTGGGATTTAGAAAGTATACCTGAGTTGTGCATCACTGCAGTGGTTCTGCTGCCATCCCCTGTAAAACCATGTCCAGCCAGGAGGTGGCAGCTCTGTCCAGTTTACCAGCGCAGGCCAACTCCAGTCTGGTCTCCAGTTACATTCACTTGGCCAGGAGGTCATGAGTCCAAAATATGGCTGCCATCCAGAAGTGAGGGAGCAGAGGAAAAAGGAAAGGGGGAGGCGTCTTGAGCACTTCTTTAGTTTCACGAGTTGCTGCAGCCAAATGGGGGCATCACGAATTCTGGAAAACTGTGAAACTTCCTGTCAGAATGTCTTACACAGTTCGTTTTTCTTTCACAGCTCGTTCCAGCCCACTAAACACATTCTGTGTTTGGTTTCGCATTATCTCATGTCGCTTCTGCAAGACAGTTTTATGAGCATTTTTACACTGTAGGCTAAGTAGGCTCCAACTAGGAGTCAAACTGCTTCTGCTGCTGCTTCAAATTAAAAAAAACAAAAAAAACAATACAAGTTTTTATAGTGTAAATCATCCTTGCAATTTGAATGAAAAGCTAAATGTCTGCTTCATGCACACGAATGAATAATGAAAATGCCCTCTTTTTACTTTAATAGCACCATACACCCAGGCTGGCCTGGACTCCATCAGTGTCCAAAATCCAGTGACCCACTTTATCCCAGCATGATCTGACAATGTTCCAGAGAACGCTCGGCTTTCTCACTCTTCAAGTTTCCTCATAAATGCTCAATGTGGCTGAGTTCAGGTGACTGTGGTGGAGCGTCCAGACAGTCACGACTGCTTGGTCTACTTTGTCCACAAGTGCTTCTTTGGAAAAGTGTGAGCTGTGTCTGGGGCCACAGGGGTCATTATCTGACCATAAATGATTCTCCACAAAGACAAAAACCAGAGGGTGTTGCATGTCTCTGAGGGACAGTGGTGCTTTTCCATGGTCAGGGTGTCTGTTGGGGTTAGGCCAACTCCAGTGAATGACCCCCCAGACTTGAATTTTCCCACTTTCCTACATCGGTTTGATACGCAGTGGTATAATCTTTCCAATCATCTTTTTGAAATGTGGGTGTTACTTGGCTCACCTGAGGCATTTGGTCTTGTTTTCTGCCCTGAGAGGTGACTTAGGACGAGTACAACACAACCTTCCTTTGACACTACTTTTGCTGATTGGAGTATTGCGTTCTTCAATTACCAAATTCTGTGTGCGATAAAGTTGCTTTTCTATCTCTCAGGGAATTAAGCTTGATGAGTTGACCATCTGATGGTGACCTGATTTGATCACTTCTGATCTTTCTAATCATGCTTTGAACGCAACTGATCCAGTTACTGTAAAGCGTTATAGAGTTCCACGCACTGCCCCCTCAGAAACCTTTAGTCTAACCATGATTTAAGGCTTATAAAGCCTCGCTTATGATAGCAATCTGACTGAGTGACTGACTGCTTCACACACTTACACACTTACACAACCACTGTACAGTGAATCACACCTGAGCCTCAAAGTCACATGAACACAAGCTTCAATCCAACTGAAGGAAATCAGGCCTTTGGTAGGTAAAGTTGGTCAGTGCTCCAAATTTGTGACTGCTGACCTAGAAACAGTGCAGAATCTGTAATATTTGTTTCTTCTTTTGACATGGCACATTGTTTTTTTTTTTTTTTTTTTATGTTTCTGAATCCTCAAACCTTTAGATTATCTCCAAGTTTATTCGTAAATGACATTGTCAACGTGGTCTTCTGACCTTCAGACCCAACTGTCTATATTTTTATTTAATATTCTTTATAGTGATGATTTCCCATCGGCCCACTAAAGTTAGCTTAGTTAGGCTAAGAATAATAATCACCATAGTAGTTATGCTGAACAACAAAGTGTTTATATGGTTAGCTCTATAAATGTGAATATCTGTGACTGGCTGAGTTGAGCAATCAGGTCCACCCTAGGTTTAAAATGAGCATCCGCCATTTGCCAAATGCACATAAAAAATAAGCTTTTGGCAAGTAAAATAATTAGGTCACTCGCGATTGGCAGGCCGCAGGAATATGCCGACTTAACTTACTTTCATCATAGATACCAAACAGTAAAACAGACATAGCTTACAGCTACATCAGATCTACTGATTGCGTTTTGAAACAGTTGTCCCTCGCTGCCCAACGTCATTCAACATTCTGAAATGTATCATGTTATCCGCAATAAAGTTAGCGTTCAGTCAGTCGGTCAGTTGGTCAGTAAGTCGGTCAGTTGGTCAAGTCAGTCAGAAGTAAACAGAGTTACTTTGTACTAACTTCACTGAAATCTTTGTGTAGGTAATTAGCCAGTTGGATAAGTTGTTGTTGGGGCTTTAATCTTGGCTGACGTTACTTACTAATTTTTACTAGCGTTAGCAAACACTCGGTTGCTGGCTCTGTCCAAAACTCCACTATGACATGAAATTAAGTCGGCTAAAACAGTGTGTGAGAGTTTTTTATTATGTCCGAAACCCTAGTATGAAACCAATAAGATGTGATATGCATACTGCTTGCAAGGAAATATTACAAGCAATGAGGAGATAGATTTGGCTATGTGAGACAACAACAACAACAACAACAACCCCATAGACAAGGCAGACTTGATGCTGCAATGGCATTTTGCTCTGCTGTTTGTTGTTTGACAGTACAGTGTATTATAAGGTGACTTATTGTACATTTTTGTTATTAAGGTACCAAAAAAAGCTACCAGTACCAGTATCGGTTCAAATTTGAATGGTACCCAACCCTAATTGTTTTGTGACCTTGTGTTGTGAGCAGTTCAGTGGTTGGTAAAAACAAATTTTGGCCAGTAAAATTTCCCACCTTACCTGCCATTGGCAGATAGGTCAAAACGTACATTTTATACCCTGGTTGCACCGTTGGTCAGGTGAATGCTACATGTATAAACTGGACTTTCCCCATTTGCTAATGCTAATGCTCTTTGGAAGAGAATTGGCACGGTGTCTGTTCCAACATTGTAGAGCTTCATCAGGCCCAGAAAGTCCATCCTGACTCAACCAGAGCCCATACATGTCCATTACATGATCACAGTGTTAATACAAACAACATTTGTCACGAGATTTGGAACCAAATCTCGTGACAAAAAAAGCTCCCAGCAACAAACCGTAGACACTGCCCTCTTGGGAGAGAGGGGTGGAGCCTCGGTTGCCCACTTTGTAAGAGGCAAAATAAGAAAGATATACTGTTGCTTTCTGTCTGTGTGATCATTTTACAAGTAAATATAGCTTAAATCATAGCACAGCTGGTGTCTTTAACTTTAGTGTTTAGTGATTTTGTCAGGTGAGGTTGTGTGGTCATAAAATCATCATCTCTTGTCAGACAAGAGAAATGTAAATGAGAACATCTTTATTAGGGCTTAATTACAACACTGGGTAAGTCTTGTTTGCAGTGACTCACAACAATCTGTAAAGTGAATACTTTCAAATGCAAAAATATTTCAACCTTGAGCTGACCTGACCTAAGACCAGCTCGGCCATCACGAACCTGCCGTACCATTCGCTCAGCAGGGGTGTGAAACAGGTTGTCAGATTTTAACAGAGTATCGAGTGTCAAAGTGGCTGAAAGTCGGTCGTGGGAGGCCTCATTCTTCCTGCGTCTGGATAGGAATAGAAGTAGCCAAGTACACAGGCATGCCTAGCCTGAAAGAGCCCCAGATAAGCCTACTTTCAGCTAAGCAGACTAAAACATGCTGCTGTGGCGCGAGGTCGTTGCTGCCCCTCGGAAATGCTGTAACCTCATTATCAGTGTCTGAACCTCGGGGGGAGGGAGGTGTGAGGAATGTTGCAGGACAGTTTGCTTCTTACTCATTCCCACCTCCTTGTTATTAACGTGGGGTTCATTAAACAAGTAGCTGTGGGGAAAAAAATTCAAGTGGCCAAAGAAGATTTAGCTAAAACCACCATGATATGATCAATAATCAAAGATATATTTTTTAAATCAGTATTTAATTAAATGGATAGTTTAACATTTTGGCAAATTGACCCAGGTTTGTTACCTTTATTTGTCGGTGCAAGCTATTTTTAGAACGGCGGAGCAGAGCCGTGAGCTGTTCAGAGCTACGCTACGGAGGCTAATGGGATTTCTTGGTTTCCCTCATCAAACTCATCAAATACACAATCCAACAACTCCAAAACACTGTTGTGGACAAGTTGTGACCTGCACATTCACCAAGCTATGAGATAATAACGCAACGTTATGAGACGGAGTTGTTTTCAAAATTCATGCAAAACCGCTGATGCACATTCTAAAAATAGCTTGCACCGACAAATAAAGGTAACAAACCTACTGCTATGACTATAGAGTTCCGAAGCGGAAGCAGGAAGTAACGGCCCCATGGGTCCTCAATTCGAAAAAAGTCTCCATACAAATGAACGGGACTCCAAGATTTATTTCGTGATCCGTTTGAATTGTGCCATGAGAAAAAAATATGTCCTCTACCTGTTTAAAACATCATGTTTCATGCCGAGAAATCAGCAGTTTATGGTAAAACGGCAACAGAAGAATGTATTTTGTGTGACGACGCTCTGTGGACTACAAATCTGGTGTCCCACAAAAAATACGTCACCAACTGACACGGGAAAGGGCGGCATTTGGTGTGTGACGTCACCTACGCGACCTGTAGTCTTTCTGGTTACGGACTCTTCGGAATTTTATTTTACAATAGGTTTACAATAAACTGCTGATTTCTCGGCATGAAACGTGATGTTTTAAACAGGTAGAGGACATATTTTTTTGTCATGGCACAATTCAAACGGATCACGAAAAAAATCTTGGAGTCCCGTTCATTTGTATGGAGACTTTTTTGGAATTGAGGACCCATGGGGCTGCTTCCGCTTCGGCACTCTAGGGATTATGGAAATGGCCCAATTTTCTAAAATGTTGAACTATCCCTTTAATTAAAGCAGAAGTAAGCGATTCAGTCGTTTTGGCTAACTTCCTGTCAGCCGATGGGGTTAGCAGTCCCCGCCCTCCTGGGCACTTGAGTTTTTTCCCCCCACAGCTTAATGAACCTCACGTTTATAATAAGGATTTACATGAAATAACTCAGCTGCTTGTGTTTGACCTGATCTCCTCACTGCTGTTCAAAAATCTGGACACAGGACCTTGATCAATGTGTTGTCCTGAAATACAAGAGTCAGTGTCGGTGTTAAGGCTGTCCTTGGTCCAGCATGCCATGTACATGCCCCACCTGCAGGTCAGGGTCTGACCCGCACACGTAACATGGGGCAGCCCAGAAAAAGAAAAACAACTGTCGATGCTGCAGAAACTAAGTGTTGCGCAAATACACCACTTTTCAGTTACATAAGCAAAACTATTAGACAAGGCCTGATCTAGATGTTAAAAAGACTAACAATCTATTAGCCAAAATGCAAATGTCACTAGTGCATCAGAGCAACAACAGCAGCTGTGTTGTGTAAGTCATGTGGATTATCTTTAGCAATTGAATAGCTATTTTGTTTTTAACCACCTTTCATTTGTCTGTTGCTCATGTCAGTGTCTCATCTAATTTTAGGCTGCACTCGGTGACTCTGTTGGTCTGATGGATGGTTGATCCTGAGTAAGTTTAGGTAGACTCACTGCAAAGAAATCTGGTGCACACGGTTTGACCAGCCACAACAGTGTGGCAGGTATTGTTTTCACTTTGTGAGTCTCTGCATGTGTCCATCAAGTGTGTTCATGGAGACACTAAATGGAGTAGGACCTACTATAGGTGGTTTTAAATACTTTGGGGTGTAATACGTTTGTCTGGGGACAGACTGCACTGCTTCATCTTCATATTTACCAAGGTATACAAATATTGATACACAAAAATATTGCAATATTTTATGACACAATACTGATACTGTTTATTCTTTGAAGCACCGTGTTGATATTTCATTAGAAGCTAACATGGTGATAGTGGTTTGGTGTTTTATTAGAGCCTCCAACCTATGGTAAGCCCTTTCACAAAAGCTAGACAGTGATGTACTGTAGTATGTTCTAGGAGCCGTGGAATACAAATATAGGGCTATTCTCAGTCCTAAAATAAACTGTTTTGTTTGTGCATACAATTCTTTTTTTTTTTTTAATTAACATTGAAAAATATCCCAATATATATCACAAGACATCATATCATTGCCCCCCTTTGTACTTTTTCCTTATGGGTTGGACTGTCAGCAAGCTGGCAAATGTAGCAGGTGAAATGACCCATCACAAGTACACTTAGTGGTCTTTAGTTCCTTATATCTTTGCCAATAATAAGAATGTTGCAACCACGAGAACCACTTTATGTTATGTCCATATATTATATACAGTAGATAAGTTACTAGTATGCCTTTTGATACCTTTGTGTTACATTATGCCGTTATGAATTAGATGTTTAAGTTGCTTTGGAATTATATCAAATCTAGTTAAATCATGTTTATAAAAAAGAAAAGAAAAGAAAAAAAACTCAAGCCATTCCCACCAGCCAGTCTCTCCAGGCTATTAAAAGGAGTGGAGATGTCAGACAGGATAGCTCTCCTTTGTTTAATGGGTTATCCTTGTTTCTTATATATACCTGTAGATATAGATATATAATTCCCTCATAGCTACGCTTTATAGAGTTTAAACTTCCCTATCACAGCTTCACTGCCCTGTAGGCTGCTGTTACAGAGGCTCCTTTAGATACGATTCAAGTGATGCATTAAAAAAAACACTTGGACAATGAGTGTTGTTTTGATATATCACTGAGAACGTGACTTCAAACCATCTGACACGCTGGCAGCCTGAGGGTTTATATCAGTTCTGGAGCTGTTCCAATTTAGCTTTACTCTGACTTTCCTCTTACATGGATCTTATGCAAATATTTATAGAAACCAAAAGCAAACCTGAATGAAACCCATTAAAATACCTTTAAGTTTGTACTTTGTGACCCTCTCTTATTTTGGACCCTATCTCATATTATCAGGAGCCGGAGCTGTCCGTCTGTGCAGCGCTGGCATTCTGTTTATGTTGACATTTGTAATGTAGACATGATTGTCGGGAAGCTTTCAGAATGACACGATGTCACAGAGTATATGGTGTCAGCCGTTTATTAGGTTCATTTTTCTGTGCATGCACCGAGGCGTCGCTGTGCAGTGTAAACACGCTGCTTAGCCGTTTCCTGCCCTGCTTCGTATGTGGCACAAGCAGGTTTTTGTTTGTGACTGTTTATGGCCTGGGTGTGAGTATGTGACACTATATATACACCCACACAGAGAATCTCATCACGAACCGCTGTCAGCAGCTGCTCTGCCCCGGCTATTTTAAGTGCTCCGATTTGTAATGTGGTAATGCACTGAGCAGCGTGATGTTTTTTAACACTACGAGCTTCACCTGCCCAGTTCCCTCACGCATGTTTGCACACAAAACCTTTCCTTTCGTCTTGGGACCAGGGGAGGTATGTCCCAACAAGCATGCCGGGCCAGTAATGAGCGTTCTCCAGCGGCTTTGTCCACTTTAAACTCCGGCTGAATGAAGCAGTCAACAGGCCAAAGCCATAGGGAATGACACTTGAAAGTAGGTCACACATGTTCAGATGAAGAGATGATGCCAAAGAGAAAGGTCAATAAAAAGGCTGTTTGTTTGTTTGTTTGTTTGTTTGTTTGAGTTCGCTGTGATATTTGAGTTTCTTGTGCTGAGAGTCATTGATAAAAGTTGAATGGACTGTTAAGTTTTTATGTTTTTGATTTTCTTTTCATGTTTCAAGTCACCATATCATATCTGATCATATGAAATGGCACAAACAGACTTATTATTTACTGAGTAAATGTATTTGTCAGTAGTGAATAGTTTAAGTGGAATTAAAGCAGTTTAACAGATTCCTTTAAAGGGATAGTTCACCCAAAATTCAAATTTCACTCATTTTCTACTCACCCTCATGTCGACTACGGGTTGGGAGAAGTTTCAGAGTCCTCCATGCCTTTTTGGAGTTACAGGGGGGCTCCATGCAGCACTGCATTGCCATATGACGGTGGCGAACGGGGCTCTCTTTTCTTTGTCCAAAAAGACACACCAAAAAACATCCAAATACCTCCATAGTACTCGTATGTAATGTCCCTCTTGTATTGAAGCCCCGACATGAGAAATTGTTCTGAAAAAAAAATTAATAAGTCTATACCCTTAGTCGACATGAGGGTGAGTAGAAAATGAGTGAAATTTGAATTTTGGGTGAACTATCCCTTTAATAACAATTTCCTTATGTACCATATTACACAAATATTTTTCAGTTATTGTGAATGTAGGTATCTCAACACTCATTGTGCCATCTTTTTTTCAGTGCAAGCAAGTGGAAAACAAAAATGATCATAGTATTTGTATTTGTGACTCGTCTTGCAGTCACAATAGTTATTTAAGTAATTATTAAATTCTGCAATAAAGGCCTGAAAGTAATGACTATACTCTCAATATTGATTTATTGAATTAATCTGATGAATGTTTTGTTTTTTCTAGTGACTGATTGGTTGGTCTATAAAAGTGGAGCCCACCATTTGTTAAAGCCCTTTGTGATCACATCAAGTTGCTCATTCTGCCCCACTGACATTTCTACAATATATAAAAAAAAAGTAAGGCCTACTTGTCACGTCCCACTGTTTTCTTTTTTTAATGTTTTATCGCAATGTATTTATTTATTAACAGTTTTTTATTCTGTAATTTCTATAGTTTTTTTGCTTTTACTTTTAGCACCTAAACAGAGAAAAGCAACAAACCCTCAACATTTCCCCCAAAATGTTTTGTTACTTACACTGAAAGTTAATTTGGTCTAGATTAGTTCATTTAGGTTAGAACCATGGACTCAAATGATTGCAAGGCCCTGGCTGTGACTGTCCAGTTTAATGATGTTTGATGATGATTGACTTACTGCTCCTCCATGTGCTGACTGCTCAGCAGGTATAGCCCATCAGTGCTACTTGTGCAATCATCACACATTTACACCCAAAGCAGCTTGACAGGTCCATGATACAGTACGCCCCATACTGAGGCAACAGATTTAGTCTTGTGTGAGCGGCATGCTAATGTCGTAGCTGACAGCTCTGACTGCTCATCAGGGCTCAGTTTTTTCTTTCTTTGTAAATGCCGGCTCTCATCACTCCGACACCAGCTGATGAGATGTTTTCGACCACTTGTGTGTGCCAGTAGCTGTTGTTACATGGATTAGTGGTGTTAAGACAGAATGTAAGAGATAAGAATGCAAGAAATACATTTTATACATGTCATTCTCATACTTTTTTTATCATTCATTATTCAGGCAGTGATTAATTTGTTTTTTGTCTTAGTAGTACTATTAATTTCCAAAATAATTCATTTCAGTGTAAGTTTTTGCAAAATGAACAAAGTATTCAATTACAGTTTGTGTTTATAAGGAATTTATTTTGTGTAGCTGTGTGCAGCTTTTACTGCAAGTAGGGTTGTTCGGTATACCGGTACTAGAGTGGTACCGGGGTACTGACGCATTTAAAACTGCGCTTAGATGGGACGGGTACTTTCATTTTACGCCGCCGGCAGCGGTGACGTCGCCACGTGAAGTCGCCGCATTGTAATTTGAGCCGAGACGAGCGAGTGAGTGAGTCACAAACGAAGCAAGGTGCTTTTTAAAAAAAATTACCGTTACAGCGCCACCTGTCCATGTGCCTGTGTGTGCCGCGCACGAGAGAGACGGGCCGCCACAGACTCGTTAATTAATGCAAACACAGCTGGTTGATAAGTTTCATTTTTACTGCGCACCACCACTGGCATGCATAGTCTCTCTCTCTCTCTCTCTCTCTCTCTCTCTCTCTCTTTGCGTGTGAGTGAGTGAACACAGCGAAGGAGCGCTACGCGGAGATGAATTAACGGAACGATATTGCGTTGATGGGGGGGGGGGGAGCAGAATCAATTTGGTCTACATATGGGAAACAATAGGTATGTGTGTTTGAGTAACATGCAAGTTTGTGTTTCATTCTATAAACTACTGACTACCTCAAATAATGCAAAGAAAACAAGTTGATATTCATTTTTAAACAGACCACTAATGTTTTAATTTAGGAAGAGTTCAGATTAATGGATATTTAATCCTGCAGCAGCAGTAACTGTTTACTGATTTACTGATTACTGATGTATATGTTATAGTTCTAAGATTTTCTATTAAAATAAAGCCAATAATGACATTTTTTGTGTTCTCTTTTTATTTGGAAAAGTACAGAAAAGTATCGAAAAGTATCGAAAAACATGTTGGTACCCATACCGGTACCAAAATGTTGGTATCGTGACACTGTTGTATCTATTTTTTGTGGTTTAACAAAGCAAGTTGTGGTCTTCAAAAAAAGTAACATCATATCTGTTCCTTTGTGTATTACATTGGCAGACTGTAAATAACATTTTTGACATTTGTTTGTTTTGCAGGGTTATCACAAACATATGTACTTAGGATTATTAATAGAAATACAGAACAATCATGTTACATGTGTTTAAATGATGTGCTCTGTGAGACTGTATGCTTCCTATAGAACAGTTCCCAAATTGTTTAGGCCATGTACCCCCTTCTACTTTCCAACTACCACCACAATCACAAATGATTTTCTTGATTTTTTCTATTTACACTGTGAAAACCTCATTTAATATAATGTCTGAGTTATTTAATTATTAATAAAAACATAACACCATAGCATCACCATTACCCTTTTCATGTTACACACCACCACAGTTTGGGAATCCCTGCTATAGAGGAACAAAAGTTGGCAAATCTTAAAACAAACACCACATGAAATGAAACGGTGTGTCCTCATCTGACTATTTTCGGGGAACAGATGGACACATGTGTTTTCTTATGCAATATGTTTGATCCTTTTGCCATGCAACTGAAATAGCTATGGCCATGGGCACCTCACAACACGACAGAACGCAGCAGGGGTCCTGCTGACGTCGCAGTGCTGCACAGATCGAATACACAGGGCGAGCGTCGGCGCCAATACTTACATCACCGAGCGGATCAGGTCCCAGACAGATGTAGCAAAAACACAATACATGGTTTTTTTTTGGTTGCTTTGATTACATAGTAAAAAACACTATTAAAATTGATAGAGATAGAAGCACTAAAAAGTATGGTTATGTCTTTTTGTGCCTGCTTACACGCTGAAGAGTGCTCATCAAGGTCTATAGATCTTTCAGAGAAGTGAAAGAGATTAAAGAGGAATTTGTATCAGTTTCAATTAGTAGGATATGAGCATCACATAACTTGTTTCCCTCTCTCACCGTTCCAGGTGCCAACGAAGTCTCCCCCTCACAGAAGCCTCGCAGCAGAGGCCTCTTCCAGAGTCTCCTGTGCTGCCTGTGCGGAAGAGAAACTGAGCCACAAACGGTAAAAAACAATGCCCCCTTACCGGTCGAAGAAAATGGAGCTTTGTCAAAAGTAAGTAAATCTTTCAACATCCTTTCTTCCTCGCCCTCCCTCGCTCCTCCCCGCCATCTCTGCTTTCTCTCACCTCCCCTCTCCATCGTCTTCTGAGCAGCATGTGGTCCGCGTGATTGACAGCTGCGTGATGCATGAAACACATGTTTTCTCGGCTCAAAGCTATTCATGTTTACTCGTCTTTCCCTGTGGCGGGAGGCAATGTGCATCAGTTCTGCAGAGGACTCCGTGTTCAGACATCTATCAAGATGACTAGGAGTTACAAGAAGAGCAGAAATGATGTAAATGTCAGAGAAGTGAAACTCTGATGTGATCGCCGTATCGCAAAAGTCCAAAACAGCCGTGCCGCCACAAGCAAGACACATTAGGGGAATAGCAGAGGCTCCCTTTGGGATCAAGAAACTACAATGCAGATCTGGCATCAAAAGTGATTAAAGCCATTATAAAAGTTGTTAATTGATTGATTATTTGATAATTTACCATTAGAAAATTTCAGTGTGGAGGGTGCTTGAATAATAAAATGTGAATGATTGATGCTAAGATTGTGATTGATTCACCAATGAATTACTTACTTATTCTCTACATATTAGTTTTTGGACAATTGACAATACCTGCTATGCTATAAATGAGTGTATTCTTGGAAAACAACTTGGCTTTTGGCACTGAAGGTCTGGAGATCAAGTGGTCAAGATGTTCTCAGGTGTCAGTTTCAGATTTATGCCTTAGTTCAGCCTTTTATAGAGATTTGATATTCCAGAAGTTATTTGTCACGTCTTTCCAGTCCCCCAAAATAAATTGCTTGGTCTCTGGCAAAGGGGGGTTGAGTCAAGTGCTAGTCTCAGTTTTGGTTGTGACAACCTGTCATGTCATCGTGCATGCTGCTCCTGTTGCTGTTACTCTCTCTCGAGGCTGGCTCCGTGTCTCAGTGACTCCCCCCACCAGCTGTGTGCATATCCACTCTGAATGGACCCTCCAGTTTGCTGCCACGCTACTGGACTTAAGACTCGTCAGGTTCCTGAGAGACAGCAAGATCCTCGCCTAATGCATGGAGCATAAACTTTGATCTAACATAGTCCCGACTGAGAGATAATTTCACAATGTATTTGGAGAGCTCTGAACAAGCTAAAGTGTCTGGAGAGAGGGAGATTTCAGCTGAAGCCATGCTTACAGAACAAGCTGCAGATGTAACCAGCCTTTCAAAGGGAAGCTCTGGACTTGGCCTTAACGTCCTCCTGGAATATACTGAGCAGACTGATAACAGAGAAATTGACTCTTCTCTCCTGTGCATGGAGCATTGCAACATGAACAAAACTGAAACTGCCACATATTGCAATGGACATGCCGAGAGCTTTGAGCAATATTCAGCAAGCGAGGGATTTTTTGAAGCCGAGCAGAACCTCGATGAGTGTGACGCTTTGGGGTTAAGCCAGCCATTTGACGAATGTGTTCAGCACTGTGAGTGTTTTAAACCTTGCAAGTCCTCTGAGCTTAGTGCTAATCATAGCTTAGCTTCCAAATGTTGTCCTTGCTGTGAACAGTGCACAGAACACCTCCACTTATTCCAACAATGTAAGCCCTCTGGTCAACAGTTTGAAGCTTTTGACTTTGAGCCAGATGAATTGTCAATGAACTGTGGCAGTTTTGGATTGTCTGATTTCATACCAGAGAGCGCAGACCGCCTTGGTTTGCTCCAACACTACGAGGCTGATGATCAGCAGTGCGACTCGGAAGCAGACGCATCAACAGAGGAGTCTGAACAATGTGAAATGACCGGCTCCTCGCCGAACATCTCCGACTCTGAAGAATCGCTGGACTCTGTCGCTGAGCTTAGTGAGTATGACGAAAATCAGAATCAAATCCAGCGCCCAGATGGCGACGAGGAGGATGATTATGACGAGGAGAGCGATTCCTCAGAAACAGAGGCCTGCGATGAAGAGTCTTGTGGACTTTCAGAAGATGTCAACACACCGGTTAATTTTGATGACGGCGAGCATGTTGGCTTTGCAAACGAATGCTGTGAGAGATACCTGGAGTTTGAAGAAAACCCTGAGACAGCTACGGGGCTGGACGTGTCCACCGATCATTGTGAGATATATGAGAATGATGATGCCAAAACAAGTGAAGAATATGAGACAAATCAACAAGGTGAAACCTCCGACGCCTCAGAGTTTTGTGACGACGACGGCGCTTCAGACTGCTCCTCTATTGAAACCAAGTCCTTCAAGACTTGTCCTGATGGCAGTATCCCCTCAGAGCCCTCATCTGATTCGTCTGAGGAATCTGAAAAGGAAGCCCAGGAAGATTCAAGTGATGAGCAGACACAATGGGAGTCATTTGAAGAAGATGAAGAAATAGAACAGAGCCATATTGAGGAGAGCAATGAGAATAACAAGAAAACGCCTCCTAACGATGTTGTCGTCGAGGATTACTTTGATTTATTTGACAGAGCTGACTATTTCAGACACCCATTTGCACAAAAGCGACATTACACCTCCTGCTTTGATGGTGGAGATATAGACGAATGCCTGTATCTTCAAGAAGAGGCACAGAAAGATGACGATGCAAGTTTTGATTCGTGCCCCGAAGAAGCATGCAAAGAGACCGGTGACACAAGTACCGGAGAAGATTGTGATCCTGAAGACTGGATCATTGATGAAGAATCAGGTCTGGCAGAAGATGAAGTTGAGGAAGATGTGGAATGTGAGGCCCATGCACTTCAAGCAGAGGATGATGAAGAAACAGAGGAAGATGAGGAGGTTTGTGATGGACAGTCTGCATCTGCATCTGAGGACCAAGTGTCTGAGATCTGTAATGCAGAAGAAGCCGTGGTCTGCAGACCTCCTGCTAAAGAGGAGAGAATGTGTGCACCATGTGCCGAGGACATCTCTGTTGAAGGTGACGCTTACGAAGACGAGATCCTCGATACCCAGATTGATGAATCTCTCAGGGACAGCGCCTCTACAACTGATCACACACAGGCAACTGTCACTGATATCGAGAAGGACGAGCCTGAGTATGAAGACTGTTCAGAAATGGAGCCATATTGGTCCCTCGTAGATAATGAAGATGATGAAGAGACGTGTGAACCAGCTGTTGAGGATTATTATGCGTATCAGATGACAAGTGTTCAGTCATTTGTTAAACAAGACCTGAATGGACTTGAGAGAATATCTGATCAGGTGACCGGTGGAGAAACTAATGAGGATGCTTCTAGTGAAGAGACTGAATCAGAGGCCCCTGGATTTTGCCCAGTGGAGAGCAAATCAGTCAGATTCGGGATTACTGAAATCATTGACCTCAGTGAGACCTCGGCCGGCAGCTTTACCGCCGACGACATGCACAATGAACAAGAGGCAGAGAGAGAAGATGACTGGGAAACAGAGATAAAACCTCCAGTAGACATAATTCACAGCGTTCCCTACGATCACTGCAAAATCAAGGGATCGGATGCACACGCTCAGGAAAATGCCGGTTCTGAACTAATCGGAGATTCAGAGGACGAGGAGAGTGACGACGAATCATCCTGGCCTTGCGAATGCGAGCACTGCATTCCACCGGTTGAGCAGGTATTATTCATTTTGCACCTGAAGTATTTTCAGAAGTGTGGGTGACGCCTTTAATTATTCCAGAATTTGCTCTCAACGCTCCCGGGGCCTATTTATACATCATTAAGTCTGTACTGTCAACTATGGCAGGGCATAAGTTACAGGATGTTTCAAGTTGGCAGATAGTGCGGTATCTGTGTCAAACTCTCAGCGCTGCCATTATCCTCACGCGGCAGCTCACTCTACACAGACAAACACATGCACCAGTGTTTGAGGCAGCCAGTACGGCCATACTGGCTTGTTTTTAGAATCAGAATCACACTAACAAACACCGATCTCTGACCTCTTGTTGTTGAGGGACGAGATACAGTACGGTGGCATTAAAAGGCTCCATCAACATAGCAGCAGCTGTAGCATCCCAGGTTTCTTATAACCCCATCACTGAAACACCACAACACAATCCCGTCTCTTAAGTGACAAGAAACACACAATGAGCCGTACGTCCTCCTCCGTGACATCTCAGGATGGTAATTTCTTATGTTTAAAAGGATTGTAAGCTGCAGCTGCTACTCATGTTGTGGTTCTTAGTGCAGGGTAACCCCTCCTGTACACCAGCTTTAGGTCTTAAACTGTCTGTGTGTCTTCAGGTCCCTGCAAAACCACTGCTCCCACGGATGAAATCGAATGACACAGGGAAGATCTGCGTGGTGATTGATTTGGATGAGACATTAGTGCATAGTTCATTCAAGGTAAGTTGACCTGTGTGACCCACTTTCTCATAATTGTGTACAGTATTGTGTGGAGACATCATCTCATATTCTTATAGTCCTAATCAAACATGAGCAGATAGAAATGGGAGCGTTCTCCTTTCACACTGTAAGGCCACGATGTGTAGAGAATGTGATCATAGTATGAGCTCTGCAGCATCTGATGGGGCAGATACATATGTCATAAATACAGATAATTATCATATGTACAGTACAACACTGCTTTTTTTTGACCAGTCAAAAGTGTGGCATATTCTCTTAAATCTGGTAGAAGTGTTATTGGGCTTTTTATTTTGCTGTCCATCCAAAAAAGCACTGTGAAACCAAGGCAAAGTGCAGTATCTGCCATAAATCTGTCAAAACTGGTCACAAAATATGCCATTAAAGCAATACTTACCTTTCTGGAACTTTTGCACATTTCTTTGTCTAAGTTAAAATGCTATTAATAATCTGATGATACATTAAAATGTAAGAGAAACCCAACAGGGTTAAAAACTCATATTTTTTTCATTCTCATATAATTCTGAGAAAAGTCTGACCAATAATATTATTCGGTCCGATTACTAAGATTTGACGAGCGACCGAACCTACTTAATATGTAATCACGTTGTGCACCCCTCTCCTCCTCTCCCCCCTCCCGACCAGGAAGAACGCTTATTGACAGAGCAGTAGCAGGACATGAGCAGAGGAGACTAGAGTCACAACACACACTAGAAAGAAGGTTTTTGGAAATAAATAGTTTTTTAAAAGACCAATAACTGCAGCCGCAGCTGGTCGCGGAGTTTCATGTCCGATATTGTAACGTTGATAGTGAGCAGCCCCGAGTGATACGTAAACACAGGAAGTCACATGTGTCTATAAAGCATCCAGTGCTAACGGCTAGGGGGCTAGGCTACTGTTAGCTCTGTGCTAACGGCTAGGCTACTGTTAGCTCTGTGAGTTCTCAGCGGTCCGGACCCGGTTGAACTCCGGACCGGCGCGGCTCGACTCGGCTCGGTCTGGATTTATTTTCGGCCTGAACCAGCGCATCAGGTCGCTGGTCCGGCTGCCAGCCCGGCTCGTTGAGAACTGTAATCTGTAACAATCACTTCCCCTGCGTCTCCAGTAGCAGTAGGCTAACAACAGTTTATTATAAAACTCATCAGTTATCATCACTGAGTCCGTTTACGGTTTAAAACTCCGGTGTTGTGTTTGTTTGTGTTGTTCCCGTTTCACTCGCGTTCCTGTTCTGTTTACCGTTGCCATGCCAACACATGCAGCAGGGAGGGAGGGGGCTCGTGGAGCTGCGCAGGAGGGAGAGGTGGGTGGGACTTGTGAGGGAGGTGGAGCTGTTGATTTTCAAATGTTTGTGCTGTGCTGAGTGAAATGCCAGATCGGCAAGTATTGCTTTAACTGTCAAAATTAGTCAGAAAGACAAACTACAAAATACATTTAATTCAGTCCACCTTTTTCTAATCAATTTGGTAGTTATTCATAATTTGATGCTTAAACTTGACAATGAAAAACACAAAAAGCTGTTTTTCTCAGTTTGGCATTTTTACAGATACTGCACTTTGCCTTTGTAGGGCAAAACAGTTCCTATCAAGCTGGAAGAGCATTATTGCATACATTGTTCAGTGCCACATTGCCATTTTGTGTCAGTTGCAATGTGGATTCCACTCAGTTTGAACATGGCAAACAAACATGACACGCTGTTGGTTCATGGGCCAGGAACTTTCTGGAGTTGTCATCATCAAATGACCGGGCAAGCTGTAGGGCCTGTAGGGGGGTACGACAGCCAACATAGAAGTACTGTAATCTACCACTCATGAAAACACTATGTTGTCTTCATACTGTGGTGTTTGTACTAATTAACACGGTATTTTAATGCTCTTTGTGTTGGTTGGTTGGTTGGTTGTTTTTGTGAGGAGCTAAGGAGCTGTTCACTTTGAGGTTTTGCCTACATTGTCAACCTAAGCAAATACCTTTCACCTATAATTAGTTTTTGCACCAAGATGCTCATCCATCCAAACTAGTTCCCTTATCAACTTATTTAATAGCATTTAAATTGAATAAAGACACTCAGTGAGTGTTTTTCATTTAGCTTCCACATCGACTATCAAAGCAAACCATGTATTTGCCAGGCAAAAGTAGCCAAGTAGGATTTGCACAATATCAGGTTGCATATTCTAAGGTGGCATGTGACTTACTGTATTTTTATCTTAAAGGACTAGACTCAGATGCCACTTTTACATTAACCATTTATTTTATTGGTTCTCTAGTTTCCCGACACAAAACCCACCTGCAATATGCATCCTTCAAATCCATGCGAGATATGAATAAAATATTGGAACCTATTTTTTCAGGAAATAACACTTACAACACAAAATTAGTCATTATTAGTCAATACTTTTCTTCAAAAATACTTGTGAATGCAATTCTAACATCACTGTATATGTAAATATTGTGCTACCATATAATAAATAAAATATACAATTACAACAACACTTTTTAAACAGAATATTTACACAGCATAACTTAGTTTAAATCAGTCAGTGTCAACAGAGTAGAGATGCTTTCAGAAACTATATTGAGTTTGACATTGTTCCTTAGAGTAACAAACTTTCCTTTGTTTTTGTTTTATACCTTTTATGGTAGCATTCGGTGAACAAAGTAATCAATGCCAAACGTTGAGTCTCCTGTGTCACGACAAATTATGTAATGAATGCCATGTGGTGTTTAGTCCTTCTCAGGTCACAGACTGTCCTAAAGCATGTCACTGGATATTGCTGCGAGCTATGTGTAAACAGGGTCAGACTCTGTGAACTCCATGTTAAACACAAGGTGGATAATAAAACTCATTATTACTTTGACACATATACTAAAAATAGCATTAGGTAAGACACGGCTGGTTCTGTGTGGAAAGCAATCAACGCCGGCAAGCTGTAAGACTCGCCTTTTATGGTTTTCAATTGGGAAAGCTGTCAAAAATCAATGAAACATAATCTCTGACACCTTTAATATCATAATCAAGTCATCTCACTGGAAAATTGCATCCAACCACACACACAGTCTTCATTCCTTCTTGCTGCTTACAAAACAATTCGAATGTCACAGGAAACAATAATCTCCTTTGCTCTTTCAAGCCACATAGAACTGGTTTCAATGCAACAATACAACCAATAAATGAAGAAGCAAGGCCACACATGGCAACAGAATGAACAGATATATGACTTTTATTCAAACATTCACATAGAAAATCATTGTTTGTATAAATGAATGTTTGAAAAAGTGAAATAGTTGAAAGGTTCGACGAGGTAACACTTTATAATGAGTACACACTATTAAGCATTAGTTAAGCATTAATAAATATTGAATTCATAATTTATAACACATGAATACTCATTAGTATGTAGTTAGTAAACATAGTTATAAATGTTTTACTCATCATTGGTAAGCACAGTAGTTATGGATTAGTAAACACTGAATTCATCATTTATAAAGCATGTTTCTGACGTAAATACTCATTAGTATGTGGTTTACAATCACAGTTGTAAATGTTTTACTCTTCATTAATAAGCTCATCTATATAAATTATGGATTCAGCATTCCCAAGCTGCTCTTACACGTCCAGTATGAATGGTTAGTGAGTGTTAGTAAATGTTTTATAAAAACTCACAAATTTCATTTCCAATGGATGACTTATAAACAGTTATTAATGCAGGAATTCATGAATTCAGGCAGTTACAAAGCACTTACTACTCGTTAATTAAGTATTTTGTGTGAGCTCATCTAAAGTGGGCACTATCTATGCCTTAGAGCATTTACAAATGAGATATTAAGGCTGGCAATGCCTCAAGACTCACAAAAGTCTTGGTTATCTTAACAGACCAAGGAGAGACACAACACAAAGGGATAGTTCATATTGCATTGTATTTATTGCAACTTCCTAACATATTGTAACTGTACAACTGTTCTGTTGATGTAAAACAAACAAGGGTAAGCATGGCTGAATAAAAACTTGCCAACACCAACAGTGGATCACAGAAGTTTAAGTTCAGCAAATAATTCTTTGAAAAAAAAAGAAGAAATCTTTTGGAGCAGTGTTCCGGTCCATCCCAACACGCTTGAAAGCAGGAGACCAAACAGCCAGAGAATTTTCTTGTACCGGGACACGGCCTGATCCAGATTTTGGACTGCAATTTAGACAACAAAAATAAAAAGTAGAGTTATCAACAGATTAAAAATAAAGAAAAGAAAAAAAATAAAGATATTTAACTTAACTTAACGGTAGTACGTCAGGGAGCGAGAGCTAAAGCCTTCAGCTGCAGACAAGCTAACGTTAGCTATCATCCATGGACCATGTGTGACAGCAAACAAAACAAACACATACTCACCACTAGTGCCGCTGACGGCCGCCGACTTCGATATCCATCTCCAGACCGGCTTTCTTCTGAGCCCGCGTCTGCCGGACTCGTCGATTCTGGCCAGAGTTCTCCGTCTCCAACTCTCCATTCATCTTAGCTGCTGCACCAGGCTGCACCAATACATCCATGGGCTGCACCGGCTGCAGCGTTGCCGCCTCCTAGCGTCGTCACGTTGATGACGTGTTGAGGGCTCGTCGACGTACACGTCCAGCGACCGCCGGTGCGCGTGCAACCCAAACCAGGGGGCAAAAGACTGCTTCGGAGTCATGGCTGCATGTTCGGAGCTTTATACAGTCTATGGTTCGGAGTGAACTGATATCAATGTAGATGCCGTATTGTTTGTAGGGCTGAAGCCGATGTCCGAGTACTCGCTCGGCTTGGGCGGTACCCGGGTGCCATTTCACTATACTAGGAACCCCCCCATGGGGGGCGGATAGCAATTTGAACACATATTAGCATGTTACCGTCACAACACGACCTGTCCATCTGCCCGTGTGTGCGCCAGCGCGGGAGGGAGAGAGCAGGGAGAGAGTCGCGGCCGCCACAGACTCGTTTATATACAAATGGTAAACGCTGGATGCGCTGGTTGATAAGTTTCGTTTTTTTACCAGACCCTTATAATATTCCCAAGTTGCAATAAATACAATGCAATATGAACTATATCGTGTTGTGTCTCTCCTTGGTCTTGATAACCAAGACTTTTGTGAGTCTTGAGGCATTGCCAGCCATATAAACAAGACTAGGTCAAATGGCTTACATATATTACATATGGCTTACATAGTAAATGGATACACTACTATAGTTAATGTGCAAAATTGAGGTTTCAGTTGAAAATTGTTGTGAAAAACCACAGTAGAAAAACTGACCTCATTCTGTCTTTGTCTTTCCTGTTGTCGGTGCATTTGCAGTATTTTAATATAGCTAAATAATAATAATTTGAAATAGTGACAGACAGGTGACCCATTAAGACTACATGTAAACTTTTAAGCCACTTCCAAACTGCTGCTATAATTCAAATTTTATCGCCACAACGTTCATGTTACACATAAATTAAAGACCAAGCTCTAATTTCTGCTATATTTACTTGTAAAATGACCACTCTGAGATAAAGTTAGAATAGACAGAATGTTTTTCTCATTTAGCTTCTCACATGCAAGTCCACAGCCTCTGTCTGGGTAACAAAGTGTTGCTCTGCCTTTCTGCCTTAGTGCTGTTGTGTTGTAGATCTCAATTGCCCTCAACTGCTCAGTGTGAAATGGATGGAGAACTTTACGCTTGCTGTTTACCTCATGTTTAGACAATTTAGGCCATGGTGTAATACCTTATGTAGGACAAGCTTGGGGTGATACTAACATTTGAGAAGCATATTTCAGGTCTGAGAACTTACTGTCTAGATAAATCAGATGTATTTACGAGCCTTGTCACCTTCTCCAGCGTCTGTATTTCCATGATGGAAGTGACAAGAGTCGTATTATGAACAGTGAGGCGTCGGAGGTGGCGTCTGCGTGTCTGTTTGACACATATGCACCTCTGATTTACTGCCCTCACTCTCATCTCTAGAAAGTGTTGATTTTTACTCAGAGATGATTAACAACTCTGCAAACCTCTGCTTTTCTTTTCAACAGCCAGTGAACAATGCTGATTTTATCATTCCAGTGGAAATTGATGGAACCGTTCATCAGGTACAGACTTAATGTGCTTAATATTATGACTTTACTGTCTTCCTATGCTGATCCCTGTTATTTCTAGTCAAAATGTCATTTCTAGTCAAAACAAATCTCATTATACTTAAAATAAGACTCATCACATTAAAAAGTAGCTTGTTTTTAGACACTTTTTACTTCTTTCAAACTTTTTTCACTTGAAATAAGAAGAAAAATCTGATAGTGGAGCAAGTTTTTCTTTCTTATTACAAGCACAAAAAACTTGCTTTCACTGGCAGATTTTTCTACTTATTTCAAGTGAAAATTAGTTTAAAACAAATGAAAATGATCTAAAAACAAGTTCATTTTTAGGTGATGATTCTTATTTTAAGTGAAAAGAGTTAGTAATGAGACATTTTGACAAGAAATAAGACATATATTCTCGGAAAGATTTTGAGTTTTTGCAGTGTGTCTTTGGTGTGTGAAAGCATATGGCACCAGTTATGGATGGTGGCGGCTTGTAAGCTTCCTGCTGAAACTCCCAAAGATTATTAAGAAATGTGTGCAAGTAGGATTGATAACGGTGCACTGACTGTTATTGGACTGTATGCACCGCACACCAGGAACTGAAAAATGGGCTCATCTGGCCTGGAAATTAGACTGGTTTACAAGCTCTCAGGATTCAAATTTTTTTTTTAAACTGACATGAAGGAGCCTTGACAGTGCTGTAGCCCGCTCTGTTGATGGCTCCAAGCAGCAGGTGGCTATTTCAGTGGCCTGACGAAATGAGGAAGCCCTGGCAGGCTTCTCAGAAATCACTGGCCATCAATCAATCCGTGGCGTATGTTATGCCCCGCCCATTGGTGTTTAGGTGGGTGGGTGGGGGGTGGGAGATTGACTTTTTCCCTGCAGGTTGTTAATGGTAACTACAATCTGTTGTGCCGGGGGCCTCTCAGAAGACAGAGGAGCTTTGATGTCCAGAGGGCCTGGGTCTGTTTCAAGTAATCCAGGATAGGCTTGTTAAAGTGGGGAAAGCCTATTCGGGATGACTTGGTTCAGAAACAAGGCTGCCAGCATCCTAATGATAGTAGCTGTAAAGTAATTTGAATGTTACAACTTTTTTATTTAAAATTATTTCTTTATAATAATATTGAATAGGGGTGTAACGGTACACAAAAGTCACGGTTCGGTACGTACCTCGGTTCAGGGGTCACGGTTCGGTACGGTTTCGGTACAACAGACACTAATTGAATGTAAAACTAAAATCTGTCTTGTGTTATAAAAGTTAAAAGAAAAAAGAATACAAAATAAAACAAGTGCATTAGGAGTGTTATAATGCCATTCATTAATTCTAGAGGAAAAAAAATGTGCACTTGACAACTGGCAACTATTATTCGAATTATTAAATTATTATTATTAAAAAAATATTATTAAAAAAACAAAACAATAAACTGACATCAATGTTGGTTTACACAGTTAAATTAGACTAGCAGTTACTTTGGTGATGTTTCTGGTCCTGCCTGTGTTCATAAAACATATTAGGCAGCTACACGCACATCCCCCAAAAAACTGAAGACTAGGTGCTGGACCACCAAGAAAGACACAGGTAAGGAAAAAAGGAGACCGCACACTAGTTAAAAGCTCCCGTGACAGTTTAATGTCACTCACACGTTTCGGGCGTCAGCCCTTCATCAGACAAAATGTGTCTGATTATATATAGTGTGTGGTCTCCTTTTCTCCTCACCTGTCTGTGTTCATGTCAAGAGGCTTAAAAGCTGCGGGATAAGTTGTTGCACACAACTTGTCTTTTTACTTGCACCAGTGATTGACATATCGGGTTGAACATGCGCTACGTGTTTGATGCGTTTATAGCGACGCACCGCGCATCCGTGAAACATCGCCGACGGACTTTGTCCGGTGGACCAGTCGCGAGCATGGATGTATTATGGTCGCGAGCCGCCGCCGCCGCCGTTTGTTTCATTGAGAAGCCACAGTGACATGAGTGAAGCAGACAGCTCTCCTCCTCTAACTTCACTCTCTCATCACTTCTCTTCTTCGTCTGCTATGACGGCTGCAGGCAGCTTCGAGGCTCATTACCGCCACCTGGATTCGAGTGAGGACTCGACTTTTTTTTTTTTTTTTTTTTTTTTATATTCATTCAGACGTATTCGTCGTGTGACTGTGTGCACCGAACCGTGACCCCCGTACCGTGACGGCACGGGACGAATACATATACCGTTACACCCCTAATATTGAATAATCAACAGACAGAACTTTTAATTCCCCTTTGGTCTTTAAAGGTGCTGATCATCCTAATGACTGGAGCATCTGTGGATTTCACTCTCTGCCTTTCTGTACCTTCACACAGGTGTATGTCTTGAAGAGACCTCACGTCGATGAATTCCTCAAGAGGATGGGAGAAATGTTCGAGTGCGTTCTGTTCACCGCAAGTTTAGCCAAGGTCAGACCCCCCCCACCCTTCTCTCAGTCTCGCTCATCACTTGCTGAAGTTTGTCTGCAAGCTGCAGGATGGATAGTACATCACAGAGGAACATTAAATAAATTAATCTGTTCAGCTGTTGTTTCGTTGGCATTATGTTTAGAGTCACCAGTCTTCTTTTTGCGTGTGATTTATAGACGCCCTTCCACATACGCCCTCGCATATAAAGATATATTTATGATACCTGTCAGGCAGCAGCAGAGACATTTTAACCTCTAACATTTACTTCAAACCGTGTTTAACCTTACCTTAACTTTCTGAAGCATATGGTCAGTCAATACTCACCGACACTCTCTCACACACACACACGCACATGCACATGCACATGCACTCTGCCCGATAATATTTTAGATGGCGTCTTCGCCTGCAGCACCTGACAGTATCATGGGTACAGTGGAGATATAGTGTCAGAAATCAAATGCTGCTCTTCTGCCTGGCATGTTTGAAAATGTCCAAGCTTAAATGATACAGACACATATCTGTGAAATCTGACGCAGGATGGTTGTTAGTCTGTGTCGGCCATGGTGTCTAAGTTAAAAAGCCTCACGTGTAAAAAATATAAAAAATAAGACCTTTAAATGTTTTATTTACTTTAGGATTGTGGACATTTTTTATGTTTAAAGGGACAACGAGGAGTTTCTATTCGGTTATAAAAAAGTCTCACGTTAATGTGGATGAATCTCCGCTACCCACACTTGTTAATGGGCCCATTTTCGATAAATATATCGTTCTGTCTCTATCGTTATTTTGTTATTATTAGTGGTGGCGGAGATGCTGGTCGAGCCGACCAGCGTTTTTTACTTTCGGTTTCGCAACGAGTCATGAGAATAACGCAGCTGAATCGCCGTTTATGGTCGGAACTCCGACGGTATGTGAACCTCTTTGAACCTCTGACTTTAATTCTTGATGAATGAAAACATGAGTCCGTCTTGCGCCGGTCAAAATAATTTTACGGTGCGCGCGGAGGCTCATAAATGTAGTGTGAAAACGCTTCGCTTTTCCAAAACTCCTCGTTGTCCCTTTAAATAAGTATACAAGTCGTATTTGTTGTATTTTATATGGTTATTTAGCTCTTAAACAAACCGATGCAACGTTTGCTTAACAAAGTTATAGTTTTGCATATTGATAGCGAGGCTTTACTCCTCTGTTTACCCATCAAATTATTAGATATTCATGTAAAAAGTAGAGATCAGCTGTTTTCAGTCAAACAACAATTAAAACTCGGTCCCTGTCCAGCCAGACAATAACAACAACACAATCAACATTAGAGGATTAGAGGCATTTAGCAGCTTAGAAGCTGGACATTCCTCTCAGGAGACCAAAATCTGGAACAGGCTGAATATGCAGCGCACAAACACAAACGTGATTCAATTTTCCTATTTGTTAATGAACTCATAATTACAAGTCAATGATGTGTTTACAACTTGGTTTTATTGCCCTCAAGTGGCCAAAACAAACTGTGACTTTATCTCCAATCCAAAACTCTGTTCTGACTACTAACTTTAAAAATCTGTTTGTTTAATTGCTTTTAAGTGGAATGTATTTGTTTCTCATATGTGAAGTGCAATGACTGTTTTACACAGAAATACCACAGAACATTAACACGGCTCATCACTTTCTCCTCCTCTCTAGTACGCAGATCCTGTGTCTGACCTGTTGGACAAGTGGGGGGCCTTCCGGCACCGTCTCTTCCGGGAGTCCTGCGTCTTCCACAAAGGGAACTACGTTAAAGACATGAGCCGTTTGGGGAGAGACCTCAACAAAGTCATCATCATCGACAACTCTCCAGCATCCTACATCTTCCATCCCGAAAATGCAGTATGTCATCGTATTTCTTCCTCTGCAATACATTGATCAATACCTATTGTACTGTCTGCAGTAGTACTCTCTTACTCACTAAGATCTAAAATATCTTTTGAGAACAAGTTTGAAATAATGTTAAAGGGACAACGAGGAGTTTGTATTTGGTTATAAATATTAATGTGGATGAATCTACGTTACCCACACTTGTTAATGGGTCCATTTTCGATAAATATATTGTTTTGTCTCTATCGTTATTTTGTTACGCCGCCGAATCGCCGTTTATGGTCGGGTTATGGTTGGTAGGCTCATGGGAAATGTAGTGTGAAAACACTTTGCTTTCCAAAACTCCTCGTTGTCCCTTTAAAGTTCTATTGAGCACTGACGTGGTCTAATTCTACCATGTCCTCCATTTTCAACCCTCCAGGTTCCTGTAGCATCCTGGTTTGACGACATGTCAGACACCGAGCTCCTCGATCTCATCCCCTTCTTTGAGAGACTAAGCAAAGCCGACGAGGTCTATGATATTCTCAAGGAGCAGAGGACTTCAAGTTAACAGAGGCAGGGCACTAGGAGGAACGGAATCACCAGTGGCTGTCGTCACGGGGCCACGGAGGCTGGTGGGCCACGAGCTGCACACTGCTTCCCACTACAAGGACCATACCGCAATATAATACCTGTCATTTGATCTCATATAATCTATAATCTACATACAGTACAAAGTCAAATCTGTCAATCATTCAATCTTGTAGCTGGGTTTGATGCCTCGTTCAGCATTGACGCCGTTTCAATCCCGGTGTCGGATTTAATCATATGAGATTAAATGACTTCTGTAGAAGTGTTTTGCAGTGCAGCTAGCGTCGTTGTTGTCGTTATGCGACAGCAGTGACCTATGTAAGAGTGCTGTAAACCTAGACTGTGTGAACAAATGTTCAGTGCCATTCTACAAATGAACCACATCAATCACTTTCATGTCAGTGTGATGTAGCATTTGGATCAGTATTTGAAGCTCTCCCACAGAATACTATACCAAGTCACTGAAGACGGTCCCTTTAATTCAATAAGCTTGATGCGTTTTGTTTGGTTTGGTTTTTGTTTAGTTTTTCTTTTTTTTCTTTTGGCCAAATCTGTATTTATAAAAAGTCAATCGTTAACTCTGGAGAACTCCGGCTCAAATTTAATAATTTCTCATATTTTGTTACACATTTCACTATAAATTTCACATATTGCCATGCTTCAAACACTGTGCACCTACTGTACATCTTTGGAAAACTACAAACAACTTGTTAGTGGTCCAGAACTACACCATATGCTTTAGCGTTTTAGCATTTAGATTTAGAAAAAGAACCCAAAGGAAAACGTCTTCCTGTCGCCTCCTGGATTTGACTGTAGTCCTCAACCTTGATGAGGTTTAATCACTATATTCTAATATTACTAAACACACAGACATAATGTTCATTATGTGAGTCTAAACTGTAAGAGTCAGAATTTGTTGAAGAGTTAGTAACAGACTTGACTGATCAGACCTGTTCTACACAGGTGTACCACTGAGAAATGGTGAGATTATTTTTGTACATACAATCCCACTTGATTTTATTTTTAATGTTATTTTATCTTATGTTATTATTTTATCTTGAGTTTTTAGTCGACGTGGCCACCACAGTGTGTGGCCCATCAGTAATGCAATACTCTTTATGTGTGCAGGAGGAGGTTGTGACCTGCTACCGCATCTCAGATAAGTTTGACCCTTTTGTTTTGAAAGCACACGTCGATGCCTTCTGTCGGTAAACTTGAATTTGAGCTTTTTGTGTGTCAGACATTAATGGAGTCAGGTGTCCTGCCTCATTGATCTGTATGTTCAGTTTCATAGGGGAAACTTGTGACAGACTTGTTGTTGCTCTGATTTTATTTTGCCTGAGTCTGGAGAGAGCGTGTACATTTGAATGTGTGTGTGGCTTTCAGTGTGATTGCGTCGGTGTGAGCAGATACATTGGTATCTAGAGATTTTAAAGAAGATGCTTTGACTATACGTGAAAAACATAACCTGTATTGCAATAACGTTTTTGATTTTTTTTTTTACTGTATGCAACCAGAGTATTAACATTTTGACTCAAGTAAAGAAACTGGTAAAGTGAGTTTGTAAATTGCTGCTGATAAATGGTTAAGATTTAAAAAAGGACAACTAGAGATATTTCTACCTTGCATCAATAAAGCATGTTTTATTGAAACAGGTCATATTTCACTACAGCATTTTTTCCCCTCATACCCAACGCTCAACACAACATGGCAGAGGTGGAAACAAGTCAAATGGAAAAATGGAATATGGAACAGATTTTCATATGAAAACAACTATCATTCTCCAAAATGTTTCAAATGTTCACTCAACAAGCATCTCAACAACTCAAGCATTAATCAAGATGATCAAGTAATTCTTGTAATTTCCTAAATTACCTGATTTTTGGCCCAGTATATTTACATTACAAGCCACTTCCTGCAAGGCAGATTTTTTTTTCTTTTCATTTAAACTTTTCATCAAAACATAAAAAATAATTTCTATACAATAGACAAATGATGAAAATATAGGTTAAATGTGAAATTGAATGAACTGTTGCTCAGATGATTTATTCTAAAATCTAAATTTGATGATGTGGAATACGAGGGGGAGTCAATTGGAACCTAATGTGTCTCCTATTTGGTAAATAACCTGATGTGCTCTAGAAGCCAAAACAAATCTGAGTCACTGTCACAACAGCCACACAAAACCATGCTCTGATATATGGGAAAATACACTGGGTGTAAATTGAGTTTATATTGTGAAAATCAACGCAAAATTGCAAAAGAAAAGGAAAAAGACTTTATAACACCGTATGTGTTATGGGTGCTTAGATCTTAACTTAGAGAGTTTCTGTATTTTTTCAACCATACACATGCATCTTTTTGCACAAATCACCATTCAGCTTCAACCTTCATAACACAGTTACAGTCAAAACATTATTTACAGTCAAACTGCGATTTGATATGATAAAGAAACTGCTTTGAAATATTTTCTCACACACTATGATAAAACTGCATGAAAATCCATCAGAACCCTGTTTCAACCGCTTGTATAGATTGTATGTAAATATGTAAGCGATGATGATACAACTTGAAAAGCAATGTACAATGTAACAATCAATCCATGTCAATTAGGTGTTGATGGGCGGGAGATGTCACTCAGGGATGACCTGTGAAATTTGAGCAGAGAAAAAGATTAGACTGAGGATCAGAGGGTGTTGGTCAACAAGTCTGGCCTTATTCTGTCAAAATGTATCCCTGCTTTGGCCTTTACACAAGTTGTGGGTCATCCAAAATGATTCCTTTAAAAAGAGCTTTTTTATTTCTTACTTATTTTATTTATTGGCTTATTTAACAGGGACGATGCAACACTAATCAACAGTATTTTTAAGAAAGAAAAGAAAAAAAAAACTACAAGTGAGCCAGAGTTTTCAATTTTCATCCATTGTCCCTGGCTGGATGTTACAGTAAAGGCAACATACAATACACAGCTAATCATTGTCAGATTTTTTTTGGTTTATAACCCTGAAAAATCTCTGTTTATGTAGAGCATCTGTAGAGACTCTGCAAGTCGGTCTATGACTTATAGTCACCCTCCATCTTGAGTTGCTGACCGAATTAATTAGCTTTAATTTTCCTTAGCTTGGTTCTTGTTGAGCTTCCTCCTGCCCTCGGTTCGCTGAATTTATGACGGGCTTATCGCCTAGGCCAGATGATTGAATGTAATACTCTTCCGTTCAAAGCCAGTATAATAAAACTAAAAATAGTTTACTCTCCTGCACATTTAAATAGCACAAGAAGGTTGTGTGAGTATGTGCTCTGTATTCCTTGACCTACATCCTTGCAGATTGAGTGGGACCATAAACACCTTATATTATTTACAGAATGTGGCCCACTGTCTGAGCCAAAACATTTACTGTAGTTATTGCTATGCACTGCATGTGCAGCGCAAGTCATGCAGCACACTTTAAAACACCACCTGAACAATCAGCATCTGCCTGAAGGTTTTATGTGTTCTTTTTTTCACTTGTTTATTTTTAGCTTTTTAAGCAGACTTTTTTTGTTACGTTGAATGGAAATCACTTAATGTTTAATTTATTTATCTATTTATCTTATCACACACCACTTAGTGTACAGTAAATGCACTTGTGATATCTTTTTTTAAAATTTCATTTCTTTTTTTTAACAGACATGAAGGGAAACTCAAAACTTATTTCTTACTACCATCTAGTGGTTAATTTTGTAACTGCATCTATACTATACCATGCTAGACTTAGCCTGTCATATCAGATGCAACTCCTTGTTGCATCTGATATATGACACATGTTTGTAAATGTTTAGAAATTAAACATTCATAATTCATTGATGTGGACTCTTATGAACATAATGAACATGTATGCATGGACTTTACATATTGCATTAGCTGACAATATAAAATCCAACTGAAATGTTAAGAAAACTGCAGTATAACATATCATCTGTCACTTCTTCAGTAGCCTACCTGAAGTTGGGCTCTGCTTATTGTTTTCCCCAAATTGAACTCCACCACTCCGCTCATGTCTGGGGAGGTTTGTCTGAGGGTCAGTCTGTGGACTGTGCCCATCTTCTCCAGGCGCACTTGAGAGCTTGACTGTAAGGGTTCTCCATTGAGACTCCACACAGGAGCTTTGAGGACAGGTGCTGACACCTCACATTCAAAGCAGGCTTCATTGGGGGCCGTGACCTCCACATCTTTCAGCTCTCTGACCATTGTCAAGGACTGGGCTGAGTTGGTGCACAGAGCAGAGAGAAAACTGTTAGAATCTTTTGCAGAATTATGTGTTTTCACTAAAAATGTCTATCTAGTTTGACAAAGACTCCAGTGTTGGTGAAAAACAGCCAGGTCTGGATGCTTAGTTTTTTCTTACAGAAACATCCATACAGAAAAATTCTCATTCTATAATGGGGCACAAAAATGTCATTTATAAACAAGTTTTTTTTTCTATGTTGCATCGTTAAGTAAAATTTAGAAAATGTTTCAATTTTGTTTTTGTTCTGTGGTCTACCAAAAAGTTAAATTCTGAGAATACTGATCAAACCCATTTATCAAAATCCTCTCATTTCTGTAATAAGAAAAAGGGCGTTAGGTGTTAGATTTCCAGCTAATACGTCTGTTTGGAATTAATGCATTTAAGCGCCAAATCTGGTAGCCTATGTGAGTGCCATTTGTGAACTTCAGAAATGGAAATGAAACATGTTTTGACAATAGTGTTAAAAAAGTTAGAAATACACAACAAACAAAAAAAAACAAAAAATAAACCCAAACAAACACTTTTCAACATAACAGTTTTAAGTCCACAGTAGCCATGAGAGATTTGTTTTCCTAATTTCTACCTAATCTAGATAGCAAGTCGCCATTCACTAGCGAGGTTGTTTCCGCTGGTCTGTGATGACAGTGAAGCATCTCTGCACCTGGCACAGTGTCAAAATGACACACAGAGCCCGTACCGTGCAGCGGTCAGGTGGAAGCTGTCTGGGTGCTATGCTGCGTTCGAGACAACTTGGAACTCGGGTTTTTCCGACCTCCTTGAAAAAGTGCAATCAAACAATCAAAAGCCACCTCATGTCGGAGCTCCCACTTGAGAAAGTCGGAGAAAAAAAAATCTACCCCGACATTATGAAATTTACATTTAATTGTTTTGGTACGGTACCCTTTGTAATATTTTAATGACGCACTTTGAATGCAAAGCTTGTCCCAGTCCACCATGTTTTTGTTTTTTCTGGCGACTTGTCTCGAACGCAGCAGCGGCCAATCAGAAACATTGTTGTTGTGACGTAGCCTCGTAAACCAGCCTCTCGCGGAAATGCATTTCATTTCATTTCTCGGGAGAGTCTGGCCTCATCCCCCCTCTAAGCGTTTGGGGTGGGCGGGAGCTGGGCGGGAGTAGCAAAGACGGTTTAATATCTTTGGTAGTAGCGTTGACAGACAACCCCACCACCAGTCGGTCCCTGATTGGCCAACGTGCTGTGTCAATCACAGCGGGCGACGCTGATTGGCTCGGCCTTCTGAGGGTTTCAGTCCAAACGCTTAGAATGGGGATGAGGCCAGACTCTCCCTCGGAATGAAATGAAATGCACTTCCGCGAGAGGCTGGTTTACAAGGCTAGTTGTGACGCAGCCTCAGGCGGTAGCTATAATCAACAGTCAGGTGTGCAGACGTGCAGCGGTTTCTGGACAGACGGTCGGCACTTTGAGAATTTATTTATTCGTCTAATAACTTTTTTTGTGGCAAAAGTAAATCCTTTTCCTTTAAGTTCCCGATTGATATGATTATACATCATTTTTGGGCCTCTTAACTTCAGGACATGTGAGGCTAAGCTAGACAAAAACTTTTTTCTTTTTTTTTGCATGCAAATACATGGATGAAACAAGATGACAGTGAGGATGGACACTAGGAGTCAACATAGAGAAATAGAAATCTTGGAGGTTTGCGTCAGCTGTGGCCTCATGTCGAGGAAACAAATGTGTGGTGAGTAATTTTGCCTTCTTTATTGTGTGGTTGATCCAATGTCATGAATTCAAAAGTATGTCGCAAATGTCTGCTTAAAATTGAATGAAAGTGAATTAGAACAACAGGAGGCTTTGTGTAAATCCCCCACTTCACACATTTTAAGAGTAGCCTACACATTATCTGTGATACTTTTGTTTGGCCAATAGATGGAGCTATGAGGTTTCAGATGGTTATTTTCTTCTCCCCCTAAGTGCTGTAAAATTGGCCTGTCTGTTTTCATTTTTCTCAGTAGCCACTAGACACTTGTTGCAGGTTTTATGATGCTTTGCAGCGTTTCCACGCAAAACAATGTCAGAGTTAGCAGATTCATCCATGTCGTTAGACTGGCATATTACATTTTCTGTGTTCTGACTATACACTGACTGCACTGCTCAATAAACAATGTACAGGTTCATCTCAGTAGAATATCATGGAAAAGTCCACAGTAGGTCAAGTCAAATAGCCCCAAGTATTGAGTGCATATGGACAAACATTTCCATATTAAAAAGCCTTTTTTAAATTGGTCCTTTGTAGGCTATTCAATTTATTTTTGAAATACTGAATTTTAGGTCTTCATCAAATGTAAGCCATCATTAAAATTAAACGAAAAATACATAAAGACATGAAATGTTTCATTCTGTGTGTAATGGTCTATATACTATCTTTTTATACTGTACATTGAATTACTGACATACTTTTCCATGATATTCTAATTCATTGAGATGAACCTGTAGGCTAAATGATAAAACATTTTGGTCAAATTGCACACCACTAATAATTCATCACAAACTCTCTTACCCTCCACTGTTAGTTTTGCAGAGCATGTATGCTCTCCAACCTGGACACTGTATGTACCCTCATCATCCAGCGCCACCTGCTGGATGATCAGTTTGCGATAACAGCCTTCACTGCAGATCTCAAAGCGCTCCGAGGGCAGTATGACATTGCAGCCTTTGTACCAACGGATACTACATCTAGGGTTAGACACCGCACAGTCTAAGAGCACACGGGTCTTCTCAAGGGCGGTCTTATCCTGCAGAGGTTTTACAATGTTGACAGGAATCTCTGGAAAGGGAGAGATTGCAGTTTACATGCATGACAGACTTTGATGATACCATAAATTAAACAGTTAATGTTAAGAGTAGAGAATAAACGGACATGACTTTCAGGACTCACTAAACCAGACATTAAAACCCCAGTGTAGAAAACATATCAAAAAGCAGATATCAGTGGAATGTTTTTGTTAATATAAGTCCTAAATAGTCCTATTTTCCGTCAGCAATCACTTACATGAAGTATTTCAGCCTAAACACGAGTCTCTCCGTCACTCTGCTCTGCTGTAACCCGAGGAGAAAATTTTCCTTGTGGGATACAAGTGTTATCCAATGAGGAGAGAGAACGGCATGAAGGGCTGTGTGTGCAGCCAAGGGATGCGCGTGAATGTGGTGACGTAGCACGAGGACCAATTGATGCCTGACAAGGGCGGGGGCTGCTAACTCATGGTGCGTTCAAAGAAACTCGTACTTTGTGTTTTTCCTTCCTTTCCTTTTTTCCTCCCCGAGTTCACGGGTCGGAAGTTACGAGTGGCCGTTATAGGGAACTTTCACAGACAACAGGATGGTAAAAACACGAGCTACGGGTTACCTGGAACGCTACCAAGTCGTAGTTGTGACTTGAAGCTGTAACTTACGGTTTCAAAAGCCTGCCTTGAACGCAGCATTAGCCGAAACGGCCGTGAAGCTGATATCTGCTTTAAAGGTCCCATATTATGCAAAATGCACTTTAGAGCGGTTTTCTATCAATAATATGCATCCCCGGCCTGTCTACAATCCCCCCTGGTATGAAAAAAGTTCATCCTCTCCCTTTTTTGCTTTCTCTGTCTTTAGAAAATGTGTGCTTATACAGGCCAGTTGAAGATCTGTCTGTCTGTGACGTCACCGACAGACTCGACGCCACCCCATAGGTTGGTGGCACCGCCCCAGGTGAAGGTTTGCCACGCCTAAAGAAATTTTCTAAACCGTGCCATTTTTTTCCCCACTTGTTAACATAGCTCTGGTTAGAACAATGGCGAATGTACGACCTGGAAGAAGCGGTTGCTCTGTTGTTGGCTGCACACACAGCGCCAAAGTCATCAGATATCACCACATTTCATCAATAAATGTTTTAAAATGAACAAACTATGCAAGTCTGGTCGCTTTTCCGCTGTCGCCCCCCTCCCCTTTATTTACGTAAATGTGGTGATTTCAGTACATAGCCCAGCTCCTCCTCACTTTTCATTCAAACAAACTAATGCCACTGCCACAGTTGTTAAATTTCATCAATGAGACCAGCATTAATCTCCTAAAAAGAATTTAACCAGCCAGCAGTAAACCTCTTAAAGCATGCGGATATGTTATACTTGGCTCGTTTTCTCCTCGGGAGGAGGAGATGTCCGTGCCGGCAGATCAGCTCAGTAGAGCGGCTGCTGCTGCTGCAGAAACTGTGACGTGTTAACCGTGCTAAAGCCAGAATGAAAACAGGTTTTTAGCAGCTTCTATGGCTGTTCGTTTGCCGCGAGACGGCGACAGCCGATGCTAATTTCTGTTAGCCCGTCTATGAGGTTTCACATTATACGTTAGCATTAAGCTAAGCGGACTTTATGCTTAGTTGTGATACTGGCTGTGTGTGTTTTGAACGTTGTTTCAAGCCTAGTTTGGGACTATTGGGAGCTACATGAGCCACGAGACCGCACTGGCGGCGACGTCAAGTCGCCACGCTGTTATATCAATCGCTCTGGCCATAGTGATACATCCACACGTGCGAAGTACGCTCCGTTTATGCACTGTTTGTGTATTTTGTAAAGCAATAATAAAGTTGTTTAAAAAAAAAAAAAAGACAGCTGTGCACCTTCTTTTTACAGTCTATGCTGTGCACTTGCCGGTGAGAAAAAAAACCGCCAGGAGGGTTTGGAAAGTTGCCAAACCCTCAGCTAGAAGTTTGAAAACACAGCGATCTAGTGTGTTGGAGGAAGGACGGTGCCAGCGTGCGTGACCTGAGCTAAAAGTAGTGGGAGTGTCTGTGAGTTGAGCACGTCGGCCTGTACTGTGTGTGTGTGTGTGTGTGTGTGTGTGTGTGTGTGTGTGTGTGTGTGTGCGTGTGCGTGTGCGTGAGTGAGTGAGACTGCTGTCTGCTGAACAGAGGATCACAGGAAGAACGATCTGAAGTGCCCGTTTCGGATACAAAAACCCGCCGAACTGATCCGAAACCAGCCCAATTTTTATCCACCCGCCCAAACCCATTTTTTCCCGCACAATAGATTATAAAAACAGGCGGCCCGCCCAATCTGGCAACACTGATGGCCATGCCAAGACCCGCCTTACTAGGCCTCTGATTGGCTGAGAGGGGCAGGCAATGCTGTGACAGACGGAGCTCATTAACATTTAAAGGTGCAGGCACAGAAACAGCTTGTTCTCAGCAGAGCTCATTTGAGCAACTTTTAGACAGACATTCAGGACCACAGATCAGTTTGGGGCAATACAGACATACACAATACAGTTTAGTTGGATGTCTGACAGCTGAGTGAAATTGATTAAAAAGAGTATAATATGGGACCTTTAAATGAGTAATTTAGGACAAAGTCCAACTCCTCTGGCTCCACCTACAGCCTGTAATTGTAAAATCCACCGCGACCGATGATTCTCCACCAGTCAGGTAGAGGGAGCAGGAGCAGCAGCTAATCGCCGCTTGTAGGCTACACGTTGTAGTAAACTGATGAAAGTAAACTCTGCGACTTGGTCGGACATTTCAAGACGATATACCTTCAACTCCCTCTTTTCACCTCTGTCAACCCCCCTCCCTCCCTCCACACATGCAGACACACACAAGAACTGTGTGTTTCATGGTGAGAGAGAGGTGAGATCGTTTTGGAGTCTCCGGTTGCTATGGATACAGTACGTCTTCTGTGGGTGCGTTTATGGCTGCTTTGTGTGCGTGCGCCTGCACGTGTTTGTGTCTGCGTGTGTCTGTGTGTGTGGGGGGTGCTTGGCAGAGGTTCATAAAGAGACCTGACAGAGTATTGTCTTGAAATTTCTGACCAAGTCACAGAGTTTACTTTCACTTTCGTCAACTTACCACATGGAGCTTTAACAAGCACATCATGTAGACTTCATATCAAATATTATCATACCTTCCACCTCCAGGTAAGCAACAGATTCAACATGTCTGGCAATAAACTTGATCTCTCCAGAGTCCTCTGCTCGCACGTTGCACATCAGAAGAAAATGTTTGGTCCCTGAGATGAGAACTAAATTAGTGAAAATGATAAATAATAAATAAAGTAATTGGCCCAATTCTACACACTTCATTTCTCAATTTCTATTTTTAGGATAATATTTATGTTGGCCTTTTGACAATCACCCTCCTGGCGGATCTTGATGGTACTGGTGGGTTGTATCTTCTCCCCATTTTTGTACCATTCTCCTGGCACATCCTCCACTGAGATCTCACAGACAAACACGGCATTCTGGTCTTCCTGGATGTCCAGATCCTCAAGACCCTGCAGGATCGATAGCTCACGCTCTGGAGAAAGAAATAACATTTTGCAAAATTTATAAGATTTCATCTGGGAGCTCTTAAAGGGATATTTTGGCATAAGTTTAACCCATGGTCTAACACACCAAGGTAAGGACCCCCCTCGAGAGATCAAGTTTGTCGACTGCTAGCTTCTCTCGTTCTAACAACTTAAATCGAATAATGCTCAGAACAGAACCAAATTTCTTCAACAGTACGAAAAAGTCCCAGCACATAATACGAGGCATCAAATCGACAGCAGTGTATTGCTATTGTGTGATCTTTGCTGAGAGGCTAGCGGTCGGAAAACTTGTTCTCTCAAGTGGGGGTCTTACTCGGTGTCATGGGGTGTTAGACCATGGGTTAAACTTACGCCGGAATATCCCTTTAATTCAAACTGAAAAAAGCAAAGAGAAGTTTCTTAGTCCCCTCTTAAAACACGGTGAATCCAGAAAATTAGTGCATATTTTGTAAAATAGGCACTGTGGCCAAACTGATATTGTACGTATTCTAGCATCTGCTATGTTTCTCCATTAGGTCATGACTCTACATACCACATGAAAGGCACAAATCCTCTGATATTACCCATTGCCATTACTGCAGATTGTCAGCAGATGGCAGTGTGATGTTATATTTGCGGAGCTGAGAGCCATGTTCACATGCAGGAGTATTTCCTGCTGTGATACTCATACAGTACAGTACTGTAACATGTAAATGTGTCTAACTTTACAAGTGTGCAAATGTGCAAGTGCACTTGTATTCCACATTAAGTATCTTAAACATATGCATCATGATTATAAAATTTTGCACATGCAAACGTGTTTTCAACCAAGAATAATTGAAATCAAATAGTCCCCTTATGGTGGTACCATAAAAATGGCTCTTTCTTTGACATAGTGTACAGCAGGTGGTACTAATAACACTAACAGCCCTGTTCAAGTGTCACCTTGACCTATCATACACAATACAAACAAAGCTAGAATAAACATATTATTTACTGTATTCATTTGTCAATCCCTTTACTTTTTGTGCTGTGGCAAATCAATATGTAAAAAAGGGGCTGCACTGTATGAAAGAACATTTATTGCTGCACTAATTTCAGTTCTCTGACTGCTCTAGATATTTTTCTTGGAGGTGAAAGATGGAGCAAGATTGTAATTTTGGCTCTGTCACTGGTTTCTGAGGTTTATGACTTAATTGTACAGGGTTATTAATTTGATATTAAAGAAATGCATATCTGAGTTCCGTGGAATAATATTTAGCCTACATGTATGACATTTAATGTAATTTTCTGTTGCCAGTCTTTAAAACATGACCTTCACAATATCCTTAGAAAATGGGGTCTTTGCCGACCGTAACTATTCACCAGTAGTGAAGTACAGGTTCAGGTGATCTTACTGTTGAATGTACAGTAGTTAAATGTTCAACCAAGCACAACAAAACATAAGGCAGCAAAATATAACTTTTAAGTCTGGTTTTAGATTACTTTTCAGTCAGTCCGTGTTTATACTACACAGCTGTAAAACTAGTGGCACTTTGAGAAATATTATGATTATGGTGCATTTTCATCATGTCATGGATTTCACAATCAACCTATTAGTAGACTTTGATCAGAAAACATCTGGTAGGGATTGTTTACTGATGTAAGAGCCAAGAAAGTTTTGGCAGGGACATTTGTTTTAGCTTTGTAATGATGCCCAGGACAAATCAAATATACTGTAGGGAGGTTAATGTGGTGTAACCTCTGCTTCTTGGGTAACAAATTAGAAGTGTTCTTCTAAGTGTTCTGGAAACAAGCATCTATTAGACAATGCAGCTATTAGGTTGATTTGTTTTCTCTGTCCAGCAGGGGTTATGAGTAAAGAGATAAGGCCTGTAGTATGTCACCTGCACGTGTACTCAACATTGTGTATTACTTTAGCCTAAGATACAGATAATATGTAGGCTAGTATTTAGACAGCAGACCTTACCATAGACCTCCACAGTGCAGGATGTTGTAGCATCTCCAGCATCACAAGTGTACACACCAGAGTCACTGACATGACATTTCAGAATCTGAAGAAACCGTTTTCTTCCCATTGCATAAATGCGCAAGTCCTTCCCTGGCTTCACCTCAACACCGTTCTGAAGAGGATAAAAAAAGAACATGCAAGTCATCTCAAGTGCAGTTTAAATAATAAATAAGTCAAAGTGGATGCCATGCATTCATTGTCCACTCAATTATGATTCTTTATTGTTCCACATTGATTAACACAGTTTTTTTAGTTTGAACTCAAAAGTTTGTGATTGGTAAGATAACCACCTTTTATTGCTTAGTTATAAAAGAAAAAGAAAAGGCCAACACTTGCCTTAATCCATTTTACATCAACATTGTGTCTTGACAGCTCGCACTCAATAGAGATTACAGCTCCTTCAGAGAATTTCTGGTCCACCAGTTTTCTGAAAATGGTCACCGGGGGCTCTGGTGGTGAGACAACATGCTTAGTTAAACCAAGACCTTATTTTCTCCAAAATGCGATGCCACACAAAATCAGTAGCCTGTTAAAAGATTGGGTCTCACATTTCAAATTATGTATTCAAACAAAAGTCAGATAGCTTTAAAATTTTCATTTGCTGTAATTTATTTTTTATAAATATAAATAAGTGGGGCTGTATGAGGTACAAATGGCCCCCTAAGTATAAAATCTACAGTAGACAGCTCTTTGCTGTCCCCGACAGCAGCACATAGTGCTGGACAGAGATACAGTACTGGCGATAAACGGCTGTGAATGTACAAAAAATTGTATATAGCATACACTTGTGTATCATTTTGAGATGGGACTTCTTGTAGGCGGCGAAAATATGCAATAAATTTGTGTCCTGTCACAGCTGTGTATTGCCTGCATCTCTGTCCAGTACTATGTGCTGGTATGGCTAACTGGCCTGGGAGAGCAGAGAGCTGTCTACTGCAGATATACTTGGGTGCCATTTATACCTCATACAAGCCCACTTAAAATATCCCTTCAATATGACCAAGCAGCAAAGTGAGTTAGACATTGTACAAAATCACCCCTTTGCGTTACCTTTTGGTATGAAGAAGGAATTCTGATCTGTCTAAGCAGATTTCTAATGAGACTCTGAATTGGCAATTTGAACAGGAGGAATAATTACAAGTAAACACTGTGTTTGTGCACATCATTTTTTAGATGAACTGGCAAAAAAAAGTTAAATAAATTGGGTAAAGTTTTAATCCAACTGTCATCCTCAGCATTTCAGCCCCTAGCTTAAAGGGATGATACACACTGAGTGACTGGGCATGGAGCGGATTATTTTACAGCGTGGGGTTAAACTTGCACCTGACAGAAGAGACAGAGCAGAGCTGCCACTTTTCATTGGGTCATGCTAGGCTATTTTGTGTTTGCAACATGAGACCGGATAAAGACAACAGTAGCAGAGCCGTCACTCCATTCCATTATCATGCCTCCACTGGTCGGCATTTGGTCTAGTAGTCTGAGTGGACCACTTTAGCTACCAGTCTGGGGTCACAACAAAATTAGTACAGTAAAATTTTGTTTTGGTTGTACTGCAGTATACTGTACATGGTTTGTCAGCAGTGAACTAAAACATGCAAATAATGAATTATTTAGAAGCATTATACTGATCCAGTATATCACTTAAGGGAAACTGGTTTTATAATAAGCAGAACTGTCTTTTTATCTGAAGGACCTACCCTGAACAACAAGCCTTGCAGATGTCTTCAGATTCTCTACGCTGAACGTGAAGGTGCCAGTGTCTTCTACTGATAGGTTAGAGATGGTGAGGCTGTGAACTTGTCCTTTGGCACTCATACGGAAGTGGTTTGTCGGCTTAAGCTGGATTCCATTTCTTGTCCAAGTGCCTGGAACGTTGGGATGTGAGAGCTCCACTTCAAAGGAGGCCGTTTCTCTCTCTGTGGTTTTACTGTCCATCAGTCCCCTCTTGATTGTGATTTTTCGAGCTGTAAATGGAAATGCAGAACGGTGTAACAGCAGACTTTCACAGCTCTACTATGAAACACTGTTGGTTTTAATAGATTTTGTGAGTAGCTTATGTGTTAGTGCTATTCCATATGAGTAAATAAAAGTCAAAACAAAAATGACGTTTGTAAGTTTTGCCCTGGTAACCTTCGTTTCTATACCACATAAACACTGAGCAGTGAGCACACATGATGTCCGTTTTCTGTCACAGAATGGGCTTGGGGGTCTGTTGTGTGCACAACAGTCTGCAGTTAAACAATGCAAGCTGGCAAACACTGACCAAGCGATATTTTAGTAATTTGAGTACTGGGCTTTATACAAAAGCCAGCTTTGAAACTGCCAACATTTTTCACTTATTCTAACACAGACACGCATTCCCTGTGGAAAAAAGAAGTGTTTATTTTGGAGACCTGATGACAACAACCTTAGTTTTGAAGGCCAGGGTGTAAATTTAGATGCAATGAGAGGAGATCCAAATTCATAGGAGGTGCCAACAGCAGCCCGAAGTCCTGACTTTCCCCTTCCCACCCACACTAGTGTTGAAAGAACAGCCTTTAATTCACCCACTGGCCTGTGGGTCACAGGACTACGAAATATAAGAAGCATGCACAAAGACAACACTCATAAGTATGTCTTAATCACGACAAGATGCTGGTTTTATAGGGACAAGTTTGCTACTTTCATGATATTTAAAGGTTTCTGGTTAGGAAATATTTACTTTGTTTTTTAGCCTCTGAATCATAGAGGCATAACTTATTCATCAAGCACTGCCTGTAAACTGCAATCTGCTTTGTCTTTGTCATTAGTAGTAAACTCCTCAGGACTCCATTGATCTTTTGTGAATACAGAAACCCTGCGTGACTGTCAGCTTGAACTGCAAGGCTATCACCTGTCAGTTGCCATCGTGTTCCAGTGCGAGTGCCATCCCGTTCTCCCAGTCACTCGAATTACTCTTACTCAGTTAATTGAGCTTTGCCTTCACAAGAAGCACTGGTAGAGCGTGTGCAAGAGGCAGAGCCGCCGGCAACGGCAGTAAACAAACAAGAACAGAGCATAGTGAGAACACGTGCACACTCACGTTCCACTGTAAGCTGGGCCTGCGTGCGGTCATGGAGTGTTTCACAGCTGTAGGTGCCCCGGTCACACATGGCCAGTTTGTGTATGGCGAGACTGTGTTTTCGGCCCTTGTGTTTCAGGGTGTACTTGGCTCCGGGGTGGATCAGCACCCCTTGCCTCATCCATTGCACCTCTCCTGAGTCCACACTCACCTCCACCTCTAGAATTGCCTCACTGAACTCTTCAGCCACAACTGGCACCATTTTCTTGGTGAACAACACCTGTTGCTCTGAAAATGAATATAGGGAATTTCTAGATTGCACCATCTATGCCAATGTTTTATGTACTTTTATATGATCATATTGTATATTTAAGTTCCTTGCACAACTACACTCTAAAGCAATAAAATGCAGCAAAGTATGATTGCAAGTTCAGGCACAGAGAGCAAGTGAACAGCTCTGAGGAGCCTTGCCCCCTGCAGTGTCACATACATATGCCAAAACCACTGAGCCACTTGTCTCTGTCAGTTACCAGAGGAATTCTAACAGGAGAAGCTGCTAAGCGCTGGCCGTCAAAGACGCCTCAAACAATTTCAACCTGACTGAAAGGGTCATTATTTATCATAAATGCTTATGTGGTACTACAGGTACAAGTAGACATTCAAACTCTTTTGTGTTCATGTTCACTTCACTATTACTGAAAATGGGACATACACTGTAGATTAAAAAAAATGGTGATAACTACCAGAGAGATTGCTAAATGTTGTAACTTCTGTGATTCATGGAGACAAAAATATATTATCATAGTGTTAATGGATGGGCCAAGAACTCACCTTGAACCTGGAGTTCTGCCTCTGATACCAAGCCCTCTGCATCAGCTGTCACTCTGCCGCTATCTGAAACCGCGCAGTTGTGGATGCAGAGCATGTGGCATAGTCCGTTGCTTGAAATGACAGTCCGCTCATTTAGAGGCACTGGCTTGCCATTTAAGCGCCACGCCAGCCGAGTGTCCACTGGTGAAACTACGCACTTAAATACAGCGTCTTCTCCTTCACGGACTGTGATGTTACGAAGCTCCGCTATGAACTCAACAACACGAGGAGCTGAGGGCAAAGCATTAGATTTGTTCAGATGGCAGACTGGGTAATTTATTCCACTTAAATGGATAGTTCAACATTTTGGCAAATTGGCCCATTGCAATAATCACTATAGTCTTAGGAGTAGGTTCATTACCTTTAATTGTCGGTGCAAGCTATTTTTAGAACGGCGGAGCAGGGCCGTGAGCTGCTCAGAGCTACGCTACGGAGGCTGATGGGATTTCTTGGTTTCCCTCAACAAACTAATCAAAATACACAATCCAACAACTCCAAAACGCTCTTGTGGACAAGTTGTGACCTACACATTCACCACGCTATGAGATAATAATGGAACGTTACAAGACAGAGTTGTTTTCGAGGCAAATGCAAAGACTCCTTGCCCAAAAACTGCCTCCGACGGGGATGTACATCAGCGGTTTTGCATGAATTTACCTCATAAACAAATTTGTCTTGTAACGTTACGTTATTATCTCATAGCGTGGTGAATGTGCAGGTCACAAATTGTCCACCAGAGTGTTTTGCAGTTTTTGGATTGTGTATTTGATGAGTTTGATGAGGGAAACCAAGAAATCCCAATAGCCTCCAGTGTAGCTCAGAGCAGCTCATGGCTCTGCTCCGCCGTTCTAAAAATAGCTTGCATCTACAATTAAAGGTAATGAACCTACTCCTAAAACCATAGGGATTATGGCAATGGGCCAATTTGAACTATCTATTTTTTAATGTTTTAACTCTACTTACTTTCTACACTGACAGTGGCTGAGGTCCTGTCATCTGTGGATTCGCAGGCATATTCTCCTGCATCTTCTTCAGCCATTTGGTGGATGGTGAAGCTTCGCTCTCGTCCTTGTGCCCGTATGGTGTGCCGACGGCTTGGAGAGATCTCCTTGCCATCCTTAAGCCACTGCACATCTCCTTTGGGCTTGTTGATCTCACATCTGAGTGTGAGGCTGCCGCCCTTCAGAGACACTGTATTCTCCAATGGTTTTGTAAATTTCACCTTCATTTCTATAACAAGATTGAGAAATACAATACCAGAGAGACAATAGAGACAGTCGTAAAAGTAAATGTTTGTCGGTAAACGAAGGTCACAATTTGAATCGGAGTGCCAAATTCTTACCTTTGACCAAAAGCCTGAAATACATTTCATCTGTGTTTATGTCACAGACATATTCTCCAGAATCTGACAGCTGCAGGGGATTAATGGTGAGCTTGTGGGTATTACCCTCGCTGGAAATGTGAATGTTGTCCTGGTTCAGTAGTTGGCCATCTTTGAGCCACCGAACATTAGCACTGCCATGGCTCACAACGGCACACAGCGTGACGCTCTCGTTTTCGTAGGCAGCGATGTCACCACTTGTGTCTTGGTTCACAAATGTGGCCGGTGGCTCTGAGAAAAAATTAGATTAAAAAAGAAGTCGCCCATGAATTTAATTTGAATGAACATTCAGTTCATCGCACAAAAACATGTTGCAGGGTCACTTAACTCTTACCTTGCACCTCAACAATTGTTATCAATTTGTCATCCGTGGCGTCACAAATGTATTTTCCAGAGTCAGAGGGCTGAAGCCCAGAGAGAACGAGCTTTCTCACAACATCATGGCTGTCAATTTTTATGCGAGTATCTGGTTTCAGTATCTTGCCATTCCATAACCACTGAACAGTGGCATCTGGCCGAGACACCTCACACTCCAAAATAAGGTCATCTCCTGCTACCAGGATATGATGCTCTGGGTGGCCTGAGTTTCCAATGATCTGCACTGGAGGCTCTGAGCATAAACACAGTACCAGTTAACATCAGCGTGTCCTCCCATGTGCAGGAAGGATGGATAGCATTTAAATGGCTAAATCAGATAGTTACCTTTGACAGTGATGTAGAAGACCATCTTATCATCTCCTGCATCACAGGTGTACTCTCCAGAATCTCGGAGCCCAGCATTTAGGACAACCAGTGATCGGAAAACACCTTGCTCCTCACTACAGTATCGTTCCGTGTCATCAATTAACTGATTATCTTTGTACCAGTTAACTGACACGTTGGATCTTGAGAGTTCACACACAAGAATGATGTCATCTGACACTAAGAACTGCTTTTCTGTTTTTGCGTCGGTTTTTCCAATAATTCTTACAGGTGACTCTGAAAATGAACAAGAAAAGAGTTTTCCGTTTTCTGTCGTCCCATTCCAGCAGATATTTCTATTGCTATGGGAGAATGTAGCAACCCTACAGTTGAAAAATCAATCCAAAATATTGTTGAAATTACAATAAGATGAAGTCAAACTGCAAGAGCTGCCTCTTTTTAATAAAGTAATGATGTCAGATGCAGCTCAGAATTATTATTTTGTCAAACAACTACTACAACCTGCCTTCATTTATATGAGGAAGAGGCGTGTGAGACGTGCCAGTCAGAACGCAAGTATTCAGAATTTAAATATTTCACCTTTTGTGACTTTAAGGACTTTGCAGCATAGCATTTTAAAATGTATATCATTTTGGAATTATACCTTTTTCAATATAACAGCTTACCTTGCACATTTACATGGAAATCCATCACATCATCCTTTGCATCACAGATATATAGCCCGGCGTCTTCCAATGTCAACGAGTGAATAGTTAATTGACGCATAACACCATCCTCAAAGATGGTGATATTTCTGGAGTCTTCTACTTCATCCCCATTTTTCTTCCAGGTGACCTCAGCATTTGATCTTGAAACTTCACAGTCTAGAACCAGAGTCTCTCCAGCCACTTTCTCTACTCTACTTGAAGTCTTCCTTTGCCGTAAGAAGCGAACAGGAGGTTCTGAGTATTAAGAAGATCTCATGTTATAAATGGATAGACACTGACAAAGCAACACCAATTTAATGCACATCTATTCTCCTCTTTAGAATTTCCTTACCTGCTATATTTACAAAGAACGTCATGGAATCATCTGCTGTGTCGCATACGTATTCTGCTGAATCTTTGACAGTAGTTTCAGGTATGATAAGTCTTCTGTAGACACCATCCACCTCTAGAATAAGGTTTTCATTCTCCTCCACTTCGAGTCCATCGCGATACCACCGCACCACTGCATTGGGCCGTGAGATCTCACAGCTCAGTACCATCCTCTCAGAGGTTTGCTGGCACAGTTCCATTTGTGACTGGCTTGGGGATACGATTCGTACTGGAGTTTCTGGAGAAGGAGATTTTACCATATGGTAACATATGTAACACTTGTAGGAATTTCGGCAGATGTATCTGGAGGAATCAACTAATGTTGACAATGTTAAAGGCAATAGAGATCCTCAGGTGTGTTTGTTGGACCACAACTTTCCAGAGTCAGAATATGACATGATTTGTAACTTTCAAAATTGACATCCAACATGTGTCCAAATAACTAGCCTGACCTGGGGAGTATAGTAGAATAATTAATTTTTTTTTGAAATTGACACTTTTTTTTGTCATTTTCCACTCTTCAGATAACCATTGCATATTGTGATAACAATTGAGTGTGGTTTAGGAAGAGATAGAGGGATATTAGTATCAGTTTTAGTAGTTCCTTTGCCTTTTTTTGTGTTCAGATTGTACTTGTCTTGTGAGCACACTGATGCCTTGCGATCTACACAATTTGCTTTCTACTGTAACAATAGAGACATCTATTAACATGTTGGGGATCTTACCTGTAATACTGAGATGAAAGAATATTGAATCATCTGCTGTATCACAGACGTATTCTCCAGAATCCTCGACTCCACTGGAAAGGATTTTCAATCGTCGGTAAGGACCTTCGACCTTTAGCTTGATCTTCTCGCTCTCTTGCAGCTTTTGGCCATCTTTGTACCAGCCGACAACACCATTGGGACGAGACAGTTCACAACTCAGAATGATTTCATCAGGGACGTGGCGGTCAAGATGGACATCCTCTTTTGGGTGGATTATCATCACCGGAGGTTCTTTGAAGAAAGAGAACATGAAATCCACATACGATTTGAACATTTCTCTTCATGATCAGGGTAACTATAAGTAGTATTTGTAAACGTTTGTGCAGTTTTGGGCTATTTTGTGGAAAATTTAGTTTTTTATTAGCCTACCTCGTATAGTAACCTTGAAGATCAAAATGTTGTCTCCTGCACGGCATGTGTATGTCCCCGTGTCAGACAGTTTGGCTGAATGTAGAGTCAGACTTCTTTTGGTGTCCTCTGCTTGTATTGCAACATTATCACTTGGTTGCATTTCAGCTCCATCTTTGTACCACTGGATAACACCGTCAGGCCTCGATACTTCGCATGACAGGACAAGCTGTTCCCTTTCCACAACACTCTTGAAAAGGTCCTCCTCTGGGATATCAGCAAATGTTACCGGTGGTGCTGCACAAAACAGTACAGAAGAGATAAGTTGTTGCTTGAAAGTAAACTTTATGGTTTATGCTCATGCACTCAGTAGCTGGAAGGTCAGGTTTCCACAGCTTAGACATGCTGATCTCAAGCTTTGCTATCTAGATGACAACTCCTCGTAGACATCATAATCATCCATGGGTGTTAATCCGCTTTTGAAACAAACTGAACAAGTTAATTTAAGCAGTGCACTCATGTATAGCAACCATTGCTGTGTTGGGGGGGAAATTGCAAACTTGTCAAAATACATGCTATTTTTTGTTTTACAGACACTGATCGAAAATATGAAGCATGTGCGTTAAAAACAACAAAATGTTAAAATGAGGACATTTACAGGAATAACAGCTATGATGAATGTGATGATAGGGCTTTGCTTCCTTTTTAGATATTAGGGATCATGAAGGTGGAGAAGACTCTGCAGTGACAACATCTTGCCAAGAAAAGCTAAGCATATCACCTTTCACCTCCACATAGATACTGTTGAAATCTGAATCATCATCATCATCAGTTTTACAACTGTACACCTCAGAGTTTGAAGATGTGGCCGACTTCGTGACCAGTGTCGTCTTTTTGCCCTCTGATTCCATGTTTATATCCAATTTTGGCAAGAGTTTTGTCCCATCCTCAAACTGGCAGGTCTGGCTTGCTGGGCCTGAGGTCTCACACTGCAGCTTGATCAGGCTGTTTGCTTCAACAGACTTGTTCGTCTCAGACTCTGGAACATCTGAGAATCAAACTGGTGCTATAGGAACTTCAATTAATTTAACAGTAACCAGATAGTAATCAGATTTACTATGTAACATACATAGATTTATAGGCTAAAGGCTGTAAAATCTAATACAGGCTCCAAATTCAACAGGCGGTGTAACAACTGTTCAATCACTCAGTTACTTTAACAGTGCTACTGCCAATGGGATCGGTCAGTGACCTAGTGTTACGAGGAGTGAATCGGTCTAATTCCTGGCAAACTTGGTTTGATTTGTTTGTGCTCACTCTTTGCTGGTATGTCTGTTTGTTTATGACACCATAACTATAATATACAGCATGTAGAGCTATAAAGCCATTTCAGGCCGGTGGGTCTACAGCTTCTGCATTTTATCCTTGATAAGTGTCATCAGAGTCACACAGTCACGAGCACAACAGTCTGCTCTGCATCCTGCAGCAAATGGCAGAGATGAATACAGTCAGGCTTTGCTACATCTGAGAACAGGGGTAATGAGATTGCAGCAAAGCCTAAAGTTGCAAGTGATGAAACCAAAACCAATCTTAAAAACTTAAACGCTCCACTAGACCTGCAGCATTAGATTAAAAAAAATATCTGTGTTTGTTACAAGAGACACTTTTCACATTACAGACGATTATTTCATCCACTATCAGCACAAAAGTATTGAGTGATTTTTAAGGTGCCACTAGTCTCATAATGGTGGTCTGTGATCACAGGACTATGCAGTAGTGCATGACCACGGCACCTTTGTTATCGTGCTCCATGGAAAGAACAAAGTAGCAGTGTCAGATTGTCACGCGATGACAGCTCAAACTGAACTTTATCAACCATCTAGTCAACAAGCAACAAACACAAAAGAGAATTTCCATCTTTTCTTGGCTGTCTCCTAGTATCTTCTGGACAAAAACATTGCAATCATTTACTTTTAATCACAGCAAATTATTTCAAACCGGTCTGTGAGAAAATTATCTCTGAATCCGGTCCATGGTGCAAAAAGGTTGGAAACTAATGTATTGGGATGTATGTATTGTCTATAAGTTATCCTGAATCATAAAATGTACACAATTAATTATTAGTACACATTATCTTCAATATTATACAATAAATTGTTGGAAGCCTAAGTTGTTGTAGTAGCCAAGCATTTGTCGAAAGAAGTTAGTGATTCTGACAAAGCTCAAAATATTTAGATCACCTGCAACATCCACCTTGAATTCTATATGGTCATCTGCGGCCTCACAGCTGTACACTCCAGAGTCTGTGATCTCTGCTGATTGGATAACTAGCGCTCTCAGATTTTCTTTTGTCTCGATTTCATAGTCATTCTTTGACGGTAGCTGTTCTCCATCCTTGTGCCAATACACCTGGGCAGTTGGCTCTGAGACTTCACACTGCAGCTTAATCGGGCAGCCTGCCTCAACAAATTTGTTTCTTGCAACCTCTGGAAGTGCCGAAAACCTTACAGGAGTAGCTGTGGGATATCATAAAAGTAATGCAGAACACTGCTGTTAAAGCCGTCGAAAATTTTATCATAATCATTTATCAAGTACTGTACAGCTGTGCAAGTGAAACATTTGGGATAGCCCAGTTTTCTTACTGTTACTCTTACTGTTGTGTGCAGTTGAATTAATTAATTGAGGGCTAAAATGTTTCTCTCACACCTGGAAGCTCGTTCATTCAGACTGCATACAAGAAAATCACCTTCAACGTCCACTTGGAATGTCACAACATCCTCAGCAAGGCTACAGTTGTAGACACCAGAGTCAGAGACCTTAGCTGAATGAATCATTAATTTTCTGAAGGTGCCATCTCTTTTCATATCAAGGCCCGTTTTGCAAAAAAGCTCCACCCCATCTTTAAACCAGGAAACCTGGGCAACAGGGTCTGAGACCTCACACTTGAGGATAATTGGACAACCAATTGTAATCGTCATGTTTTTTTCTGACAGTGGGATTGGCATGATCTGTGGCGATCGGCCTAAGAGAGGGAAATAACAAAGGTTTTGGATAAGAGGTCACTAACACTGGACAGAACACATGGTCCCGCCAGTTACACCACGTTCTCATGAACATTCAAAACCACTCACAACACAGAATAAGATGGACGTGATATGTATAAGAAGATAGTAAGGATAGAAATAAATCACCTTTTACGTCCACTTGGAATGTGACGGTGTCATCTGATGTTGAACATTCATAGGTGCCACCATGTATTTTTTCAGCTGAGCAGATGAGTAGCTTCCTTGTTAGACCATCAGACTGTATCTCCACATTGTTTTCTGGCAGGAGTTTCATCCCATCCTTGTGCCAGTCGACATGAGCAGAAGGATCATGAGAGAGTTCACAGCTGAGAACGATAGGAGTGCCTTCTTGAACGGATTTGTTCTTGTGAGTCTCTTGAAGCTCTGAGAACTTCACAGGTTGTGCTATAAGTTTCAGATATTGCAAAAAGAGTATCTTAATTAAATATCCAAGCTGCTGTGTATTCAAATACAAAGATTTCAAGATAGGTCAACCAATGTAGACAGATGGCAAAAACAAAGCACATATGACAAAACAACAAAAATACAACAAATATCACAAAGACATAACAAAACATGATTTGAATCAAGAGTTATCCACTGTAATAGTACACTGACATAAAAAGCACAAAGATAAAACGGGTAAGACGCACACAGCAAATTAACAAGATGGTTGTTTATGGCAGTGTTTCCCAACCTTTTCCAAATAATGGCCAACAAAAAACTACCAAAAATATTGGTGGTCCACGTCTCACAATGTGGAGGCCAGTAATACATTCTCATAGCATTTGTCATTTAAATGATGACTTGACACTCAGGATGGAACTTAAAGTAAGGGTAGCTCAAAATGTATTTATTTATTGATGGACAAGAGATAATCTGACTCTTTCCTGTTGCTAATCAGCTTTTATACTACCATTTTTGCTATCAATATAATGTTTTAGCAGCTGTCAGATTGAAATGGCAAACAAATATACAACAGGGTCCAAATTATACTGTTTTGCAAATGATTTGTTGACCCACTTACAATATCTTTGTGGCCCATCAGTGGGCTGAAGTACACAGGCTGGGAACCACTGGTAACGCTAAGAGCAGTGTTCAGTTAGTATGTTTCATGAAAAAGAAACAGATGATACTAGACATGCATAAAAAGTAGCTGCTTTATGAAGCTTGTTGTTTCCTAACATGTTTGGAACAAGGACATCCTATATGTTTGTTAAAACATTTAAATTTCTGTCATTATGTTGTATTCTGCAAACTGAAAGTAGCTAATTGAAATGTACTTAAAGTTTGTCCTTATTTTAGGGATGTATTAATTGATTTGCAGATATCAGTATTATTAGAATAAATCTGTTGCTTAACATTTCCAACAAAGTAGATGACAAAGTTTGGGAAGTAGAAAAATGAACCATTTTCTGTTAGGTGATGAGTCAAGCATGACTTGAACAACAGAACTGCTGTTACAGTTAGTTAGCAGTGCATGACAATGAAAGCACCACAGTTTCTGAGCATCACCTGTTACTTCCACAGCAAACTGGATGTCATCATCCTTTGACTCACAACGGTATATGCCAGTGTGAACCTGCTCTGCTGATGGGACAACTAGACCCCTCAAACTTCCCTCTGACTGGAAGTCTACTCCACTTTGAGGTAGGAGCTTTGTTCCATCCTTGTACCAACTGACTTGTCCAGAGGGATCTGATAGCTCACATTGGAGAGAAATAGGACTCCCTGCCACGACTGTCTTTTTCTGGTCAGCCTCGGATATGGCTGAGAACTTCAGAGGTGGAGCTACAGGATTGGATGTAGAATAGAATCGGTCAATTATATGTACTGGGATCAATCAAGTAAAGCAAAGCACAATGCTGAAATTAAAGCCTCCACTTTCAAACCCTGCCCTCTACCAATATATTAGATGGAAATTGGGCATCTTAATTTCCATGTCCAGAATAGAACTAACAAGCAAAGTGTCTGCCGTATTCTACCAACCCCAAGCAGCCACATAAAGCTTTATCTGATGCTATTGTTGCTAAATTACGACAATATTGGCACACTGTGATTGTGGTTTATAAACCACACATAAATGCATACAACTGACATCTCCTGTTCTGTCGTGATAGCTTTACAGTACGTTTTTATCATCCAAAAAGGATCAAAGAGACAAAATGAATATTTATGTCTTCTTATCTTTGCAATATATTCTTTCTTTTTAAATACAAGCCTGTCTACATAAGAATGTGTTCATCCAAGGTAATAAAACTCACTACCAGAAAATCACAAACATTCTAATGCACTTTATCCTCACTTATATTCTACTTGCATAACAGAAGGAAGCAACTTTGTCACCTTTAACATCCACATGAAACTGCATTGTGTCATCTGTTGTCTTGCAGCTGTAAATCCCTGCATCAGACACCACCGCTGACTGGAAAGCCAATGTTCTTATGGAACCCTCTGCCATCATCTCTTGCCCAGTTGCTTCATGCAGTTTTATGTCGTCCTTATACCAAGTAACTTGAGCGTTAGGATCAGATATCTCGCATTGCAGTACTAGCGGTGCACCAACTTCGACAGACTTGTTCCTCTCAGCATCACAAAGCGTTGTAATTGTCACAGGCGGAGCTGGGGATGTTTGAGGTAACAGCAGATAGAAAATTGCATCACTATAACTGAATACAACAAAGATTATGCTTTCAAACAACAGAAGAGCAAACTTTCAAATCAAGATTAGTCATGCCAATAAATCTTAATAGTTAAAATAAATCATTCTGAGAGATACTGTATGTCTTCATGTTATATTAGTAATCTAACAAGAGGTACCTTTGGTTAGACTTGATTTAACTAGGCATTCATGTTAGGATCTGAAGCTAATGTATCTACTCTTCCGTCTATCTTTGATATTCCTCACAAACCACCCAAGCTCAGTTTTAAACTAGGTTTTAGTAGGAACAAAATTTGTCAAAATGTCAAGGATTGCAAAAAGCAATCTCTTCATTTTACACAATGTCAACATTGTGCCCGTCCATTTTTGTTTGATAATGCTAACCATTTAAATCACCTTCAACAGCCACCTTATTTGCTGTGACACTGTCACTCCAGTGACTGTCACATGTCCTTGATAGATAGATCTCTTCTGAGTGGACCGTGGATGCCTGCTTGATATAGTTAGGCTCTGCACACTGAGTAGATGGTCTTTGCCCATAGTGAACTGTGCTGTCTACTTGGTCTTCTGTGGCCTCCATGGTGTGGTGACATTCTGCTTGGACTGTTGGGGCCTGCGTGAACTGATACAGCACATCTGAATGGTTAGGCTCTGCTTGTCCTGTGTGATAGAGGCCATCCATTCTCACATATGCGAGCTGTCCTAAGTTGTAAAGCTCCCCTGGTTGGACAGGTTCTGCCTCTTTAGAGTTATACAAGTCCAATGATTGAGGAGACGTGGTGTCAGGAAAGTCACTGAGCTTCTCTGATTGAACAGTTGATGTCTGTAGGGGTCTGTTTAACCCCTCTAACTGGTCAGCTGAAGTCCATAAGGAGTTACATGGCCCCTCTGAATCGACACTTTCAGTTTGTGAGCAGTCAAGAAGTTTCTCTGACAGGGCAGCTGACATCTGCATGGAGCTACATAGCCCCTCTGATTCAGTTTGCAAGGATTTAAAAGGCTCCTCTGACTGGACAGTTGAGGTGTATAAGGATGTAAAGGGCTCCTCTGATTGTGTAGTTCCAGTCTGCAAGGGTTTTAAGGGCCTCTCTGACTGGAAAGTTGTGTTATATAGGGATGTAAAAGGCTCCTCTGGCTGCATAGGTGCAGTTTTTGAGGAGTTACAGAGCTTGTCTGATTTCGTTGTTGCAATTTGTAAGTGGTTAGTAAGGTGTTCTGACTGGGCAGTTGAAGTGTGCTGGGGGCTTCCTGGCAATGTTTGGACAGTTGCCAACTGTATAGAGCTCTGTAGCTCCTCCTCCTCAACAGCTACTGTTTGTAAAATATTAGAACACTCATCTGTCTTGATAGCTGTCTGCAGGGAATTATCAAACTCTTCAGCTGGACCTTCTGCATGCTGTACAGAGTGAAAGAATTCCTCACCTTGTGGTTCTGTGGACTGTTTAGTGTAATGGTGTGTGTTAGATTGGATAATTGTTGGCTTGGCAGAGTTACAGTGAACAGGAAGTTGTCCAATTATTGTTCGTTGATTGTTCCGGAGCTCCTTTGGCTGTTTAGTTGTAATCCCATCAGTCGTATATGAATATGTTGACTGGGAAGTTGGCATTGGTCTGGAATGGTCTTCAATATCAGTTTCTCCACCCTTGCCACCGAAGATGCCGGAATAGCATTGTGAAGACATGCAGAGAACAGGATAAGCCTCTTCGGTGGACTTGCTCTTCTCTTGGTCAGAAGAGAGCCTTGGCGATGTAGCTATAAGCATTGTGGTGTACACAGAGAAAGGTTTTCAGTGGTTGATGGTGTCAATACTTCTTCTCATAACATAATTTTACATCAGTGTGGGTTAGCATGGAGTTATGGGATAATCCATTGCAAAGACAAACAAGAAAGTCGACCAGGTTTGGTCTGAGATTGAGCTCCTATATTTCCCCTTTCAAATGACTCCTTGTATTGCCATGCCATCAATCTCTGCACTAACACCTTAAAAACCTATACGGTCTGTTAATTTTCTTCTCTTTGATAAGAGTTCGTTGTCATTGCAACGGGGAGAGGTTCAGGGCAGCAATGTGTATGAGAGGATCTTGTGATGAATAAGACAAAAGATGGACTTAAAGAGTTGGAAGCTGCTTGTTACAAGCAAAGATGGCTATTAAAATGAAGAATGAATGACAAACACAACATATATGTTAGTATGAGGAGCAGCTACTCAGCTACTGAACACCCACATATTTCATTAAGAGCCAAAAACTGCAGAAAATGACATGAGACAAGGGATGATAATGTCACAAAAAGCAATTGTCAGAAAAAAATACAGGTGCCTCAGATGATTGAGCTAACAATGAAATACACCACTGTTGTTAGTGGCATGTATGTGCTGGGTTAACATGGATGACTGATGTTCAAATATATCAAATCACCTTCGACATCCACAGTGTATTGGGCAGATGCATCAGCTATCTCATCAATCTCATCACCATAGTGACACTGCTCTGCTGTTTGGACAAAGCCAAAGAGAAAACAGTGAGCTGGGTGATAGCTTCATGTATGTAACTAAATTCTTGATTCTTATTATGCAGGTACATTGTGGAACACCACCTTTTAAGTCCACATTTGACTGTGAATCATCACATGTTTCACAGCCAATTAACCTCTCATCACCAGACAAGTCATGTGATGGGAGGTTCAAGACTTGGCTGCTGCTCTGTGACTGACAGTCAACTTCCATTTTTGGGTAGATCTGGGTTCCGTCTTTGTACCAACAGGCTTTGGCAATTGGATCTGAAATCTCAAATTGCTGAACAATTTGGCAGTGCTCTTCTGCAGACTCTGTCTTCTCAACATCAGGACCGAGCAGATATGTCGGAGATGGCACTACAGACAATCATTGGGGGGATAATTTCAGTATACATTATTCTAGATAGATTTTAGAAAAAGAATACTGACACACACATCAGCTATGTATTGTAACAACAAGAAGAGGACAGGCTAAAAGCTACATGAAGAGTTAGTCATAACTAACATACAAAAACACATGTACAAAAAAAAATCACCTGGATTTTTTACTATCAATTGGGCAACGTCATCTGCTGTTGCACAATAGTATGCTCCAGAGTTTGAAGGATGAGTTGGTTCAATAACAAGGGTCTTCTTGATGCCTTCCATTTCATAATCAGGCTCCCTATTAGAGTCATGTTCTTTATCCCTCTGCCATGACACATGGACAGCAGGGTCTGAGGTTTCACATGTTGGTTCATTGCAGCAGGTTGCCTCAAGTGACTGCATCTCCACAACGTCTGGTGAGGGCGACACCGGCAACGTTGGAGCTAAAGATGATGATTCATATTATAATTGTGGACTTAACAGTGCATATCAAGACTCTAGAAAGGGGTTATAGGTTCAGCTTTCCCAAGCATGGGAACTAATCCGTTATATCTCAGACCAAAAAAATGCAAATTTTCAAAGATTAATTAGATATTATCATTTTGTCAGTAGAGATTAATTTTACCAAACAAAAACCATTATAACTTCACACAGACCACTACTTAAACACAGACAGACAAATATGCATATTGTAAAATGTTAGTTGCATGTAGTCTCCAGGAAGCTCTAGGGTTTGCTTTAAGATTCAAAATTTTGATTGAAAAAAATCACCTTTAATGTCCACAGTGAAGTGGATAGTGTCATCAGAGGTTTCACAGCTGTATAGCCCTGAGTGCAAGAGCTCAGCAGATGGGATAATGAGTCTCCTCAAAGTGCCATTACTCTGTATATCCCACCCACTCTGCGGGAAGAGCCTTACACCATCTTTATACCAGCAGACAGGCACACTGGAGTCTGCAACCTCACATTCCAGCTCCAAAGCTTTGCCTGCTTCAAGTGACTTGGTTCTCTCAACGTCAAAGATAGTAGAGTACGTCACTGGTATAGCTAGCATTGGGAATTCAGGACAGCTAAATAAAATCAAGACTGTGGAAATGGATACCTTGCAAAAATGTAACTGCTGAGCAGAAGATGAAAGGGCTTTGGAGACTTTCAATTCAGGGAGAGCCACAGCAGTCACAAAACAAATGACCATAAATAGTAATCACCTGGTGTGTTAACAGTTCTTTAAGCTTATGTGCATGAAACAGTCTTTCAAACAATTTAGAGTAGAAGCGGGGATTATTAGTGGCATCTAGAAAGAGGAGGTGGGGTTACAATATAAACGCACAAGATAAAAATTGTAAAGTCACCTTTGATCTCCACTTGAAACTCCACGGTATCATCTTGTGTGGTGCATCTGTACACACCAGAGTGGCACAGCTCTGCAGACTGAACAACTAACGTCCTTGTGTTGCCCTCTGAGTGGATTTCTATTGCAGTGTTTGAAATGAGGTGCATTTCATCCTTGTACCAGCAAACGTGGGCCTCAGGATCCGACACAACACACTGGAGTACAATAGGGCAGCCTGCTTCGATCGACTTGGTCCTCATGTCCTCAGGAATTGCTGAGAACTTCACAGGTGGAGCTATAGATATGTTTAGATCTTATGTCAACCTCAGATCAACCTCATGCCAGCTCTTATTCATAATAATCTATTTACTGACAACTAAACTACTAACATGCTGTAAAGCAATGTAAACAAGGTGACAGCTTAGCTGCACTTTTAATAAGAGTTAAGAGGAAAGGCAATATAATTCAAGAATTCAAGGGTGTCATAAGAGTTAGTTGCTTTGCTAAGAAAGAGCTTGTTAATGTGTCACATTGCTTAAGATAAAACAAATCACCTTTGATGTCCACATTGAATGTGATGGTGTCACCCTTTGTCTTGCAGCAGTATAACCCAGAGTGGAAATATTCTGCTGAATGCACAATCAGTTTTCTTGCCAAGTCGTCAGTTTGAATATCTACTCCATTTTCATGATGGAGCTTGGAGCCATCTTTGTACCAGTGAACCTGGGCAGAGGGATCTGAGAGCTCACATTGTAAAACAATGGGGCAGCCTATTTGGATGGTTTTGTTCCTCTCACCGTCTGGCAGTGCTGAAAACCTCACGGGTGGGGCTAGGGATATTTGGATATTTTAATGGATAGTTGTAAAGATTATATGGTTCAATATGGCAGACTTTAAAAGAGGACTAAATGCGTTTGTTAAATAAAAAAAGAACTGCTCAACATGATGATAAAGATGGTTAGTTTCTGTAAAAAGACACCAATAAGAAACTCCCTCCACTCACCCTCGACTTCCACATTGAACCTGATGACATCATCAATGGCATCACAGCAATACACCCCCGAATGTGAGAACTCTGATGATTGGATGACGATTCTTCTCATGGTGCCCTCAGATTGGATATGAAGACCCTCCATTGTTTGTAATTCCACCCCATTCTTGTACCAGTGCACTGGAGCTGCAGGATCTGATAACTCGCAGTAGAGCACGATGGGGTTACCAACTTCTACAAATTTGTTTCGATCCATTTCTGACATTGATGAAAACTTGACAAGAGGAGCTGCAAAAATTGAAATGATAATAATTTTCAGAGTCTGGTGTTGAAGATTAATGAAATGATGGATACAGGACATTAGAGTCATCTTATATTGTTGGTGCCAAAAAAACACACAAGAGGATATACCACATACTCAACGAAACTAACAGTGACACTTGCATACCTTGGATGTACAGTGCTGCAGAATCCCGGATGCCATAGGCAATAAATGTAATCTCAGCTCCATTATCTGTATCGCGTACCCCCCGTATGCGAAGAGATTGGTGTGTTCGTGAGCGACGCATGGAAAAACGATCCTCCTCCTGGAGCTGCGTACCGTTTAAGAACCAAGTGCCAATAACTGAGGCCGAGAGCTCAATGGAGAAGATAGCATCTTGTCCCTCTGGCACCAAAGCATCCTGTAAGGGAGCTTGTATTCTGGCCACTGGAACTATACATAAAAACACACAAAAAAAACTATTTAGAGAAATGTGTCTTCAACCACATTGATGAGCACAGTTGTTTCAGTATAACTGTACTTACCCAAGTGAACGGCCCTGGGGAACTCAACATTGTTGCTCTTTCCATATTTGTTTACGCTGCAGATGCGAAACCGGTAATCTGCCTCACATGGTACACTGTCACCAAGGATCTCCACAGACGTTGCAGAGTCAGTGGTCAGGCACTGGAGCCACTCCTGTGAGCCAGTGCCCACTTCCTGGCGTTCAAGCACGTACCCAGACGGAGGGTTCTTTCGAGAGTCCTGAGCAGGAACCCATGACAGAAGAGCAGCATTGGCACGTTCTGTGTTGATCTGCACACCCACCGGACAGCTGGGAGGACAATGTCTGGCCGCTGAAATTAGAAGTCCATCATTCATAAGCATCAATTTATCACATGGAATAAATGAGCCACGCTGATCGATTCCAAAAGCAGATAATCAATCGATTATAACCCCTACCTTTCACTCTTAGCTGAGAGGAAGTCTTGGATCTGCCAACAAGGAAAGTCACAAGGCCAGAATCTTGGGGCATTGTGTTGACAAAAACCAGAATGTGAGTTCGACCAAAGGACTTAAGAATGGTCTGGTGGGTTTCCCGCAGTTCTATGCCATCTTTATACCAGTGGATGTCCATCTCCTCTTTTTCCACTTCAACACAGAAGGCAGCGTTTTCACCTTCCAAGACATCCACTTTTCTTGGAAGCTTCCGTAAAATTGTACCTGCAAGAAGACACTTCAGTGAGTGTTTCCTTAGCATACATAAACCAATGCAACACAAAGTGTCAAGAGTGGTCAGATTCACCTAACTTAACTGAAGTCATAACAATTTTCATCTACAAGGGTTTACCTTTTTCTCCCTTGCTCCTATGGAGAGAAAGTTAGTGATATTGCTCAGTAAGAATGTGGTTCACACCTGTACTTTGTCTTCACTAAGGTCAAAGGTTACCATATTTACAGATTTTGGTCTAGAGGAAGTCAAGTCAAATTTAAAGGTTATAGCTACAACTTTTTCATCAAAAGGATTCTTTTTTTTTTAAATAATGCATCCACAGAATGTCTAGAGGGGTGCAGAATAAAAGTATTAATTTTACTGAATTAAAAAAAAAAGTATAAAATAATTGTTTGATACATTTTGGCGGGTCCGAAATATATATAAATATTTACATCTGGTTACATTGGCAACGTCGGCATGGAATGATCTCTGTGGCAACAGCATTAGAACTTTAGCTACTGCTGTAACTGGCAACCAGTAAAATGGAAGGTTGGAGCGAGAGCAGGCAGTGTGAGTTCTACACCTACTGGCCAGGAGGAATTAAACTTGTAGCTATCACCTTTAACTAAGTGATGTTATTTTTCAAAAACTCAAGCTGTGATTATTGTGTCACATAATAATTGCTGCCCTCTTGGCCAGGTCGCCCTTCAAAATGAGATCTCAATCTCAACAGGTCTTTTTACCTGGTTAAATAAAGGCTAAATAAAAAATAAAAAATAATCTTCTTTCATTGTATTGTGCATTTCAAATAAAGTAGTTGTTATTTGATCCAGATTTACCTTTTACGGCTACCTCCGCAATGCTCCTCCCCCCATCAGGCATTTCGCAGAGATAAATCCCATCATCGTCAACTCCGATGTCACGGATAGTTAGTCGTCTTTTTGTTCCCCACTCCTCCATTCCATATTTGGCCCCTGGCTGCAGTCGTCTATCCTCCAGATACCATGTGATGGGAACAGAGTCTTCTGGAACTTCACACTCAAGAATAGCCAAATCTCGTTCCCATACTTCCAGATCTATCAGAGGCTGCTTGAACCGCACAGGTGGCTCTGGGACCAAGGAAAAAGAGCACCAGTCTGATTAAGTCAATATAACTTATCCGAATGTACTAAGAAACAAACTTGAGAGATATTCATATTTACTCGCATAAGTTGACTTTAGTAACATTTCATCAGTATAAATTGCATCTATGTCCTTCTAGTAAACACTGTAAATTGAAATGTATTTGGCAGCAAATTCCAATGAAGCAAACAAGATGGTCAAAATCATGAGACAAGTGGCTTATTTAGTTGAGGAATGGGGGAGTCATTAACACATCAGGGTGTTAGATAGGAAATAAACTGTTTGTAACTGACACCATCAGACAGCACCAGACAGTTGTAAACAAAAGAATTTGGACTATATTTAGTATTTGGTGTGCGTAGTTTGTTATTTACTTATCTTATTGTTTTAACAAATATAATGAAACACTCAGCTGATTAAATTCATTCACTGTCTTCAGTTTAAATCAACTCCAATCTATCCTACAGCCACCACTTACCATTAACTCTAACTCAGTCTTACTTTCCCTATCTCTGACTGATACAGTACAATACTTGATGTTGGTGCCATGAGTTTGGACTTCTCTGGGCCATGTGAGAAATATGATCCCCTTCCCAAAGATTTCGATCACATGGACTTCTCCCTAGACATTTCACAGGCTAAGTGACTTTGCAGACATCTCAGTGCTGTTAAAGTCCTCCTCAAGATCAGGTCAAATTTCAGATCATTAATACATTTCATTAATCCTCCAGTGGACCCAGGATCGGATTGCATTTAATGCAGCTGAAGTGAAAGACTTTGATTACTAAGTATATTTGCAGCTTACAAGCCTGCTGACCATTTATGAATTTAACTGATGATACACTATATGTGACATTTACTTGACTAAGTTAGTTCTCTAAAGCAATGTCTTTTAACAAATATAAGAATAGAACAAAATGTAATAGTAAGGGTTTTTACTTTGTGTTGTAGTTAAAAACTCATAAGCTTTCTATATAAGGTTACAGATCAGTTGAGCAATATTTTATCCAGTTTTATCTTAGATGGCATTATACCACAATACAACTTCTCCAAACTAAAACTTTTCATTTTGCCACGGCTCTCTGGACTTATCCCAATAAATGATCTCAGAGAACCTTTTTGGAGACATCTCACTGACATCATCGTAATATCAAATGGATAGAAATCTGATCCAAGAACACCCTGGACCTGGATTGAAAACACATTCTCAGGCTACACCTGTGTTGATACGCGCTCATAAAATCATATACATTTTCTTTACTGTAACAAAAAATAAAAACTTGAAAGCCAGTAAATGGGGTCTTGACTTACCCTTCACGGAGAGGTGTACAGCACTTAGGGTTTGCCCTGCAGTGTTTGATGCAGCACAAACATAAACTCCATTATCCTTTTGCTTACAGTAGAGAACTTTAAGTGTGAAGTATCCTTCTCTGTCCTCATATAACAAATAACGCCTTCCAGACAATATCAGCCTGCCGTCTTTCCTCCAAATTATCTCTGGTTTGGGTTTACCAGTCACAAAGCAGCGGAATTTGGCATGTTTGCCCTCTGTCACCGCAAACATTTTTACTTTAGTTGACTTAGTCATGGTGTCGTCTTTGAGTCGGTTTGACACTTGCCTACCACTCCTCTGTTTTCCTTGGTGGGTTTTCCAGTGGCCATTTGTGTAGCCATTACGATTTCCATCATCCTCATGTCCTGGCCCTGCATCAACAAGCAAAACAGCCCCTGCCAATGCTTCTCCACATTCATTTCTTGCTTTACATGTATAAACACCACCATCTGGTGCGCGAGTCTTAAAGATCTTGAGCTGGAACCATCCACCATCCTGGTAGCCCACACTGAAATGTGTACTTTCAAATATTTCGTTGAGTTTCCTGCCATCCTTTTCCCAGACAACCTCTGGTCGTGGGTTACCCCAGAGCTTACAAGAGAAGACGGCATCTTCCCCACGTCCTGCGCGAGTTGAGAGTGGCTTGATGAGGAATCGTGGCTTATTTTCCTCTCGTAGTTCCATCTCTTGTGCCTCACCTTCCACCCTCAGGGTGGCTGCTGCATATGTTTCCCCAATACTGTTCTTTGCTTTGCATATGTACTGGCCACTATCTTCTGTGGTCACAGCTGAAATGATAAGATTGTAAACATTTCCATCCTCAAAGACCCTGTATCGTCCATGCGGGTCAATCTTTTCGTTGTTTCGCTCCCAAATAACTGCAGGCCTTGGGTCGCCACCGATTTGACACTTAAGGACTGCATCAGTCCCGCTCTGCACCACCACAGGTCTTGGATAGGCCAAGAATCGTGGTGCACCACCAAACACATCCATTTCTGCGTCTTTGTGTCTTTGACTTCACCTTAAGCAGTCCAGGAGATCAACAAGTAGCAGTTATGTATGTGGCTAAGATGGTCCAACTTCTGCAATGCACTGTTCTGAAAAGAGAAATGACAGACATTACTTCCACATCAAACAGCTTGTGTTTGAGATAAGACATATAGTGAAACTAATTTATCAAAATATCCATCTGCTAGACGCATCATTCAACCCTATATGAAATATATTTTGAATGGAAAATAAAACTTCTATCTTTCATACGCTCAGTTTCAATCCCTTTAACATGCACATGTTTCATCACAAATGGATGGTCTGATGAACTGAATTAGATCTGTCTGCATGAGAGAAAAACATGGGCTAACAGAGAGAGAACAGCCTAGTCCTATTGCAACAGCAGCCACAACACATAGCCAGTACAGCTGGTGCTGTATTTCAGTGGGAAAGTGCTTAATATAGCAAGCCCTAAATAAAGACCTGCGAGGGATTGTGTGTGTACGTGTGTGTGTGTGTGAGTGTGTGTGTGTGTGTCAGGTATCACAAAGACAGCTCTGAAACCCGCGTGCTCACACAAACACCGGCTGAAATCATAGTCTGCCCACCCAAGAGACCTTGCAGTCAAAATATGCAGAGCCCCTATCACACCCTTTGTTGGCAGCTCTGACAGGGAATTCCTCATTTTAAATGTCACTCTTAAAATTGTTTTTCTTTTATATCCATTAATACATCGGTTACACTTAGAGTAGAAATTTTGTTTGCGCTAAATGCTAGTGTTTGTTATTCCCTCTCTCCCTTTGAAATTATACTCTCCTGTGACCATTTGTGCAATTTCATCTTTTCACTTTCACTTAAAAGTTCTCCTTAGTGAGCTGTTGAACTTAACACAATATATTAATCAACTTAATCTGCTTGAATCAAGTAAATGTTGACTATGCTAAAAACTAATGTTTTAAAAGTGTCCGAATTGTCCACACTATCAAAAGATAATTTTGTTTGAAGGATTGTCATTATTGGAACATTTAATAGCAATATACTGTGAATAATAAGTAGGAATACAGTTTCTGGTTGGATTTTAGTGGCTATTTCATTAGTGCTGTCAGGCCTTATGTGAGATTGACATCTAAAATAGAAATCAATCCTTTTTTGATATGTGAGATATGTGAGATGGATATCTAAAATAGAAATAAAGCCTGAATTCTAATTATTTTACTAAACATTTCACATGAAACATAATTTGTTCATGTTATAAGAGAGTTAGTTTTAAATAGCAGCTTTTACATTAAAATTTAACTGAATGTTAATGGGAAACGGTTTGGTAAAATATTTTAAAACATTACATATAGTGCGTGTTTCCTAAACGTTCAAAGTTGCATAAAAACTCTTTTGCATGATGAGATGTTTTATTAACATAGTTTGGACATTGCGTTGAAAGTCTTCAGTATTCCCTGTGGAGGTTTAAAGAGAGGAGATTAACCCCTGTGTTTACTTGTCTGATTTAATTGGAATGACCTTTGCCCCTTGTGAAGCGGTGCTGTGTACCCCTCATATGACCTACCTCGCTTCAGTCGCCAGGAACGACCGTCAACATACATTCCGTACTTGCAATCTCTCTCGTCGAGTTGAGAAGCAGTGCCACCCGTCTCCTGGAGGCTGAGTAATGTCCCAAGTTGACTTCAGATTCAGACACATGCTCTCCTCAAGCAACCCAAGTTCCACTCCAACATGTCTGTCCAGTAGAAGGGAGAGAAAGAAGAACTTCAGTATCCACACCGGCTTCCCGTTCAACGACTTCGGAGTGGTCCCCCAATCTCTGTGTCGTTCAGGCCGTAGACACCCCAAGTGTCATTGTTCGTGGAATACCATTAAATGCTTTTGCAGCTGCTGCTGTCCCCTAAAAATACTGGCTGCCTCGATGACAGCAGTGAAGATAAGTCAGACACTTCCATTCACTTGCCAGCAGGGGCTAAAGATAGTTCAGGTGGCCAGTGTGGGGGAACTGCTTAGCTTACTTGAGGCTTTGCAATAAAAAAATCTGAGGAGAGGGGCAAGACTTCTGTCTCAGATAATATGAATTTCAAATGTTTCTCATTCACAAGTTACACACTGGGTGTATATACAATGGGGGTCTAAATAAATACAATATTCTGATGTAGATTCAACCTAACATCTCATATCTAATATAGTACAACCTCAGCTAATGTTACTACAAAACCTGAATCTCTGCAAGCGAGAGTACTGTATGTGCTAAAGCCTTTTTTTTTGCCAATATAGTAAATATGATGTTAAAATTGCTTAATATTGATTTGCAGATACAGCAAAACATTTTTAGTACTTCAAAGATAGAGTATGGTTAGGTCTTATTCAGAGAAAGCCTAAATTGGGCCATCTCCTTGACTTGACATTTTACTACGTCAGCATATCAGAGAGAGTTGGGTAGGTTCCAGGGGGTTACCCCCTTCACTATTCCTTAGCTGTGAAGGGTGAATGCAGCCTTCCTTATGCTGAGGCTCCCTACGCTGTGTGAGAAGAGGGTGTCACACCAGGTGCCAAAATCTATCTGGTCCATCCGAATCCAGCATCCAAAACCTTTTTTTAACAAATAGTAAATTAATCTGTTCTATCTCTGTCTCTGGTGCAAGAATTTGGAATAAGAAGCCAGAGTTGTGTTGAGTCTGCTTGTGAGCTTTGGGAGTGTTGCCTCTGCTGTGGCCCATGACATGGGGTTTTCCCCAAAGCTGGGTCTGCTGTGTCATGTAAATGGGGCTACAGTTAGGCTAATTTTGCTATCGCTCTTTGCTAGCATCTTGGCTACTATCTGACTAGTGACAACCCAGCACTTTATTTATATTTAAGTCTTTGGAGGAATTTGACAGATCAAAGTCTCTTTATGAGTGGGAGCACTACTTCAAACAGCATGTGAGGAAAAGTTGTGTGTGGGTTTTGTTGATATGGAGGAGGAAGTTTGAAAGGCTGAAGTCAACAGGTTTGATGAATGAAATGAAAAGGAAAATCTACGTATTTGAGCGCCAGTCTGGTTTTCATCTCACTTTGAGGCTGGTAGTTGGAGCCAGCATTAGCTGCTGGTGCTGCTACTAGCTGTTGATGGTTGATTTGCATGATGGGTAATGTAGGCACCAGGGTTTCCTAAGGAAGAGGAATGTGTAGAATGAAAAAGATTTTATCTCTGGCTCCGCTGCAACAATTTGGACCATTTTAAAACCAAAAAACAAGAAGGACAGTAACTATTGGTACATCACATGGCTGAACACACAGCCCAGGCAGAGACCTGAGTGTTGTCTGTATTTCTGTTGAACAGCAACCTACAAATGAAAATTAATGCACTCTTCACCAAAAGCTACATGCACACTAATTCATGTGCCTTGGTATCATACACAACCACTCCCACTTTTATACAGATGTAGCACAATATGGAGAACATCTTGTTTAGGGTCTCTCCTTAATGGCAGCAAATGAGAAGGACTTGGCCATTTTACCAGTCAGTTTGCATATGAAGACAGAAACTGATAAATAAATTAAATAAATAAATAAATACAGGGAAAATCCATAAACATAGATTGGCCCTGCTTGTATGTAATCCAGCACAGTTTAACAAAATCAAATACTGCAAGATTTTTGACTGATTTTTTGTTTGTTTTGTTTTTACAGTACCAAACCTGGTTTGATACTACTGTACTCAAATCAGTATCACCAGTTGACAATGACATTTCACCTTATTTTTAAGTAGGCAGTATTTCATTGTGTGCCTTGTAGAAATAAGGCCTGGACAGCACGTGGAAGTGTGTGGTGCTGTTGTGTGATTGTGAGCCTGGGCCTCAGCGTGGGCTGCAGTGTCTCTTCAGCTGTTTAGTGGCTCCAAAGCCCCACAGTCCTTCCTCCCCGATTTCAGCTGTTGGAAGTAATCTGATATAACTCAGATCCCTGTTGCTGGTTATGAAACGTTTTGTGCCTCCAACTGAGTACCAACTTAAAGGGTTGTTAGGTTATCTGAAATTCATTTTTCATGAATGGAGAAATGTTGTATCAGAACGAAAGAAAAGAGTTTTTAAATACATACGTATGGTTTGTCTTAAGCTACTTATATACATTGCTACATTGATATTTGTTGATCTGGCTCTAAGGTCATATTTCTGAAGAGGTCAATACTTTTCTATAAAAGAAAAACAGAAAGCATTTATGTTTTTATCATGTATCTGGAAAATGCTTTCTGTCTTAATGCATTTGTTTTTTCCTAAAATGCTCAGTCATTTTAATTAGAACAGTTGTGAGCTGGAGTGAAATTATGGAAAAACAAACCAGGGTCAATCCGCCAACAAACATCACAAGCTCAGTAAATCACTAGACTAGAAAAGGGTGTGAAGTTTTTAAATCCAACCAGCGCTGACAGGATCGACAGAACAACCACCTGCTTACAAACACTGGTTCATCAGAGAACAGACAACACTAGACTGCCTAGAAAGCACTGTTAAATTTGGCCCACTCAGAACTATCTATCAGTAGAATCTAATGCAGGTTGTGACCTTTTGTGAACAATAGCTGAGTCAGAGTGTTTATGCATTGATTACTGAGAACTGCAAACCTGACATATGATCAGGTATATGTATGTGTTGTGCACTGTGAGAGGTTAGCAGTATTGAAATGCTGCTGTGAACAGAGCAGCATTACTTTATGTCTGTGCTGTGTGTTCCTGGACAACTCAAGAGTTTAGGGATATTCCTACCCCGCTGTGCTCATAAAATTGTAAAAATGATGTAGTGGGCCTCCTGCCAAATAAGTAGCATTACCAGGCATCTATTTCAAAGTCAAAATAAAAGCTTGGAGGGCTAAAAGCAACCATAAATCTTAGTAACCTCTCAGTGCTTAACCCTTTAAGGGAAACTGCACACGCACACGTATACTTCAAACCCCTTTTGAAGTTAAAATCAAGACTACATGTTTTCTTTATGTCTCTCTTGAAGCTATGTCCTGCGGACTGTGTATCATTGTGGTCAGGTGGAAGTGGCCTTTTTACCCTTTATACCCACACACTGACGTTTGTTATCATTCTCTGAAGTTTTACAAAAGTTCCTGTAGTGATAAAATTGAATGAGAAAGCATTTTTAAATAGGAAAAAAATATAATTTAAGTAAAAAACAGGAGAAAATGGTGAGCATGACCGTTATACTGTCACACTTTGCCTCTTCAGTGATATGAGTGAAGGATGCCCTGTTAGTCTTCCTCTTTGTGCGAGGACTGTGACCCTGCTCTCTCTAAGGTTACACTGCAACACAGCATTTAACAGACAATTTTGCCTTTCTTTTCCCTGACACTGGAATGTGAGTAAAGCAGACATTCACAGAGCTGTGGACGTGTTCAGACAGTAGCCCGCAGGCCTGCAGATACACCGACTAATACAGCAGAGTGTTGTACGTATAGCACCACAGGACTGAACCCAGTGCCTTGTCCTGTGATAACAAATGTGCTCAGAGATGGCCGTAGTACTGAGGAGGGCATCGAACTGAACGGATAAGTTCAGGTTTTAAACATTTTATAAAACTCTAATGCATACAATATGCACTAATAAATTATTTTAGTCTTCTGTCTTGTTTGTGTCAGAGGAGATAGCTTCTCAGACTGGTTCCACATTCAGGAAACAAACATGTGATCATTTGTCTGAAGTGTAACAATAAAATTATGGAGTTTTTACATCCAAGTCCTACAAAGATGAAGAAGACTCCTACACAGAGACAGAAACAGAAAGAGGAAAATTTAACAAAAGCAGTGTACCATGATAAAAATGTCAATGTGTCGTCAAACACAGTGACTGTGTGTACTGTAGGTCAACAGCAGTGCATCAGGAAGTCCAGCCTTACCCCTTCAGGTCTTGAAAAGAAAAGCAACTTCATCCTCTGGTGGCCAACGTGTGTAAGTGCAACATGCCACAGATCAGTTCACTGCCTTCCTTTTCGGTGCCAATAGCATGAATGATTACAATTTTAACATGATTTCATTGTTATTTCAATATCTCAGAGTGAAAGTCAAGTAGCCTAAGTGGAAAAAGTTTGTTAAGTTAAAAGTTTGTTTTGTGTCTTCATCACTTGATGCACATTATTATTTTGTTAATTAAACGTGTTTTAATGATTTCAAACTTTCAAGATTAAGCTTTGGGGTTTGGGATTAAAAAATGTGAACCACAACAATTAATGTTAAAATGATCAAGATGAGCTGAGCTGACTCAGTTACCGTTGATGGATAAGATTATATTTATTAAAGAAATAAAATAAAAATAAGAACAGAAAAAAGTTTCTTCACCAGTGTCTTTCTCTTAAACCAAAGTAAACAAGCCTTCAGTGTGACTGCATGTGGTCATTATGTTGCCAAGTCCAATCTTGTGAGCCCACTCCTGGAGAAAGAAAGCAGTGACAGTGAACACTAAGCATGAGTGACAGAAGATTTTCCGGTGGAAATCTCAGGTTTACATAGTGGAAGCTGCAGTATCTCATCCATTCACATTCACTCCAGGTGAAGTCAGCAGGGAGGCGTAGGGCTCGTCAGGCTTGTCAGAGGAGACACCAAATATTTCCATCACGAGGACAAGGGGAAATAGCAAACAAAAGAAAAACTTACAAACGTAAATATTTAATTATATATATATTTTTTTACTGATGATAATATTTGCATGACACGCATAGGTGCAGATCCCCCCCCACCCCTCGCACCCATCTGAAAAACATTAATGGTCCCCCCCAATAAAAATACCTTAACATATTTTTTAGAACCGTTTAGCAGCATAACTGGCATTGTAAAAACATCATCAGTTGGTTTACACAACTTGGTTAGGGCTTTATATTTTGATATTCATCCATATCAATTAATCATGCATAAAGTAGTCCCATACACTGGGAGAAAAGGAAGATGGTGAGAAGAATTGTGGATCTGGGTGAGTTGGAGGGAGGTGAAAGATAAGAACGTGAGTAGACATTACATGCTGGCTGTACCCTAAACATTATGATTTACTAATATAACAGTTAAGTAAGCAGTGATGTGCACTGTTGGTTGACCCCCCCCCCCCCATCCTGACACCGGATCTGCAGCACCCCTCATGACACGTGTCCAAGAAAGTTAAAAAAAAAAAAAAAAAAAAAAAAAAAAGTGCTTCGAGGTTGAAACGCTGTTGAACATGTTGCCTTTAGGACCTGGCGGAAGTCGCCGCTGTGAGCCGGTGCAGGTCACCTCTCTCCCTCTGAGCAGAGCAGAGCGCTGCGTCTCCATCAGCTGTTCAGCAGCAGCAGCGGTGCTGGACCAAGAGAGCTGTGCACATTTCTCCAGCCCCTTACCACCGTCCAGTCCATGTAGGTTTACCGTTCCACAGCAGGGAAAGAAGAAATGAAGATGAGGTACTTTTTTTTGTTCTTCTTCAATTTTGTTGAAACTTTTTTTTTTTCTGTAGCTGTTACTGAAGCGATGAGGTTGTGAGTGTGACTTGTTGCTGCTACCTCTGCAGGTGTTCTTCGTGGCTGGAGCGCCTTGTCTGCTGCGTCCTTATTCTCGTCAGCCGAGCGGCAGCGCAGTGGCCAGGTAAGGGCGAACACACTGAGTCATGACCGTGATGGGACTTTATAGCATAGTCCACTTAACTGCAGTCACATTTGTAACGTGCATAACGGTCTTCAGCTGGGCTACAGTGTGTGACAGTGCAACTTGGTGCTGCATTGCTAACAGTCGGTGATGGATTGTTCACTGTTAGAACTCAGTGGGTCGATTTGCTTTCTGGGGCCCTGCTGCCCAGTTTGGCACCAGTCTATGGGAACAGAGGAGTCATGGTAGCAGCTGACCAGTTTGATTTTTTTGTATTACTAAATACATGAATAAGGGGTTCAGATTGTTTTTTTATACAATAGAAGTTAGAGCGCAATATCTTTTGAAAAATCTCGAGTGCAGAATGTTGCAGCTTCACATCTGATGGTTAATTCCTGCTGAGCTTTGAGGATGATGTCTGCTCACCGGTCTTTTCTTTGGCTTAGGTTCACTTCTTGTTCTTTCCTCCTTAAGACTCTTTCACAAGCTTTTATGTGCCACTTAACTGAGCAAGTAGCATGGCTGCTAAAAGCTGCAATGACACATGGTTATGATTCAGTGACAGAGCATGGCGGTGTGTCAATTCCCAGAGGGACAAAGTGGTTTTGAGACTGTCTGCAGCTTTTTTTCTAAAAGTTCAAAGTCTGCAGTGTTCAGAAACATGGCTGCACCTCACCTTTGAAACAGGCTTCCTCTCCCTCCTGAGTACTGACCTGTTAACCTGAATGACTCAAGTCCAGCTGCTAACTGGTATCCTTCCAGATGTTACAGTGTCAGTGATTTTTGTTCTGAACAAGAGGCAAAAACAAAGAAGCATTTCTTTGTTACACAATTTTGAAAGCCCATAGGAGCCGCTCAATGAAAGAACTCTCTTCTCTTGCTGAATAATTTATCTCTGAACCTCACCGACATTTAATTTAGTAAACGTACATTTGAGGAACTGTGTAGCTGTCAGACGATAGGGAGAGGAAACTGAGAGGATGTCAATTAATATTTGATCATCCATGATCACCAACAGAGAGATGATGCAGCATTTTGGGAGCTTTGATGGACTTATTGTCTTGTCTTTTGTAACTAACACATCACATCCCAGTATTAAAACAAGTTTGATCAAATATTGCCTGAAGGGGTAAAAATATTTGGAAGTTGCTCTTAAACGACATGACATTTCCACAGGAATGCTGTCCTGTCTGTGTGTGTCCGGGCTGAAAAGGCCTGCCACTCTGTCTCAAGACCGCTTGCCTTTGGTCGCCTGCGACATGGTTGAATTAGGTCTGATTCATTCCCAGTCCCTGGCTGGGTCAGGAATCCCTATTGTCGTGTGATCTTTGACATGCACCCAGCATGGTTTTTGCCTGAAGGGAGCAGGACGAGGTTGGGGGAGGGGAACGGCTGTAAGGGGACACCCCACCGTGCCATTTAGTGGCTGAATTAGATGCCACATTAAAAAATCACAGCTGGTTTGAGGTTTTCTCCTTTTCAGAACAGGGACATGTTGGCCAGAGGAACAGGAAAACCAAAGTGGTAAATGGAATAGGCTCACACAGTGCAAGGTATTGATTACCCCGCCTGCACAAAAAATATATACATAGACTATATTTATTATGGATTTCTTTTCTCTTTTTTTTAAATAAAGATTGTCAGTCACTTTTTTGACTGAAATGGCTCCTGTGAGTTTGTCCAAGTTTCGATAATGCTCGTGTTGTAGTTATCTGTGATGGAATAGTCTGGAGTAGATCGCCCTTTTACAAACATCTGTTGACATGTCAGACACTGTATCACTGCAGAATTTGCAGGAAAACATCTGCTTCCATACAGATGTGTCCTGAAAAATCTGAACTTTCTTGCTTTTTTTTTTTTTTACGCAGTTGCATGTTGCTGCAAGAATTAGTTTGGCTCTTTATCAGTCCTTGACAAACTATGCTTTTTACTGTCACTTTAAAATATTTACCCCCCCCCCCCTCCCCTGGCTTCTTGTTCTTTAAATTGTAGATCTGGTTTTAAGTTTTGTGATCACACTGTGGTTTTCAAAAGTAATCAGTTGTTAAGTTTTATATAAAGTAGTGCCAAAGTATTAATTGCCTTTTTAGTTAAGTGAATTTTTGTGTTAAACTTTAGCCATAATACATAGAGCCAAAAAAATACATATTTTGGTAGAAGATATGGACAATCCATCAGGTGGATTTACATAACAAACTTTGCACACACATAATTCTTATAAAGCGTATTTTATTACTCATTATACAATGTGCAATGACATCTGTCTACAGCACATAGGTACATAGGACATCTTCACATTGTGTCATTTGCAAAATTAGAAACCCAGGTTGTGAGTGGAGGACATGAAGGAATGCTGATCCCCTAAAAAAACACATTTGTCATTAACTCCAGACTTAATGTACACTAATCTGTGAAAGTCCACCGCTTCAACAATAAAAGTCTGTTTCTCTGTGGTGAACAGCCATTGGACCGGTGCCTCTGTTAGGATCATTGTAACTCTTAAATGAAATAAATGGAGCGACTGTGCAGAGATTCTGTTGACTCAGTGAACCTTGTGATGGGTAATCCCTGGATTTCCTAGTATGTAAACCTATTTTTTCATGATGGACATCTTTGGAGGTTCCCATATCAAAGTTTGAAAGTTCAGCCACCATCAAGAAAGGCCATTAAACCCCTGAAGGAACATGGTTTATATCTTTTGACTGTGGAGCCTTGTTTGTGCGACTTTCAGTGCAATCTCATGTTAGTGTGGGGTCGTGGGTGGGGGTCAAAATGTCAAGTGGATGTCTGGATATCCCTCTCTGGCTTCTCTTTTTCTGGATTTTACACAAGGAACTGCCCCTTGATGCATTCATGCAGATACACGTGCCACTGCAGCTGCTGTCAATCACTAAAACACAAGTCAGATGGAAGTTAACTGCTGATAAAATCAGTCGGAAGTTTCAGATACTTCAGTAAAGGTCTAAACATGCTTTTAGAAGACACTTTGGAAACATTCAAGGTAGCATATCGCCTCGTGAAGACAGTCACAACAGTTCTCAGAAAGTTCTTTCAAGCAAAGGGATTCAGACCTGGGCTGCAAAGTGGATTTATATGAGAAACACACTTGCTAAAGAGGCTGAAAAGGAAATCTACACTTGGTGTCGTTTACGTTAATGTAGATGTGTTTTTATAAGAAAACCGTGGTGGTCACATCCTGCTTTGATGACTTAATTCAGCCCATCTGGAGCTCGCAGTGTATCTGAAGGGTTGTATATCTGTCCTGGACGTCTGAAAATATGGCCCAGTTTGAGAATTACCTCTGTGTCACCAGACACGCTGTTTGAATTAGAGTGCATGTACATGAGAAACCTGATAGTCAGTGTGACTGGTGCTTTGTTTTAAATATTTTTTTTTTACACTTTCTCTTTGCCGGGTGAATATTTTGTATTTTTAAACTAGGGCTGCAACTAACGATTATTTTATGTTTATATTGATTAATGTGTTGATTATTTAAACGATTAATCCATTTGTTGTTTGGTCGATTTAATGCTAAAAAATGTTGAAAATTATCAATCAGTGTTTCCCAAACTACAAGATGATGTCCTTAAATCTCTTGTTTTGTCCATATTCAGTTTATTGTCATAAAGGAACAAAGAAACTCAAAATATTACATTTAAGAAGCTGAAATCAGAGAATTTGGACTTTTTTTTCTTAAAAACAACTATCCAAACCAATTATATTATCAAAATAGTTGATGAGTTATTTAAGAATTAGATAGATATAATATTGTTTGTTTAATTGATTAATCGCTGCAGCTCTATTTTAAACCTCAGTGACATTTAAACCATTTCATAATCATGCTTTTAAAGTTTATTTTGAAGAAAACGCTTCTACACACACGCATACAGAAAATAGTTTTAGACACATCCCAGACACACGTTTATGTAACAATGACCTCTATGACCTGTGACAGAACCTAAACCAGTTACCTGCTGCCTGTGTATATAAATGTCACCTAGACAAAGGGCTACATCCCTTTGATCCCACACTTACTCAGGTTGTGGTTGTTTCATTATGTGGTGCAGAAGGGAGGAGGTGGATTTGGCCGGAGTCCTAGAACAACCTCTATCTGGCAGACACCTGAATAAACTGAAGAAAAGCATTAATGGCTCAATGGCAGACTTATCATAACTTAACATGCTTTATCTTCACTTTGACAGATGGACAGTATGAATAGGATGAAAGCTGTTTGAGCAAAAATGACCACATGTCAGTAGAGTGACATGACATAGAAACCTGGTATTGATTATTGAGGTAGGTTTGTCAGTATGTCCATGTCTGACAGATAAGAGCTTTACTCTGTGTATGTTTTGTATCTGCGATCCCCATCATCTTTTCCGGACAGAGCATCCTTTTGAATGTTGCTGACAGCTGTTATCCGTATTTTTATGTGCTCCCACCACTCAGTGTTTCAGGTGCGCTCGGCTGTTCTCTCATGATGTCCCTGATGTCAAAATGGCGGGTTGACAGGAGCAAAATACAGAGGGACATCGTAATTACTGCTTATGTTCCAAGAGAAGAGTATTTGTAGGGCCACTTGCTCTGTACACCCAACTATCTCCAGCACTAATGGCACACTGAGTGCCCTCTTACCTCTCAGCACCTCTTTCCTGTTTGCGGTCAAACCCTCACTTATTTGCTTGTCTTTCCCAGCCGACAATCCAGGTAAGAGTTAGTTGAAGGTGTGAAGCCTTACTCTGCAAATAACAGGACTCTGCAGTATATGCAGGTTTTTCTTTAAAGATCTAAGCATTGAGGAGGATTGACATGCTTATGCATTACCAGCATGCCTCATCCATCTAGAAATGCACATTTTAAATTGTACAGTATTTATGTCAAAAATATCAATTCTCAACACTTGGATAAAGTAAATGCTCAATGCTTTATACATGCAGATGCACTCTGTGACATCATAATACATCAGAGAGTTGTGCTGAGAGCTTCATGTGCAGATTCTGCTTCCATTGACTTTACAAAAGTAAGGTACTGAACTTCTTCATGCACCAGACCTCATGATCAAATCTGTGACAGCTGAACATATAACAGTTGCATTGTATGTGCTGTAATTAACCAAAAAAGAATGACAACAACAACAACAAAAAGTCTATGTTGACCACCCAGACTCGTCTGGTGAAAGTTGTTTCGCCTCTTTAGAAACCATAACATTCTACTGTTACTCTTTGTGGTCAGTTTGTCAGCACCGTGGGCTGTCGCCTGGGTGAGCACCAGTTTCCATGGCCACCAGGTGCAGATTTTTCCACCACAAAGCCGTATTCGGCTGTAAGCAAAGGAAACCGGATCCATCTACCTGGCACTTTGTCCCAGTCTCCAGCTTTAGGGAGTGTTCACTTGTCCTTACCAACAGCCTGCTGAACACAGGGAAGCATGAAACTAGAGACCCCCACCCCCCAACCTCCACCTCCAGCTCCACCTCCACCTCCACCCATTTACATTCTCTTGTCCTTAGAAATCTATACCATCAGCTTTTTCAATCTCCATGCACCAGGTCTGGTTCGGAGTGACAAAGACCGAGCAGACTGCTCCGTGTCTCTAGTTGTGATGCGATCCCCTGACATTATTGTTGGTACCTTTCAGATTCATACCTGAGAGAATAAGCATATTTGAAGTGTCAGATGTGAACACTGTTAATACAAGCCCCAGCTACCACCCAATGCGGGTTTTTTTTAAATGAATGAATAGACCATTCAGCATTTCATGAGGCCCCTCTCGGGAATGTCATTGTGCGTTTCCAAACCTCACTTGCCGTTATATTCCTCTTTTTGCTCTCATGTCTTCTTATCTTTCGATTGACTCTCATGATGTGCAGGCTGCTTTTCAAGGCATCCTTGAATTCCACTCATTCACCCGTCCTTCAAGAGCTGCCATGTCTGTAGGCACTTCTCTCTTTTTTTTTTTTTTTTTACCCCCTAACAAATCTCACACCATGGGGGTGTGAACTGAGGAGAATCCCATGGGATGGGGAGATTACCATCAAGCCTTGAGCTCCTGTGACAAAAGAGGGATTTGCTGAGTCCTGTACCTCAGTCCTCTGCTCTCGTATGGTCTTGCGGGAAGTAGGACTTTGGGCGAGGTAAGGGATTTGATGACATGGACTGTCTTCACTGTACCTGTCAGTTACTGAGAGCTGAACCTTCCAGGTGCACTCTCTATTGGATGTAATGTTGGTAGTAAAATAAAAAAATGTAGAGAAAGAGGTGAAGAAAGGAACAGGGGTTCCTGTTGTTGCCTATTGCATCTCCCAGTGTTTTTACTGCATCAGAACTTAAGTGCCTCACAACACCAAACTATTGTGAAGAGGATCTTAGTAGAGACATCCCATCATCTCCTTCAAACTATTCCTTTTTTATTTTGCCTTGAAAGAAAGAAAAGAAATAATGGACAAACAAAAAACAAAAATAAATAAATGCGTTAAAAAAAATAAAATTACACAAAAAAACAAACAAGCAAAAAAACACTCCACCCTAAACAAAAAAATGAATATTCAGCTAGGCTATATCCATTTGTCATTGACCAACAAAGTATATGCGATTAAGTAAAGGTCACCCAAACAAATGCCAACAAAAAGAAAACCATAATTCTGAACAAATATACACCTCCAAACAATAATTTAAATAAAACATATATTAGAATAGGCAATAGCATGAGACCAAATAGATAATGTCTCAAGTTTTGCACCATTACCTTTGGCTGTAGAGTTTTCCAACAGACAAATATCGTAAAACAATACAACCCAGACTTTATTCATTACAATACTTGGTTCAAACCAACTTTTTAGAATAGTCTTTTTTTGCAGCCGTTGAGGCAGCAAGAATGATTGGTTTCTGTATAACATTTGGGTTGTAACCAAAAAGCCAAAGGGCCGGGCAAAATGGGAGATGTTTATCCAACAGATCTGACAGTGTTTGAGCGACGTGGACCCAAAGAGTTTTTACAGTTACACAATCCCAAAACATATACTGTATGTAGGTTCTGACTTTTTGAATAAGGACACCTATCACAAAGATCACTGGCAGTCAGAGTCAAACTATTCCTTGATATTGTAGTGAGACAGAAGACTTAGGCCCAATCCCATTTCACCCCTTGGCCCTACCACTTACCCCTACCCCTCCGTTTTGCGCGTTCACGTGTAGGGGTAGGGGTGTCCCAATCCCCGTCAGGACAGAGGGGTAGGGGGAAGTGGTAGGGCTACATAGCCCTCCAAACGGAGATTTTTCAGAGGCACACTCCAAACGGAGGGGTATGAAAAGTTTCCCAGAATGCATCTTGCGGCAGCCGGCAGCGGTGGCTGTAAAACGAAAAGCTGTTTTATTTCTCACTGTAGCGCGGTTATTATCAAGTTTTAATATTTTTTCTTGCGAGAAAGTAACTGTTTAGGTCCCAAATGTGCGGTTAGTTTACCCAAATGACGGCGGGTTAGAAGTTTGCTCCGACGATTTTTCGGAGAAATGAAGCTCCAGGAGGAGCGGCTCCTCACAGAGGCAGCAGCCGGTCTGCAGCGCTGCTCCGCCGGCCAAATTACGTCCTCGTCCCGGTCCCGCCGGGAGAGAAGGCGGTCGTTAATTAACTTATCCGCGGGTTTTTAGAGGTTTACCACCGGCATGTTAAATTCTTTTCAGCATTTAAATGTTGGTCTCATTGATGAAATCTGACAATTGTGTCAGTAACATTAGTTTATTTGGATGAAAAGTGAAGCTTCATGTGTGTATCAGACAGAGGAGCAGGCAGCGCTGCCTCTGGGCTCTGTGTACATAAATCACCACATTTACATCAGCAAATAAATGTTTTACAATGAACTGATCAGCCTGCATTACGTTTTATCTTATTTTATTAAGTTATATGGTACACGGCTATTTGCAAAAGCTCGCCGCATCAGCTTACGTAAAAGCCAGTGAGACTACGTGATGACGTATGTGATTGTTGAAGGGGTGTCCCAATTCGGAGGGGTTGACTTTCTACCCCTACCCCTTGTAGCTCCGTTTCAAGGGGCGAGGGGCAAGGGGTAGGGGAAGGGGTAGGGGTAAAAAAGAGAAATGGGATTGGGCCTTAGGCTCTTGCTGTATCATGTGCTGAGCTTGGATCTTTACAAAGCGAACGCTTCGGTTGCTCATAACTTGGAAGCTGCTAATTGTTGTGTGAATCATGAGCATGCAGACAATAAAGGGTGCCCTCTATTCAGTCAGTGGTTGTTATGGGCCAGGTGGCACAGTGCCATCCATTGAAAGGTTTAGAAAGGAGGAACATAGGCCCAACCATGGGGACGTTAAATATTTAGAGGTCCAGTGAAAGATTTGCAGGGCTGTTCATCTACTGAGACAGTGGCATTAACAGTCAGGGAAACGAGCTGGAAAAGTCTGCAGCCAGTCTCCCTTCCTCATTGGCCACTCCACTGGCTTAGACGTCCTCTTCAAATACAGTTACTGCCATGTTCAGCAGAACCCTGGGGTTTCACAACTCCACTTTATAACCTTATTATTTGGACCCGTTAATAGACTTGGCTGTGTAAAGTCTTTTTAACCTTGGGTCTCCTGCACTGAATGTGTCTGCCCACATTAAAGTCAGTCAGAAGAAGAGGTACGAGTGCAAGAGACTGCAAAATGATTAAAGATGTCCGTGTCTGTCCAGGCTGCCCTAAGCTGTAGGGGACTGATTTCTTCTATCATTGGGGCGCATACTGTTGTTTTGTCTCTTAAGTAGCCACGTGTCTATGCAGAAGGTGTTTCAGCTGCATTTTCCAGTCTATGACTATATATTTCTTTGTGTTTGTATCATTCATTTATACATCAGATCAGAGGAGGAAGCTGTATTTGAGAAGACATTCCTGGACTTTATCTGCCATTTGTGTTTCCATACTATACTTAGAAACTAAATGTTTTCAGTTGTTTGCGGAAGTGGAAGAATAAGTTTAGTTTTGACAAGAGACCTGATATAGTCTCAGGTACGACTTTTCTCCCTTAGATAGACTTTATAGGCCATACTCTGTGATTGTGGAGTCAGAATATTTTTCAGCTGGTTCACTAAGTTCATTTGTTTCATATCAGGTTGGGGCAGCAGCTCACCAAAGCCCCATCACGTGGATTGTAACATGCCTTTGCTAGGCTTAAGCTGAAACGGAGGAAGACCATGACCTGTGGGCTTTTTTTCTGCTAAAGAACACATCGAGGGGAACAATGACGGCCAGCACCCTGGACCCTAGTCTGGCCTGGACTAATTGAGGGCCCTGATATTGTCTGGCCGATGAAAGCCCTCTTTGTCCCAGTTACTGCTCTTCATCTACTGTATCTTTCAGGCCTCTGATATCCCCATACGCATAACGTCATTCCTCTTCAGCTATTGTCTTTCATTCATTACAGGGGATTAAAGTGTCAGTTGAAGGTGAAGCATAAGCCGCCCCAACTTTATTTGGTGTGAGGTATTTGGAAGTGTTGTGCCACATAAGCTAAAGGTTTGTGCCCCAATCAACACCCCTGGTAGAGGATGAGACTTTTGGTCTCCCTCAAGGGAGTCATCTGAGGGAAAGGTCACAGTTCACTTCTGTAGTCAAAATATGTGAATTATATGTGATTATTGGTCAGTTGCCGGGTAACTGGCTACAAAAGGAACTAAAAGAGCTGAATGAAGACTCTCAGTTGTGGACCTCTGTCAAATATGGTGACAATTTTGAGCACCAATTGAAATTGAACAAACCGTGATTTATTTTGGCCACTCAAAATACATTTCCATATTAAATTGTCCAGTTCAGGGTAGACAAGTGGGTGATCACATACCTTACTTTATCTCATTCGTTTGACATCATCAGTCTGCTGATGTCAAGGGTCTGGGTCCGTGATATCCCCCCAGTGCAAAGAGGAAGCTTTGTGACAAAAAATAAGTGTTGTACTCCCCCTTTCATGGTAGGATTTACTGTCAAAGTGTTGATCTGCATTGACATGTTCTTGAAGTGCTTTGCAATGCTGAAACTCAACACTTGAGTGAGGCCTAGTGGGTTCAAAGAAGCTGCAAAAGGACAAAGAGACTGGACAACAGACTGATTCAACAATCTGCCCCTTACGCAAACTATAGTTGGCGCAAAAAATGAGCTGTTCCTATACATTCTTTCCACATGAAACCCGCCTCTTCACCGGGGGATGTCATTTAATTATGCATTCAGCAACAACATCATTAATGGATGGAAATCCATTCTTGGCTTCTGAATGTTAAGAGAATATGTATATGTATTTGCACCCTTGCCAGCATTTTAGCTGCTTCATAAACCTCAGGCCAGTGTGGGCAGGTAGAATGTGTGCACTCAAGGTGAACATGAGGACACGATGGACCTTTAAAAAAACAAATGAGTGAAAGAGTTGAAATGGCATAATATAGTATAAATATCACATCTTCAAAGCTTCTTCTTTGCATTTTCCTCCCATCTCCCAGAAGAAAAAATGGAATCTTTGAAGGTCTTAGGAAAGTTTGCTTTCTAAGTCAAGTTTCAAAGGTTTTCAAAGGTTTTTAAGTTTTAATGGTAGAATCTGACAATTTTGTCAAAACACTGTCTTTAACATGCCGTAAGTAGAGGACATCGGTGTTTGCAGCAGGAAAAGGTTAGAGTGATGAAAAGGGGGAAAATTAGAGGACAGTTACCCAGAGATTACTTCTCTTTTTTTTTTTTAGTTTAGTTTTAAACTCGTCAGCAACACAAAGTTGCCATAACATGCTGTGCTGTATTCTACATAAACTTAGATTGATCATATACATTGTTCAGTATGCCAGTATGCACCATAGAGATATCAGCATCTGTCTGCATCAGGAACCGCCAAATGTAGTTTTTAAAAGCACTGGATGTGTAATGTATTTCCTGAATGTGCTAATACTAAATGAATAGCTTCATTTACATTTTGACAAACCAATAACTTTTATCAGCCCAAACATTTACAGTACAGTAGACTCTTGGTGCCTGAAAAATTCAGCATCTAAGTAGCACTGCTTTCCCTTTATTTCAACTGCTGGTACAATCATTGCCAAGAAACAGACTTTACAATTTGTAACTGATAAGACAGACAACCTTCTAAGATGTTTGTTGTTTTAGTCTATGTTCTTATTCCTTAATAGGATAACCCACAAGTGTCTGTGTTATTGAACAGCTTAATGGTTACTGCAACATAACTTCGATGATGTGATTTATAATGTGTTTCAATGTAAGAGCGTGTCTGTGTTGAAACACTGCATCAAGGTTGTTAGATGGTCAGTCAATAAATTGCCCCGTGTGACTGGCAGGAGAATCTAAAGAATGCTGATAGCCTGGGAAATTTGTCAGTGGACAGTCTACACTCCAAAGAGGTGGGCCTCTATTTTATTAGATATGAGCATGTCTTGGAATGTGACCATAATGTACCTTTTGACTCCTAGAGCCAGCAAGCATCAGCAAGTTTTTAGAGCTCTCAAGTTCTTTGAGTTCCTTCGCAATAAGTTCGATGGCGACAGTTTTTTGGGCCAAAAGATTTCATTTCCTATGTCTGTTTCTTTTTTTTTTATATTTTAGGGAGTTTTATCATAGTTCTTAAAACTGGGAAACAGACACCACAGCATGGACCAGTCAAAGGGAGATACTGTATACTGTCAAAGAATAAGAATCCCTCACTGCAATACATGTCTGCTTTCATTTGGCTGAAAGGAGACAGTCCTGTTTGTAGCAGGTAATTGATGCATACGATCCAAACTCAGCACTTTCTGCAGCTGCTTCAAAATAAGGCTTTGCAAACGCATCTGATTATGGCATCTACTGTGATGCAAAAGGATGTTGTGATGTGCCAATTTTGTGTGAACTCATTTCCCAGTGCGAGTTTCAGGGTGTAAATTACACTTGGGGGCATTTATTCAGACAAACATTAAGGAGTGAGTGAGTAAGGCCTCACAATTACCTGGGGAGACTCGCCCTGTTTTCTTTGATTTTATATTGAGGTTTAATAGTTGATGTGAATCATGTATTTTATTGGCTCTGCTGAATAATTCTTTTAACTAATAAACCTCAGGTATAGCCAGTCATTATAACCAGAAAGAAGCTTGTAAACCAACTGAAAAAATGGCTAACCAGTGTCAGACTACAGTGTTATTGCTTCTACTACAATCTAAGGCTCCCTGCACAGAACCACTCCTTCACTGGTGTGTTCTTGGTGGTTTACTGTTTGAAAAATGGGCTATGAAGCTGTGGAAATGGGTCAACTGGGCAGATTAGAGACCTCAGGCACACAGTGTGTGAACCCAATGGTCTGTGGTTTAGACTAATGTTGTTCAGTCCTTTATCTTCTGGCAGTAGTTTCTGGTTCAACTGTGTGCACTTTTTTTTTTCCTTTCCACTTGTGTAGAGAAAAAAAAATCACATGTTGCTCCCATCATTTATTACAATTCAGACCGGTCTTAGAAAAGCTGTCTTGACTTCTTTGTGTCATCCATTAAGACTGTTGTTTTAGTTGCTTAAATCTGGCATGCCCTTGCGAGTTCACTGTCAGATGATCGAGACTTTCAGGTATTCGGTACAGGCAGTCAGAAAAGAATCTGTTTTATTTCACTGAAGGCATCTGACATTTCATGAGGAAATCCTCTCAAAGAACCATATCACAACCTTTTTAAAACACAATCTTGATCCACAATTACCATCTTTCAAGGTCCAGCCTGACAGGGTAAAGCCATGTAATAAGCTTGTTACTGCTTATTAGGGCTAAAAGATCAATGAAGTTCAAACCTTGGAAGTTAATAAGTCAGACTTGTCAGACATTGTTGTTTTTTCTTTGTCATTATTGCTTGTTAAACCTCACGAGCCAGGAATGTGGCAAAAAATGTTGCTTGCATGATTTATCTCTGACACCTGATAGTGGATTGACCCTAGATCAGATTAGGTCGAGGGTCCACCGTAAGGAGCAGCAGGAATTGCTGCAGCATCAGTTTGGAGGGGCAAGTCCTACCTCAGTCATTTTACAGGCTTCAACTTGTTCACAGCTTTTTAAAAAAAAGCCACTAAAAGGCTTCTCTATATGTTGAGCTGCTGAAGTGCTTTGCAGTTTGTGGTTTGCAATCAAAGTTTCCCTCCGACAGCGAGATGATTTCATTTGCAGTGTGCTTATATAGTTTACCAGTATTGTAATTCATGTTTTTTTTTTCACACACATTAGATTTAATGTGTGTAAATGCCATTTCACTTACAAGACCTGAAAATGTACTCTATGGCTCATAGTAAAGACCAATCAGAGTTGATCTATTGAGCAATAAACCTTAAAGTGGAGTCTCAGCCAAGGATGCACCATGTTGCAGCACTTACTGTAAAGTTACAGTATATAATGGGGAGTGCTCTGTTGCAACTCTGCATTGACGGATGAGTTTTTCAACCCCCCCCCCCCCCCCCAACAGCACCACAGTATTCTCACCCCGAGGGCAAGTCAAACCTCTCAATGCACCACCCTCTAAAACCCAAGTCTCTGCCTCAGGCTCTCGACTGACTCAGGCCAGGACAAAAAACAGTGGGCTACTGAGGTGTGTCTGTGAGACTGGTAATGGGAGGTGGGGGGGTCGGGGGGTCTTGTTTTAAGAGGTTGGCTGCTTTCCAAGACTTCAATACATCACTGGAAATTCACAAAGGGGTGAAAAGTACACTGGCAACAAACTACTCCTTGATAAACTCAGTGCAAAGCCGTGCTGGTGGCAGACGATTTTTCACAGGACGGGGGTGAAGGTGGATCTGGAGGTGCTGAGCAGCTTCAGCGTATTGTTAATAGTGTTTGAACTGTGTCAAGAAGAGAAAAAAAAGCTTTCAAGGATGTATTGGCTCACATTAGGTGTGTATTTGCATCCACTTCCTGCTCTTTACCTTCCATGTAGCCTTTTCCCCCTCCTGCCAACGCTCAGGTATTTGGACACATTCCGACCATGCTCAGCCCCGTACGGCCGAGCAGCGCTATTGGGTTACTGCTAGCGTTACCTAATAGGTCTGATCTGGGCTCAGAAGTGGCATAGATGTAAGACTGGCCGCCTTATTAAGTCGAGGAGGCAGAAAAGTCTGCGCCTCTTTACCTTTTACAGGTTAAGGCGGCACAGCCGAGACATCAGACCCACCGCATCTGCAAATTAAAAGCTTAAATTGTTGTTTCAGTTCAAACTTGGGAGCTGTGTGATTTCCTTCCAAATTAAAAACCCAAACATGAAGGTTTATCCACTGACGTACAGAGTCCTCCCACTAACAAGCCATTAATGATAGTTTCCAGGACTTTTATTTTGAAAGGGAAAGCCAGAAATGTGTTTTTCATGCATGTCTGTTGTCATTTTTAGGGCAGTTCTCATCCAGCACTCAGCACATACAAACTGAAACAGAGAGAACAGATTCAACTGCCTCACAAAGCATTTGAGGGGAATCGGTGAAGTCATTGCTTCAGTGTCCTTCCTGTAACAATTTGTAGCCGCTGCGGTGTACTTTTGTTACATTTGTTGTATTTATTTCTCCTGTTGAATGCAGCATTGTTTGTCAGAGAGAAGAAAACGAGGCCACACACACACACACATACACATAACACACACACTCGCCACCTCCTCCTCCTCCTCCTCCTCCTCCTCCTCCTCCTCCTCCTCCTCCTCCTCCTCCTCCTCCTCCTCCCAACTGGAGTTCACCTTCCTCTGCTGCCAGAAATGCCATGGCGTTAAAGCTTTAGTGAGTGTTGGGTTAAGGATTTCTGTCACCCACAATGAAACGCTCCCCTCCCTCACCCCATCCCTGAGTCTTGACTGCATTTTGTCTCTGCTCCCCATCTCACACACACACAGACACACACACAGACACAGTGAAGTCTCCTTGGTGAATAGTCACAGCTCGTGGGGAATGCCTCAGAAAAGACAATAGCCATGTATCCTTACTTAACGTCTCCCACCATGCAACTGAACTCTGGGATCTTGTCTGTGTTCTCCCTCTCTTCAAAGCGCCCAGTCTGACTTGTTTTCTTCTTGCAACATGATTTCAGTGACTTAGGTTAGATCTAGGCTGCACAGACAGACAGCATTTAAATGTTGCTGTTGCTAACGCCTTGTGGGACACTGTTGGACATAATATGGCACCAAAGTAAAGTAGACATGACACCTTTTTTGGGCCAACACCAAACAACGTGGTCTGAATAATAAAAAAAAAAAAGGAATGCAACTAAGGTAAACAGCCAGTGGAGAGGTGGGTGTTCAAATTGTATGAGGTGTGGTGACTTGTCTCATCATACTGTTATTATGCCTGACTCATGTCTTCTAAACCTTTTGCTATTATGTGCCAGTCATAAAACAAGACTCTCCAAGAGTCTCCATCCATACTTAGGAACAATGATGCTCTGACCTAAAGTGTAGGAATTTCCCCCATCTAGCGCTGCGGTTGCATATCGAAACGTATTGTTGATGTTGCGTTCACATGAAATGGGGCAGACGTCAGACAGACGACAGACGCTGCATGTAACAGGATAAACAAGCGTCTATGTAAACAAGTGGTCCGCCAGCACGAGGCGAAACAATACAGGCGTTTTACCGTCTTTCTCTCGTCAAGTAAAATGACATCCGGTTGGTTTGCCGACGGCCGTCTGCCTGAATGCACCTGAATGCAACATCAGTGCCTCCGTCCTTCCTCACACTACACAGTGGTGACAGTTTTAACAGGCCGAGCCCACAGCTCCGCTGAGTTTCTGTGGTTACCTACGGTCATGCTGCCACTCAACCTGCGTCGCCCACTTATGTATTTGTAACGACTTGTAGCAACTCATTCTAAGGTACGAGAAAGCTTTCATTTGTATGTGGGTGTGATTCCACTTCAGTGAAGTCCGTATTTATGAAAGCAATATTTGATTTTTGCTAATAAAAATACAAATAAGTGACATACTGGGGCTTTAATGTGGCACGTACTTTGTCAGAAACCAAAGTATTGCAGAAATGAAAATTCTGACAGAAAAAGCCAGGGGAAAGTGATCACAGGTCATCTTGGATGTCTGTTGTATTGTAGGGGAAGTCTGCCAGAAGATGTTGAGCTTGTTTTGGTAAAAAACAATTATCATTTCCAAAGATCTTGGCTTTTTTGCCCTTTCAACTACAACACAACCTCAGAGATTTCAAACTAGAACGGGGTCAGCAGCATTTCCAAAGATCTCTGAATCTCCAGACATGAGAAATAGCAAAAGAGATGTGTAAATGATGCACAAGATGTAAACGTACAGTAGTAGTTTAACTAGCAAAAACAACTGAGAACCTTTTGTGGTGTGAAATATTTGTGAATCCTCAAGATTCAAGGCACCATGGATATCTTCACCAAATGCCATGATAATTACAAATAGAAGAAAGAAAAAGTAGAAAAACAGTATCATTCAGTTACAAATATTGCCACTTACAGTACATGATGTCATCCACAGTAAAGGCAACTGTGTGCTTTTTTAAAGGGAGAGTACAGGCGAGGCCGTCCTAACAAACACATTGTTCTTCTTCTGGCTGCGCTGCTGGCCCACAGCTGCTGGACGACACATTGTCGTGTGTGAGAGCAGCAGAATGTTGTAGTCGTGGGCTGAGCTTCGCCTACTCAGTTGTGTCAAATCTTTGATGTCTGGGGGGATGAAAGGATGTAGGCCTTTCCGTTTTTGTCTTTCGTCTAACAAGCACAGGCCGTGGACGTTTAAGTGTCCTCCACACCCCTGGAACCGTGCATTTTCTCCTAGAACCAGGTCATAAAAGTTAACTTGCAAAGGACAGAAAAGGGGACAAGTAAAGAGAGCAGGTATTCAGATGGCTAGACATGTACGCCCCACCCACACTTTAAAAGGTGTGTGGCAGCATTGTCTACTCTAAATGACATAATCCTTTAGGACTTCTTCCTGTTTTTGTCTCAGTGGCCTTGTAAGTCTTTGGTGTTTGGTTTGTTTAGTGTAGTTTTTACAAGTTTAACTGTGCATTTAGTGGCTTGAGGCTTGTTTTTTAAGGTTAAAAATGTCCATTTCAAAAGTAGAGTTGGGTATAAAATTTATATTGTTTTGAGGATTTTTGGAACAGATTAAAATATACCCCAAACTCTTAAGATTTAGTCAGACTGTTCCTCTTTTTTTTCCTCCCATGATGCATCTACTGCATAAATGGACAGGTGGAAATGAACTTCAGTGAAGTCATCTTATTTTATATTCTCACTGCAAACCATGAACACTACAACCCAGGATGTTTAGTGGGTCATGTCACCAGGTCTGGGTCTGGACTGCAGCCAGCTTCACCTCTTGTCAAAATCGGCCTTCCATATGGTCTTAAATGAAAGAAATAAAGACAAAAAGTGAGTGGGACTTAAGACATGTGACTGACCCTGGTTGGTTGAAGCAAGTTAAAACATTTTACCCTCCAGCTATGTAAAAGAAAAAAGAAAAGGAAACTTCTCTTTGTACCTTGAATTATCCTCAAATTGGGAATCCGCTGCAAGTCTTGCACTGTCCACCCTATTTGAAATGACCTCTCTGATACCCTTTAGATCTGACAGTCAACACAAACAAGAAGAACAGAAAGTATTTTACAGTATTTTATTAAGTGCGCTTCTATATGCTTTAAAATTACATGCATGTCTCCCCTTCTTTACATGCAGAGAAGAAACTTTTCTGCAGCCATCTGTTGCCATTGAGTGACATGACTAATGCAGGGTAATGACCAAGTAAATCCCTGCAGGTCTGTTTAAATGATCCAGACCCACAGTGATCCAGTTGCTGTAATATACTGTATGTTTGGAGGATCGCTCTATCTGCCTCTCCCTCCTCCTACACTGTCAAATATATTTTTCCTGATGCTTCATGAAAGTACGGATGTGAAGTAAATCACATATGGTTTTAAAAAACACCTCCATCTTTTCCCACTCCCAAATCCCTTAGAAATCATTTAGGCATGCTTTACCAGTTACGGATATGATTCTGTGACTCCCCCGTTTGCAGTGACTAATGTTGCTATCTGATATTCTCATCTTATGACTCAGGGTCACACTTTTTTTTTAAATCACCTCACATTTTTTTCATGCTTTTACAAACAAGTAGACATTATGAGATGTGGTTGACTGGCTGGATAACTGTAACACTGTTTCATAGATTGACATTGCTGTCAAAGGAAAAGTTTTTTTCCCCCTTTCTGATAATTGAAGTGAGTCAGACTGTCCCGTCTCCAGGAGGCTGTAGGTGGTAGAAGTCCCCACCCTCTCACACTGACCACACAAAACCAGAGCCTCGGGGCGATACTTTTGGTGCGCCTGCCTGCCGTTCCCCTTTCACATGCAGCATTTTGGTATTGCAAAGCCTGAACCAACATGATTGGAATGCTTTTTCTTCCTCTTTTGTCCCTTTTTTGTAGAGAGGCTCTTTTGTTCTAATGGGATAATTTAACAAGGAATGTTTTCACTTTGAGCTTTTGAGTCGGAGGTGGGGGGCTGTTTGGGGTTGCGAGTGAAGATTGAAAAGATGGACATTGCAGAAAGAGCTTTGTTGGTCAGAGGAGCTCCGTGTCTCAGTCCTGTCCCGTCCCCGGTGCTTTATTCTTTCTGTCTTTCTTTAAAAAAGGAAGAAACCATCCAAACAACACTGTCCTTCCTTTGTGTGAACTCTTTACAGTGTGACATACTCAGACCCATTAGCCACACTCACTTTAACTCAGTGGACACACATACCATTAAAGGCCCATTCCAGCAATTTTTCACATAACAGTCAGTCAGTTTGCTTCGTTTCACCATTGGTTGCAGGGAAAAGAGATAGACAGACTTCATCTACACAGATGATCCCTGCAGTATTAGGTAATAATATAAACGAGTGTCTTGGCTTCATCTAACTGGATATGCATAGTAATAAAATAGTAGGACTAAGAGACATGGTACAATGAAAAACAGCAAAATGTTCCTTATTTTACACACACATTACGCAGAAACTGCGTAGAAACTTACGCAGAAACTGCGTAATGTGTACAACTTTTTCATCAAAACCATTAATTTTTCAAAAATAATACATCCACAGAACGTCTAGAGGGGTGCAGAATAAAAGTATTAATTAGTATTAAAAGTATTTTAAAACTAATTGTTTTATACATTTTGACGGGTCCAAAATACATACAGACATATTTACATCTGGTTACGTTGGCAACATCGGCATTAAATGATCTGAAATGATTCCTGTCCACTGTCAACACCAGAGCTGCTGCTCGTTAAATACAGTTACCGTTAGCTTAGCTTTAGCTACTAGCAGCTCCCTATCCACCGTTTTCCAAACATCACCTATGTTTAAAACCGGAAGCCGGTTTTGCACTTCCGGTGGAATTGTACATTTAAGTTTCCATGGTTTCAGTTGTTGTCATAGTTGCGGTAAACGCATTACGCTGGCTTTTAACACAGATGTAAATTTGTGTGACATCCATTGTTAAAAGCTGGTGTGATGATCCATGCGTTTAAAAAAAATATCCATGCATTTACCGCGACTACCGAAACCATGGAAACGTAATTATAAATTTCCACTGGAAGAACAAAATCAGCTTATGTTTTTGACGTTCGGAAAAAGGTGGATAGGCGTACCTGGCAACCAATTGAATGTTGGAGCGAGAGCGGGCGGCTGTGAGTGCAACACTTCCTAGCAGGGAAGAATTAAACTTGTAGCTAACACTTAAAAAAAAAAAAAAAAACTCATGTGGATCCCCAGACTTTACAGAAACACATAGAGAAAATATGAGGAGAACCCCACCCTCCCACCTACGTATGTTGTTCTAAACTACACTGTAAATGCACAACCATTTAGAATGGACTCTAGTTTTCCTCTTTGAGCAGGAAGTCTAAGCTCACAATGCTCTCTTGTTGGTGACTTTGTTTTGTCTACCCGCCTGAATGGTGTCTGATTAAGGGAGATGAGTCCTAATGTAACTGAATGGGAATGTAAACGACTGTATTAGCTGACAGAATGAAACACAAGCCAGAGGAAGAAAAGCAGGGGGAGGTCTGCTGCCTTGGTTCAGCAGGTGTGTTCCCAAATATCTAAGATAAGGTGACACTGTGATTTGAAATCAAGGTTACACAGCTGATTGATCATTCTTCATTATGCAGCCTCACAGTGCTTTGGTGGTTCATTTCAACCTCCTTACATTTGTATGTTTAGTGCAGCAGCTCGCTGTCCATGGTTTTTGTGACATGGGATATCATCCTGCTTTCTGAGTCAGCAGTTTTCTTGGGTTGTGTTACCACTTCCTTTGCATGCTTGTATTGTCTTGTTCAGCACAAAAGCCTTTCATCTGCAAACAGTTTCTTTGCTTATAGTGGATTATGGAGATGCAAAGCCACAGAATTTCCTTTTTTGTTTTTATCCCAGTTCTTCCTCCACCACTCGCTCTCTAGACAGGATCTGCTGAACTAAGAGAACAGTTCCCTTTGAAATTCTTTGTTTCTTTCTCTTTTTTTTGATAATTAGATACATTGCCTGTGCTTGTGAATATGTGTATGGTGCACCTCAGGGCACTGTGCTATAGGCCCCTGCATGTGTTTCTGAAATATTCCCCTAAAGACACTGAGTCATATGGTGAGTATAGGACTCTTCATGGATACATTAGAAGGAGGGTTACACCTCAGGCTGCTAAAGGTATTTCCAAGAATCCTCAGTTTCTTTCATTCAGATGGTCAAGAGAGTGTTTAGATTACGATTAAATCATTAAATGATTTTATGAGTTTTGTTTTAAACATCACCAGGTACTGTACTAAACAGCTAATATATGATATACAATTGTACATTAGAGACAAACTAGGGAAAGCGTGGAACTGCTCTTCACTGCATTTTACTTTGAGGTTGGTCTAAAAAGTTCCTGTTTTCATGGAGAGTGATCTAATCGATCCAAGTTGTTTTCTGTTGTATGAATGTGTTGTAAAATATTTGGCAGATTTATATCTAAAAGCATAATCTCTGCAAAGCAAACCTAGAGAAGCCTGTTCTAGAAAAGTTTGAGTTGAAGTTCTGTTGTGGAGCTGTGGGGTCATTAACACACCAACAGTCTGAGTCACAAACTCACTTGTTTGTTTGTCAGCGGGATTACACAAAATGTGCTGAGTTGATTTGTTGCAAATGTGGTGGAAGGATCGGAGCTCACGACACTCATCAGGGGATCATGTGTGGATCTTGAAGAGATCTCTAGTTTTTAGGCTGGATCTGGAACTGACTGAGGTGTACAGGACTGGTTGGCCTGGGCAGAGGTTGCTTTCTATAGAGAGCAATAGTTGTATTTTCTGATTAATAGTCTATTGGAAATATGGTTTTGTAAGGGCTTTCGTCACAACACAGACTGATTAACACCAAAGTGTGCCACCCATCATGTGTCATTGCTGTTGTGGAGCTTTAGCTGTATGTATGTGGGTTTTCATTACTGTACTCACACATTTGTTATCACTGCTGAGCTTGTGTGGGAAAACACTGAAATAAATGACCAAAATCTTATCACAGTGTGATGTGGCAATGACACAGCTTGTTGACTTTACACTTTTTTATCGTTTATCTCATTTTATTTTATTGTAATAGACTATTTGGGGGCACTTAATGCTTGGTCGGCTGAGTAAGGCTTCTGGAAATGACTCCCTTTCAGTGGACCGGTCACAGAAGAATGCTCCTCTAACGGCCACAGTCCTGGGACCTTTTGATGTTTAAACACATGCTTCATTCATTTTGGGATTAAGAGGCCGAGGAAATGGCCTGGTTGATATTACTGGAATTGCCCAATGATTTGTGGAGTCCAAGGCTTAATTCTTGCTCCTTTAGCTCCTTTTTCTTTATACTGTGCTGTGCAGACAGACACACCTAAACACACCACTTTACCCAGAATTGTCATTTCATTCCATTTAGAGATTGGAAACTGAAATCTTCTGAAGCATCTTCCAGGCTGAACAGGTTGCAGAGATAATGTGTTGACTGGTCGAGGGACCTTTGTGAGCTGCAGCTTAAATATTTGTAAATGTGCACATGGTTGCAAAACCCTATTTACACGAAAAAAAACAGAGCCCGAGTCTGTCCGTTGATCGAGATGTCTGGATTTCCCCTCCATCTGTTAGCATGTAGGAGAAATTTCCGATTTACCTCTGTTTACCCTGACTCATTCTTTTTAACCACAGAGCAAAGTTTTACTCATTTTGGCATGAGTCAGTGAGCGGAAATAAACACGGTCTGCGACAAACAGACTGAGATATAATCTTTAATGAGTTCAAAATGCTTTGTTTTGATTGTCCTGCCGTATCCATGACTCGTGAATTGGCTTAACAGCATGAGAGGTAGCAGAACAGCTTTCACTGCATGGATCAGCTATGTTATACAGTACATGAGTTTTATAAATTACACAAAAGGTGCCTGTAGTGTGAGGTGAGTATAAATAGCCACACAGGGTACAGATCCCTGTAGGCTATGACAAAAAAAAAATTCATGTCTCAGCACATCACCGTCTGCATCCATTCCTGGCACAGTCATGATGGCTGGTCTGTACCGAAGCCAAGTTTACCAGCCCGTCTACCATGTCTGTTTCATTACATGGATGAGAGACATTAAAGAGGTCACCATTAAAAAACAAACAGTCAAAGGCTTTTCAATGTGTGCGACAGGAAATTCTCACATAATGTGGGCAAGAATTGTAACAAAAGCCAAACATCTGATCCCACATTAAAGAAAAGCCAGCCACAACAGTGAGTTTTTTTTCATAGGTTATCATGCTGATGGTGTCTTTCATGGTGCATTAAACAAAACAAGACCAAACAAACCCACCGGTTTCTCCCACTCACACATGATTTTAGTCTTTAAACTTTTTTTTTTTTTCTTATCTCGCTTTTGTTTCTTTGTCTTGCTTGGTTTACCTTAAAAGCATGTGGCCTCTGTTTTTATTCAATTATTTATTTTGTGTTTTTTTTTTTTTTCATTTTAAACCACAATTCCTGCTAAAATGCTGATTAAGATCAGCAACCCATGAGGCAATGCAGAAATACTGCACTTTACCGCAGGTACTAACCCCTTTGATAATTTTATTAACGTTACTACGTAGATAAGAACATGTTTTTAGTTATAAGCCTCTTATCTAAATTAAGAAATACTGCACTTTACCTGAGGTACTAACCCCTTTGATAATTGTATTAAAATTACTAGATAAGAAAATGTTTTTAGTTTCTAAGCCTCTTATCTAAATTAAGTATTACTCTGACTTGATTTGACCTTTCTGCTCTGTTGCGTGTCACCATCTCCCTGACGTAACGCTATCAACAGAAATTCTCATAACCTACATTCGTCCTGCCTTTGCTCATGTGGGAAAGGATAATAGTAAAAACAACAACCGCTTACGCAAAAATAAATATGTACATGACTGAATCCCCAGGGGATGAATACAGTGTGTACTGTAGTGTAGTGTGTGTCACGGAGTAACAGACGCGGCCTTTTTGAGAGGAAAACAAAAAGGTCAAGGGATTGTTTAAAGGTGCCAGTTCTGTTTTCCATCTCCCTGCAGTCACACACACACACACACACACACACACACACACACACACACACACACACACACACACACACACACACACACACACACACACACACACACACACACACACACACACACACACACACACTCATGCCTCTCAAACAAGTATCTGGATAATTTGTTCTTTTTCTGCCCATCCGGTTATGGATCCTAATCCCCAAAGTCAACACTCCTAACTCCGGACTTCCGATCTCCACGTCGTTTCATCTTTGTGGGAAGTGAGAATGACAGCGTTGTCAACACCAGCTGGCCGACTGACCCCCCCCCCCCCCCCCCCCCCCCATTCACACACTCACACACAACACTGTAGCTGATCAGGCGGCAACTGTCAGGATTACTCTGCAATTAATGATGAGCTGATGCTGTAAAAGCTGAAATCATTCGCCTTCTGATCTGCAGCCAGATGTTTTTATATCTTTTTTCTCAGTAGCTGTATCCGCCTTTTTTTTTTTTGGATTTTCTACCAGTTGATTTTCTTAAACATGGCTTTGCCTGGAATCTTGACGTTTTTTATGAGGTGACAAAATATGGCTCAGTATTTGGCCCCAAATTGGACCCCTTTCATGTGTGTCAGACGTCTGGAGGAGGAAAAGTCCGGACTTGCTGTGGACTGTCCTGAGCGGCAGTTGCAGGGGAAACAGCTGGTATGTGCAATTTCTCCACTAACCCATGCACCTCCAGACTCACCTCAGCAGTGGAACAGAGGCAATATGAATGTTTCCCACTCTCATCTCTGCAGCACAAGACTAATTCTGCATTGCTTGCTAAAAGATTTGTTGCCATCCTGCTTTTGATCAGCCAGGACGATGCTTACTGTTACTACTATGCTTATTAATATAGCATCGATCAAATTGTGTGTATGCTAGAGAGATGTGACCATTTAACACACGAATAGACAGATTCAAAGATAAAATCATAGGTTAAAGGGATAGAAAACAACTCCATCTCGTAACGTTTCGTTATTATCTCATAGCGTGGTGAATGTGCAGGTCACAACTTGTCCACCAGAGCGTTGTGGAGTTGTTGGATTGTGTATTTAATGAGTTTGATGAGGGAAACCAAGAAATCCCATGAGCCTCCGTAGCGTAGCTCTGAGCAGCTCACGGCTCTGCTCCGCCGTTCTAAAAATAGCTTGCACCGACAATTAAAGGTAACAAACCTACTCCTAAAGCCTGGTTTATGGTTCTGTGTCGCTGTGCCGTAACCTGACGCGAACCTCCGAAATATCCTGACTGTCCACAAGGACTGTGATTGGTCCGCTCAGAACGTCAGTGTGATAAATTCACCCGTTCTCAGCCTCGACTGGTGTAGTGGTCAGACAGACCACCTCCGCAAACGTCTTCTTTGTCGCCTGCTCTTCAACATTTGTAGCGTTTGTTTTTCAGTTGCCATTGTTTACTGTGACCAGAAGAAAACCAAGGAATTCGATATGAGCCCCCCAAAACCACACAAAGACACAGCCACACCCTCCTGGCGGCTTGGCTATGAATTGCAGAGCAACGCGTTCCCTCAACACAGAACTTCGAATGCTCAACGGCAGCGTCGGGTCTACGCCATAGGTACGACGTCGACGTGATGCGGAAGCATAGACTAGGCTTAAAGGGACCATGCACGAGGAGTTTCTACATCGGCAGAACGAAAAATTTCGCGACAATAAAAAAGTCTCATATTAATGTGGATGAATCTACGTTACCACTTGTTAATGGGCCCATTTTCGATAAATATATCGTTTTGTCTCTATCGTTATTTTGTTATTATTAGTGATGGCGGAAATGCTGGTCGAGCCGACCAGCATTTCTTTACTTTCGGTTTTGCGGACGCTGCCCAGCGGGTCATGAGAATAACGCCGCCGAATTACCGTTTATGGTCGAAACTACGACGGTATCTGATCATCTTCGAACCTCTGACTTTAATTCTTGATGAATGAAAACATGAGTCTGTCTTGCGCCGGTTAAAGAATTTCATGGTGCGCGGAGGCTCATAAATGTAGTGTGAAAACACTTTGCTTTCCCAAAACTCCTCGTTGTCCCTTTAAGACTGTAGGGATTATGGCAATGGGCCAATTTGCCAAAATGTTGAACTATCCCTTTAAACTGGAGTCAACAGGTTGAACTGCTAACAACCCTGACAGTCATTTATCATCAGTCAGTGAGCAGCTCCAGCAGGAGGTGAAGTGCCTTGCTAAAGGACATCTTCCTTTGAGTTTACCCCCCCCCCCCCCCACAGGTTTGTTCCCAGCTGGTCCCTGGAGTCAAACTAGTGACCCTTCAGTCAAAAGGCCCAGTCCTGTGACCTGCAGCCACCTGGTGCCTGATAGATGACCCTGTTCTCTAGCATGGGGAGGAGCTATCCTGCAGTCACTGCTGGAACAAGATTGTAGTACGCAGCAATCATTCATCATTCAGATATCTCACATCTCATATTTTTCTTCTCCTTTGATCTAAATGTTCATTGTAAACTTTAATAGTTCTGCTTTATGTGGGTTTCCAGTCCCTGATATTCAGTGGTAAATATGTAGCTAACAAGACATTTTCAACTCTGTGACCCTCCAACCCTGCCCATATTAGACAAGCAGTGTCTGGATTCCAGGTGTGGGAGAGTCCCTCTCCATTCTTTTCAGGTCTAGAAAGCAGGTAAATGATTTGTCAGAGTAAGATGACCCTGTTACTTCAAGTTCACCCAGAGACTCAGCAGCCTGCACTCTGGGCTCTTTGTCTTCTCACACATCCATTTGATAGATTTGACTGTATTTGTGTAACTTTCTCTGTCCATCCGCAACACATTGTACTCATTTTATTGCCACTTGTGTTTTGTTGAAACTGTACAGAACAGTGGTGATAAGGATTTGAGATAGAACAAGAAAATGAATTAGTTACTTAAATCAAGTTAAGCTGTGGCGTTCCTGCTGTTTTTAGTTTTTAGTCATTTAAACTTTGTCTTTCCAATCTTTTTCTTTGTAGTCGATAGGTTTCTTTAGTTACTTCCATGCCTGACACTAGCACATTCATTTACATGTTACAAATTGTGTTCCTAGTCTTTAAAGGAGTATGACGTGACACACTGGGGAACTATGAAGTTGTGAATAAATAATAAACGAATCGGCTGAAGTGGAAGTTTGATGTCAGTTGAGTTACTGAGTAACTGAGAGAGGTTGTTTACTATTTAAAAAGGGCACTTCAAAAGGAAATACAAATTGTGAATGAAGTTAAAATAGGCATGGTAAATACAAATACTGTCACTTAAAACTGTATCTAGTAGCATAAAGTGACTGTAGAGTAATGTGCTGTTGAAAAGAGCATAGAACCAACATGACACTTTGCTGGAAGGCAGTGTAACTGAATATTAAGGGTCTGTTTCCTAAGATGACCTGGATGGACTTTGTCGTCCTGTTTGTCTGCCCCACCTGTCTCTCATTTGATATGTGTGTTTGTCATTTGTGTGTGTGTGTGTGTGTGTGTGTGTGTGTGTGTGTGTGTGTGTGTGTGCATGCTAATGACAGTCCTGTGACCTAAGTGCTTTGGACTGTAATGAGGTCAGTGTCCCATTGAACCCCCAATTATAAACCTCACTATGCTGGTTTGGTCTCCCTCTAGAGGAGAAAACCGTGAACAACACAAGGAACCAGCAGACATGGTTGTGTGTTCTTCTCTATATCTTTGTCAGTAAGTATAAGTACACAGAGATCATGTAGATATTTTTTGCTTGACAGGATATGTACTGTTTTGAAGTTTTGACTTGACTGAAGGAGCAGTTTTACTTTGTCAGACAGTGTTAAGTGTATAATCGTATCTAGAAGTCTCCCTGCAAGTCGTCTCATGCAGAAATATCACAGAGCCAAAACCTTTAGGGGCTTAATATCTGAGCCCCAGCATCAGGAAACATAATATCTGTTAACACATGTTTGTGGTTTCTCTTTGCGCTGCAACATCAGCAGTGCAGGTGCGTTGAGTTTTTTTTTTTGTTCCAGAGCCCGGGCGTCCGCATCAGTGTAGCTGGTGAAAATAAACACAGTAATGAGTTTATTATTCTAGTGAGCATCTTATTAAACAGGGACTTAGTGGAATCGATCCCCTCCCTACAGCTGCGTATGAACACACATCGTGCACGTTCACTTTTCACAGTTTTTTTTTTTTTTTTAATTATGAACTTAGTTTTTTTTTGCCTCTTTATCATGTGCACGTGCTTTATCTGCCATGAGGTGCTGTTGGCCGTTGACAGACCTTATAGACGCTGTGTTTGATTTTCCACAGGTGTGTTTCTGTCAGGGAGCAGCACCTGTCAAGTGAAGTTTGCTTTTTGTCACTGGGGGGGGGGGGGGGGGGGGGGGGGGGGGGGGCAAGCTGGGGTGTGAGACAGCAGCATGTGACATTTGATGGAACATGCAGAACTGGTAACATCTGCTCATGTCCTATTTTGTATGAGAAAATAAATCCATCAGTATGTAGAGTAAAGCTTTTCTAACAGGCAGCTTCACTGTAGTTTACTATTTCCAAGGCGAGGAGGCCGTGGGCTCATTTTTTTAATTTAACCTTTATTTAATTGATCCTGGCCATGTGCATGCAGTAGTCAAATTGTCCTTGATCCTATAGCTTTAAAATCTTCCATACTTGGGAGATAATCCAATTTAAGATGACTCTGTAATTTATACCAGGACGAATGCTTCCCCAAAGACAGTCCACGTATGAGGAATAGTGTACATTATCAATCTATCGAGCCTGAGACTACAGCTTTTGGTGCTGACTTTAGGAACCAAGAGAGAACATAAATAAGGGCAAGTCACACAGGATGGCCTTGTAAAGAAAACAATACCAGTGTTCCATCTACGATTATGCAGAGAAGGCCAGCCAGCACTCTCATAAAGACTACAGTGATGAGTATGAAAACCTAAATCCATTACAAATCTTAATGCTGCATGATAGACTGAATCCAGCATTTTCAGAGAGGAGAGATTTGCATGCATGTATAAGATGTCACTGTGGTCAAGTATTGATTCGAAAGTTGCCTGAATCCGTCTTTTTTCTCACACTAAAGGAGAAACAACTTTTGTTTCTATAATAGAAACCCAGTTTAACCCTGAGTTTCTTTGTGAGACACTCAATATGGTATTTGATAGACAGATTTTCATCCAAGTAAAATCCCCTTCTGTTCTGTAATTGAACTACCGCTACTGGACAGTAGAGGGAGCTGTTTCCCCACAGATACACCTCACCTGTCTGGGTGGTGAAGTGATCCCACATCAGGCAGAAACACTGCAGAGGCAGAATCACATTTCCCTCATGCTACTTTTTTTTCTTTATCTGTGATGCATCTACTGTATGTGTTCAGTGTGTTTAGGTCTGTGCTACACACTGTTCTCCTCCAGGGTCCCACAGAACAGTGGCAATATTGTTCCACCTCCCTTTCATATCCGATAATAAATGGTAATGGACTCTATGAACCAGCTGCACACTTTCTAAATGCCAGTGTGTAAAAAGCCAATATTCATTTTTTTATGGTAAAACACCTATTAGAGTAATATGCTGGGCCGTTTCAGCTCGTCTCTCCACATATTGCAATTTGGATTCAGGCAGAAGAATGGACGGGGTCTGTCATTAGCCGAGCTCACAGCTCCCAGGCATTATGGGCTGGTTAACAGTTAACAGACATTTCCGGATGCTCTGACTTGACAGTGTGCTAATTAGTGGAGTCATTCCAGGTACGAGAGGTCTTTTAGGAAATCACTGCAAGGCAACTCAATTTCAAGTATTTGCTAATTTCCTGCATCACAGCTCTGTTAAGGTCATCTTGTGTTCCAAGTTGTAACGCCTAATGAGATAGTTGTTTGTTTGTTTTTTGTCTGTGACATGTCCAGGAGACCAATTTTCAGAGTCAATGTGTGGTAACTACTTTTGTCTGTTTGACCGTGAGCGATAGAAGCAGAGGTTGTGGTTGATTTACATGAAGTTGACCTTGGTGGCTCTGTAGTGGTATAGTACATTTCACTGATTTTGATTCAATCTCAAACCAACAAAATCTCTTTTTTTCCTCTTTATTTGATGTTTATGTCTTTTGTTTGTTCTTGTTTTGTCTTTCTTGTTATATATGTAAATATATATATATAAAAAAGGACAATAAATATGTCATCATGGTGATGATGTCCTGCTAAAATACAAAAAAATTAAAAATCTCAAACCAACGAAGAAACACTGAGCTGAATATACATTGATTGAGCTTTGACCTGATACTGTTTGCTCATTTCTGTATAGTAATGTGATAAATATGTTGAATTGGCCTTCCTGCTATTTCCACAGTACACTAGATCCCCCCCCCCCCAACCCCCCTCCACCTCCACCTCTGTCCTATACTGTAACTGTTGTTTCAGCACCACAGGCTACGTATTCTCCTGTTGTTATGGAATGTGTCTTATTGAGAGTGACAGCCAAGCTGTTTCTGCTTGCCTGAGCAGGACTGTGAGGAACCCTGCAGGGCTCCGTCTGATGGTCTGTCTCCGTGCAGGGGATGCAGTCTAACAGTCTCTAAGAGGGGGCAACAAGTAACTTTTTTTCTGCCCTTCAGCGCACACAGTTTATATACAGTATCTGCAGGGGTTTCATCTGGTCCTGTTGGTAACTTGCCAGCCGGTCTTAACTCTGAATGGAGTTTAGGTCGGAGTCAGTGCTGTAGACACTGATAGAGAATGACAGAGGCTGTAATGTCTCTTTAAGAGCGACACGATTCCTTTTAAAGGTATAATATGTAGGAATTCCCCCCATCTAGCGGTGCGGTTGCATATCGGAACGTATTCTTGATGTTGCATTCACGTGAAATCAGGCAGACGTCAGACACACAACAGACGCTGCATGTAACAGGATAAACAAGCGTCTATGTAAACAAGTGGTCCGCCAGCACGAGGCAAAACAATACAGGCGTGACAATATGTTGTCATGGTGATGTGGTATTGTTTTACCGTCTTTCTCTCGTCGAGTAAAATGACATCGGTTGGTTTGCCGACGGCCGTCTGCCTGACTGCACCTGAATGCAACATCAGTGCCTCCGTCCTTCCTCACACTACACAGTGGTGACAGTTTTAACAGGCCGAGCCGACAGCTCCGCTGAGTTTCTATGGTTACCTACGGTTACGCTGCCACTGAACGTAAAAAATGGCGATGCAACATTGGCGTGTCGCCCACGTTTGTATTTGTAATGACTTGTAACAACTCATTCTAAGGTACGAGAAAGCTTTCATTTGTATGTGGGTGTGATTCGACTTCAGTGAAATACGTATTTATGAAAGCAATATTTGATTTTTGCTAATAAAAAGCCAAATAAGTTACACACTGGGGCTTTAAATTCAAACCTTGATTAATACTCATGAACATGTAGAGACCACGACAGACAACGGCTCTGTTGTCTGCGGCTGAGGCCCTGCAGGTCAGTCCTCAGCTCTTATCTTGCTGGATCAGTAGCCTTTGATACAGCGGACCACTGCATCCTGGTATCTGCACACTCCAACACGGAAATCTCGTCCAAGACGCTTTCTTGGTTTGAATCTTATCTCTCTTGGTTTCCCCCTTCAGCGTGTCCAGCTCATTACAGATCAGAGAAAAGCGGCAAAGTCTCTCATCTGAGAAGGTGGAACCAGGCAATTTAGATTTTTTTTTTTTTTTTTCACAATTTCTGCTTGAAAAATGACTGAAATTATAAATCCATTAGCTCAGTCGTTGGTAGGCTCTAATAGCTCCCAATACAAAGAGTAGAAATGTTCTCACAGACTGATGATGGCATTGCAGCAAAATTGACTGAGAATTACATTCATTTAAGAATGAAGTAAAATAAAAGTTGATGTACAACAGTGTGGTGGAAAATTTCTGCCATTGGTATTCCCCTTGTAAGTGATAACATAGTCTTTGAACTGTTGTAGTAAGACCTTGTAGCAAATTCCCACGACAACAGCAAAGGGAATCTAACCTGGCTCAACCAAAGCAGTGCCCACATGTGTTGACTGACTTGTTAACAACATCGCAGCCCAGAGCTCACGCTGCCTGCAGCTCTGCTAGACAATGAAATCACACAACTTAAACAGTTTGAGATTTACAAAAGTTATCTTGTCTGTCTGAGTCGTTCTTACACTACAGGCAAAAAAATACTCCCTCACTACAGGGCGCTCCACTGCACTCCTCTGATAAGCCCCTATTTGTGGGAAGTGGGAGCCCTTTCCCTCCTAATCAGATAGCGGCGACCCTCTGACCTCCATTCTGTTAGCCGAACCCCCCTCCCCCCACCTCGCATGTCTCTCACACACTTGGTGACTTATAAATTCACTGGTTTGAGATGTTAAAGATGTGATTTGAATTCTTCAGGCAGTACAGTATATATATTCCCCAGCACAACCTGTTGCTGCCTTGTTAGTTTAGTCTAGTTTTATTCGATCTTTTGCACAAATTATTTACAGTCAGGCATCAATCACTATCAATCAACCTTCAATACAGTACATTCCTTAGTTTAAACTTAGTTCATAAATATTACAAAGATCGAAAGGTGTAGGCTAAAGCTATCCAGCTTATGAGTGCCTATCCTTTAATTCATAATTTCAGTTAAACCATAAGAGCTCTTCAAAGTGTCAGTGTAACAGAAAGAAGCAGATATCGTATAATTAACAAATGGAGCCAAAATAAAGAAAAAATAAATAAACAATATTCCAGTTGCAGTCAAAACCCAATTGATCAATCCTGTTTATAGCTTTCTATCATACTATATTTTCATTTCTTTTTAAATTGTGTTAGGTTTTTGCTTTGTTTGAGATCCTCTGGCAAGCTATTCCACAGTTTTACTCCAGCCACAGAGATACACATGCTTTTTAATGTAGTATTTATTCTTGGTTGTTATAAGTTAAGTTTCCCTCTTAGCTTATATCTCCCCTCTGTTTCCTTGAACAAGTTATGTATATTGTTAGGGAGTACGTTATTTTTTGCTTTGTATCTGTGCAGTTTTGATTTTTACTGAGTCAGCAAACTTTAATATTTGATAAACAGATGGTGTGGTGGGTGTATCCTGCATGATTTACTTTCCTTATGGCCCTTTTTTGCATAATGTAAATAGGTTGGAGGTTGGTTTTGTAGGTGTTTCCCCAGATCTCTATAATATGAGCGTGTTACAGTATATAATGTACTGTGTACTGTATAGTGTTTTTTGATTCAATATATGTCTTGTTTTACCTAATATACCTATTTTCATTGTTAAATAGACTCAAACACAACTGTTGATATAGAGCAGGGGTGTCAAACTCATTTTAGCCCAGGGGCCACAACCAGCACAATATGTTCTCAAGTGGGCCAGACCAGTAAAATAATGGCATGATAACCTGTAAATAAAAATAATGTTCCCTTTATATTGGTACATTATTACTGTAAGATGTTTACAGTTAATGAACTATCCTTTTACAAAACATATTATGAACAACCTATTTCAACAATAATATGCCTTTTCTGTCTTCTATGTAATTTTCACACTTGGCCGATTCATCCTGAGGGCCAGATTTGACACCTCTTATATAGAGGGTTCAAATTTTGTTTTCCATACTGTACAGTAATACTACCTTCCATAAGAATGGAGCAACAATTTAATGTTGCCATAAACTGCTGATAGTGCCTAGAGAGTCTGTATTCACCATAGGCTTTAAATTAACTCCACAGCCACTGAATAGTGTCTTTACCGTACAGCGATTCTCCACTGTGTTGAAACCTGTTGCTCAGGGATACGGGCTAGTTTCCTTTTTTTTTTTTTTGGCGAACACAGACATGCAGCATGTAGAGCGTGAGAGAGAGACACAGTGGGGACATCACCAGGTGATGGTGTCCCAGGCATTTCCTCTTGTTTTTTTATTTTATTTCTGCAGTTAATTCAGATTGAGACATGTTTACATTGTGGCTCCACTGTCTCATGCTGCAGCTCAGGGCAGGTGTGTGTGGCACAGCGTGTGTGTGTGTGATGCATATGTTCACTGCAGTTTGTATATGTTTGAATCACTGTTTACACTGCTGCTCAGCTGCGACGCTGTGTGACTGCAGCGACCCGGTTTGTTTGTATGTGTGTGGCGTGTCTGCACATGTGTGTGTCAACCACATGCGAGTGTCTGCGGACGTCCTAATTTGTGTGTGTCATATAAAACTCCCCAGCTCTGAGGGGCCGTGGAGCTTATAATGCTTGTATAACCGCTAAGACGACGGCTCGGCTATGACTCACAGCCAGAGGTCAATGACCCCCACTAGCTGAAATAACACCAGTGAAGGTGCAGGAATTGTTGGGAGGATTGGAGTGTGGGGGGTTAGACGAGGGGGGGCGGGTGAGGGGGCTGCTGCCAAAAGGCCCTCTAGTTGTTAGAAAGGCTACAAAGGACAGATCCTCACAGTTTCTGGATGGTCAAACCTGAGTTGTAAAGTGTGTCTAGTTTCATGCCTCTGTGTTTGTGCAGCAGTTACAACTCAGGTCACAACGACACACTGTCTACTGTGGCCTTGCAGAACATTCCTTTTAAATCATATAAATGCAAAACTAATGCATGCTGCCCTACAAAGGCAAAGTGCAGTATCTGCATTTTTTCTTCTTTTTTTTGACCAATCAAAAGTGTGGCATATTCTCTTCAATCTGGGAGAATTTGATATTGGTTATTGGGCTTTTTTATTTTGCTGTCCATCCATAAAATCACTGTGAAACCAAGGCAAAGTGCAGTATCTGCAAAGAGTACTATACTCTCTACATTCTATAATTTACTCTATAATTCCATTGGAGTAATACCAAGCCTATCTGCACCAAAACCAAGGCAAAGTGCAGTATCTTCCATAAAACGGTCAAAATTGGTCAGAAAAACAAACTACTAAATACATTTAATTCAGTCCACCTTTATCTAATCAATTATAGACTTGGTAGTTATTCATAATTTGATGCTTAAACTTGACAATGAAAAACACAAAAAGCTGTTTTTCTCAGTTTTTTTTTCTTCTCATTTTTACAGATACTGCACTTTGCCTTTGTAGGGCAGCATGAATTGTATGTTTGCTGCAATAGTTAAAGTGTTGAGTTAACATTTAGGGAAGATTTACTTTAAATGCACACTCTCCGTCTGTGCACAAGCGTCACTTGTGCTGCATATTGTGTTGCATATGAATGATCTTCAATTATTTACGAAAGCTATATTTAGCTATATTGAAACTGGCGCGCTGAATATGAAATCAGATACCTGACAGCCCGCCGCTGTGCCATAAAATACCACCGTGCTGTGACGGATAATTGGAGCCCCTTCCGCCCCTCGTGGATTATGTTCAGCAGGTTTTGTTGGTGTTGTAATTAGTCAATCATTCATCCTCCCATTGATGGTCTCAGCTCTCAGACTCATTCCTGTCTTAGGTTTCATGCTTTTGTCTGCGTATTGTGAGGACAGACACTGGGGAGGCCTGGAATTTCAGTTTAACCCCCCTGCTCAAACATCTCAGGATTTCACAGGTCACAGACATCATCACAATTATAGGGAGCTACGCAATCTGCTGCATTTTATTGCTGAAAGGAAGCAGATAAAATACATTGATGACTCAAAGAAGTCAAACATTTAATGGATAGTTCAAAATTTTGGCAAATTGGCCCATTTCCATAATCCCTGTAGTTTTAGGAGTAGGTTTGTTACCTTTAATTGTCCGTGCAAGTTATTTTTAGAATGGTGGATCAGAGCTGTGAGCTGCTCAGAGCTACGCTACGGAGGCTCATGGGATTTCTTGGTTTCCCTCATCAAACTCATCAAATACACAATCCAACAACTCCAAAACACTCTGGTAGACAAGTTGTGACCTACACATTCACCACGCCATGAGATAATAACGGATAGCTTGCACAGACAATTAAAGGTAACGAACCTATTCCTAAAACTATAGGGATTATGGCAATGGGCCAGTTTGCCAAAATGTTGAACTATCCCTTTAAAAGGCAAATGCATTTACATTTGTTTTATGGTCCACAATGACCAAAGATGTTTTATTTCCAGAATGATAATTATATTTTTTATGATACCATATCATAACTTTACATTTAGCACATTGTGTGTTTATTTTGTCTAACTTTTAACTTTTATTATTGGTTTTATCGACTGCAAATATTTCTGTCACCACCCAGTGTCGTGGGGGTGATTTTCTTTTCTTCACTTTGGGTGAACTGACCCTTTAAACTGCTGGACATCCCTGCTGAGATTATGGTCCTCTGTCAGCGGGCAGCAGATTGACAACAGGTGACCAGCATGTGAACCGGGTGAAGGGAAGTTCTTAAACGCTCGTAAAAGGCAAGTTTTAACTGCGCCGCTGCACAAGTCAATGGTGAAGTCAAACAAAAAAGATGGAAGGAAGGAAAGAAGGGATGTTTAGGTGCAGATTGGAAGATCTGACTCACTGCAGATGGATACTTGTCATATGAGATCTTCTCCAAGTGCGTCTAATATCATCGCTAATGCATTTCTGACAAACAGCCGCCTGTTGTTTTCTCTCAAATGATAATGAGATTCCAGCGGCTGTTGCGTGTCGTATCCCCACAGAAAGTGTTTCTGCCGTGCTCTTCGGTTGTCTGATGGAACTGATACGCCTCCAACATGTGCATCCTGAAGCTTCCTCTTTTACATGTGTACAATGGCAGCATGGGTGAACTGAACTCATCTCCGTGTTCATTGATTATAGACAGTCGCAGTCCACCCGCCCTTCCCTCAGGAGCCAATACAAGTTCTTACAAATACAAAAAAGGTCTTTCCATTGTGCTTCACGATAAACCCAATTAGTAATTGTGGACTGAGGCACACAGACAAACTGAGGACAAAGAATGTCATGTTACTCTTTCATATCTCAGATGTTTTACTGTGCCGTTTTAGCTTTCTGCATCAGATGCTGGTTCGGCTGTGTCACTGACGCACTGAAAAAAAAGCCAGTGAACTGCCTTGGATCATGTTAACAAGTATGGAACTCATTTAGACAGACAGACTAATGAATAAGGCAAACAGCCTTGTGGATGACAAGAGGCCTCTTCATTTAAACTGTTGCCATCTGGGTGATGATATTGTCTCCATCTGTTCACTAAGGACAGAATCTGTTTCATTTGTTGCACAAACCATTAAGTTTCTAAACAAGCAACGCACGTACAATTAATCAGGAAGCCCAGGCGGTCTGACCAGACTTCTCTGGTGCAAGGTGCAAAACACGAGTACGTTGCTGAATGGGCTGGCAGTATACAGTACGTGTCTAAGGATATGAGTGTCTGTAGCGTAGTGAAGTTCTGACAAAATGCCTTGTGATTATGCTGCAAACCAATTTCCCCATGGTTTCAAATAAAGTAGCTATATCTCTATAAATAGTCCATAGATGCACACACACGCAGTGCTGCTCACGCTACATCTCGTGTGTGGACACTGTTGATCCCACCGAGATGCATTTTTTGCATTTTATGAAATATTACATATTAAGAGAACTTTGCTTATCTGGCCCTCTGGAAGTTGCATTCCCTTTCACAGGCTTCCTCTGTCTTTGAGTGCTGCAAACCTTTCAACCTCTTATACTGTAATTACCTGTTCCAATTACAAATACCACTCTTGAAAACAGGAAATCTGTGTTGTCTTTATGACTCTGCCAGACTGTACCCTGTGCAGCTCGCAGCAGACATGAAAAGGATGTTGAAAAGAGGGACACATACTTTTCACAAAGCTCATGATGTGTCCATATCTGCAGATTACCTCAGATTACCTGTGCTGAAAAAACTGTCACTCCAACAGCGTGATGCACTGACTTCATGAAGTGCAATTTTGGCTTTTCCTTCGTAGGTTTTTTTTTCCAAAATAAGCAGATCATTTCCTAGTCCTAAGGAGACTCTTGACAAGGTGACAGCGGGTATGCTTGGCCACCCAAGTCTGTTTGGCAAGTTTCCCACCTTTTCAAGTTGCTATACGAACACTCCCAAACTCCTGCAAACTCTAATCTTATTGTCAACTTTGGAGTGATAACACTGTGACATTCTCTTACTTTTTGTTTGGATTTAACATTTCTTTACTAATTTTGCTACTGTGACGTTGAACTGTAATCTTATACCATCACAGTAACATAATCATCCTCCATTAGATGAGTTCTCTGATATTTATGGGTAATCATTACCCGTCACAAGACAGAGTTTATTGCCTCAGAGTTCATTAACAAAGTTTATACTCTAAACATTGTTTATTCAAGTTTACACACTAACAAAATGGCAATTGGCAGTTACTTTGATCGTTCAGCTTGTCTGACCTCAGAAAGCATTGGCTTGTCTGAGAGTGTGTGAATGTTTTCAATTTTTTTCGGAAATCATATTCCCGTTTTTGCATGGCACCCTGACAATGAATTATTTTCCCGCAGGAAGATTTTCCTCATGTAACATCCATAATTAAATTGTCTATTTTTGACAGTTGTAGAGTGAACAATTGCTTTGTGACACTCTCAAGAATGTTAACTCCTTGTTTCCCAGAGGGTTACCCATTCACTGTAGTCATGTTACAGCCACTCTCTATGGAGTATGCCACTGAAGTCAAATATTTGAATGGAATCCTTAGTGGAAAATACACTTTTCCCACCCTCTGTTACTAAAATGATGATTTTCTAGTATTAATAAATAATATACAACGGCTCATAAAACACAATCACAAGTCCTTGAGTCATCTTTGCCCGAAAGCTAACAGCCTGACCAAACACAATATTTTCCTTTCATGAGAACTTTCATCAGGGAAGAAAGTGCATCTGGTGTGGTTTGGTCTTGTGATAAATCAGCAAGCTACCATATTTTCTTAAACATGTTAGTCAATATTCAACATATTTATTTAGTCTTTCCTTTTATTAGCTTTAAAATACACATAAGTAAAAAAGTATACATCTCTTTGGTGTTCGCCCTCCCTCATTGTTAGACCAAACAGACATATCTTGCAGACTGGGGTCGTTCGGATCATCAGTGACTTCAGGCCATGTCAGAGAACTGAAGGATAAAGTTGTCAAGCTTCTGTCAAGACATTTCTGAATCTCAACATAAACATGTGGAAACCTCCATAATGTGCACTAAATAACCAGAATTTCCCTCTTTCAGCGACTGAGGTTATTTGCCTTTATTTTAACTCCTCGCACTATTAGAGGGACACTTGCACAAACCTCCTGTTCCTTTTATCACTAATCTCCGATTAGCAGATGTCGAGGGTCTCTGTCAACTGATCCCATAGGCAGAGAAAAGAAACCAGTCTGGACAAGAAAGTCAGGACTGGATTACTGTGTAACCACAGAGCATTGAAGACGGGGGTCTAAACCAGATTTAGCAATAAATGGCACCGTGTGGAGCAGAGACAATACACAGGGATATTCGTTTTTTCAGTACATCTAAGTTAGTGGAGGAAAATAGACTTGCAGGAAGTAATGCCTTCAATTTGTCACTATTTCACCTGAGTCATAAAAGAGGGTTTAGTTTACATGCTGTGGTTTTAAATTGTATCGTTTTGACGTATGCATTACCATTATCCCATGCAAGCATACAATTACTATAATGAGATGCTGTTCTTCGATTATTAAACATGTCCACATCCAACGGCAGCCACTATGCTCAGTAATTGGTTGCACTTGTGTTTGTGATTGGGATTAATTTTAATCCATTAGCAGGATTTACCACAATAAAGAATAGTTTTTGTTGAAAACTGAAATCAGAAGACCATGTGACCACAGCTGTTGCTCTGACTGCATTTTCACACAATTTGAAGTCTTGAACTGCCAGATCTGTATTTTTTTTTCTTATTATCATGTTTGAACAAAGAGAATAAGTCAAGGGGAACAAATTGCCCCTCTCTCTAAAACACTGAATGCATCAGTATTGTACACTGAAAGGCAAGGCTGCCGTAATTCTAAGGTATCAGTCAGCAGGAGGGATCGCTTTTCACTGCTGTGACAAAGGGAGAAGGAGGAGGAAGGAGGAGTTAGGAGAGGAAATATTGGCAGGGCAGCCAATGCGGAGCACACCTCCTGCTCTCCCCCTTTGAATGGGGCACTCCTCTTCACTTTTCCTCTCTGCCTAGTGGAGTGTGTGTAGGGACTGAGCTGGAGTAAAGTCTGTGTGAGGAGTGTAGTGGCTGTGTGGACATGTCATAGTCCACTCTTGGACCCTGATCAAGTGGCTTGACAAGGTCTAAACTTGACACTATGCCCAAGATGAGGACCCAGGTTGGAGTTTTGTTTTTTTTGGCCCAGTGGGTGGTCTTCTCTGATGCTTGGTTCTGGACCTGGACTGGTACCACAACTTTCCCCCCAACATTGGACCATGAGGGATCTGGCAGTCCAGCTGGTAGTGGAGAACAACCAACAGAAGACAAGGTTAAAGCAGAGATCATTGATGAGAGACATGGGATCCATACAACTGTGCAGACTTGGGATGGGACTACTCCTCTACCGACCACTGTAGTGCCTACAACACAACCAGGGAATGACCGGGCGCCAAAAAGGGGCACAATGGGGATTTCATCACGCAAAAGTAAACCTGGTAATGGCACATCCTCACTTAAGGGAAAGGGCTCTGAAGCATTTGATTTAAAATTTACAGGAAATGCAGCAAGACCTGAATCTGGCCTCAAGTCTGAATTGGCAGACACTGGGTCAGGTCTGTGGTCCGACTCTGGACTTTGGTCTGATTCTGGGCTTGTAACAGGAACTGAAACTTTAGGGGAATCTGGCTTTGAAACACAAAGGTTGTCTAAAGAAAACTTACAAGAAGCAATAGGGGGTACTGATCACAGGGGGTTAGATAGTGGGGACAGTGTGGTCTCCGAAATAAATGAGTTTCAAAATAGTGACTTGATCATTCAGAACAGAACAGATAAGGGACATAGACTTGGTAGTACAGATTCAAATTTTACTTTTACTGAGATCCACAATGACACTAGTAGAGGTAGAAAACCCATCAGTACCTTTGAGTTGGCACAGTCTTCTCATGGAAACTCTACCCCAGGGGTTTTACCAACTCAAATCAAAGGCAAACTCTCTGAAGAGATCGTTGTGGTATTTAAGGAGAGCCACCAAGTTGAAGTTACTCAGTTACCAGCTGGTGAATCAACAGCTACTCAGGAAATACCACGCACCCAGGTTTTCCAGACTACTCAACCTTCATTTGTTACCCAGGGCTTCCCTACAACCCAAATCCCAATTATTACAGAGGAAATATCAATCTATAAACCACAAACCGTTAGCGATAGACCAGATACTACCATGATACCCACAACTACCCAAGAGCCTGATTCTGTATCAACAACCAGAAGGACTGAGGCACCCAGCCAAATCAGTCGCATCTTTCACACCACACAAACATCAGTAGGTGAGGAAGAGCCTACCCAAGCAAACTTATTTACCCAGACAGTCATAGATAGCAAGGTACCAACTGAAAGCCACACGGAAGTAGCTAAATCAGCACTGGTTGTAGAAACCCCACAGTGCTTGTTGCTAGATGCTGCTCTTCCTTTCTGTTCCACCATGGTTGGGGAAAGATTTGTTGTGCCGAATTTCCTCAACCAGACTAGTGTAGAGGAAGTCCAGGCACTCCTGAACCAGTGGGCATGGCTGTTGAGGTCACATTGCCACCATAGTTTGGAATGGTTTTTCTGCCTTCTCTTGGTACCAAAGTGTGGCCCTCCTGGGTCGCTGCCGGCGTTACCTTGCCGGGGTTTCTGCGAAGTCTTGCGGGACAGTTGCTGGACGCTCCTGGATGAGGGACACCTCCCTGTGGAGTGCCACACTCTACCAGACGATGAGGATGATGGGTATCAGTGCTTGTCCGTTAGTAACCAGAAAGGTAATGACTGGTTCAAATGAATCCTTATTTTGGAATTCACTTTGAACCAGTTTTCCTAAATCCCCACTTCCCAGTTTGTCTGGTGTTTTCACCCAGCCCCGTACCCATGTCCAGTACCCAGTACCCACCCAATTAATTATCCCAGTTGGAAATGATTTGGTGAAATTAACAATCTCTTGGTTGGTTCCCAGCAAACTGATTCAAAAGAAAAGCATGTTTATTACCCTTGTTGCCAAAAGGATGTTTTGAGTACAGCCTAACAAGCATGGTGCCTTTAAACTTTGCAGTGTTTCACCTTGTGCATGTATGTTTCCCTTGTCCCTTGGATTGCATGTGACTTTGACTCCCCCCCCCCCCCCCCCCACACACACACACACACACACACACACAGAATTCAGCGGATTTGTGCCTCCTTACCAAGCCAACTATTCCTGTGTAGGTTAATAACTCATATGGTCAGATGTACCTCACCTGATTTTGTATATTTTATATATCATGCCACTGAATTAAAAAGTGTCAAGCAGTGTTTTAAATTAGCATTGCCGTGACATCGGGATCAGGGGGAAATTATTGTCTATGTCCAATGCAATTAATCACATGATCACTTAGAAGGAATAAAGTACTAATAGATTTTTTCCTGCCATAGGCAAGGATCATTTTATTTGAATACTGAGGGAACACACATTTGAAATTTCAGAGGACAGAGGTCCTTCTGTAAACAGTTTCTGCATGGAGTATTGTAGGTACTATAGCATATGGAATTGCATGTCTTTATAGACAGTGAGTTGCTTGCAGACAACTTGCTCTGCATTTGTCTGTCCACATATGGACAAATTAAGTTGTCCTGCATGGGAATCAGTCATCTTTGCGTCAGTAATGCTCAATGGAATGTCAGTTTGTACAACTGTTCTAGTCAGGGCATTTCTGACAGCTTGAATCTAACAGGTTAAAATCTTATGGAAAAGAAATGAATGACAAAGCATGCGTTTCTGATTCGGAGTGATGTGCGTAATGTGGACTGTTGCAGTTTAATTCAGTGATGCAGCTGATGAACGCTTTGATCTTGTGCTTGTAATTACTGCGGTTACGATTTAATTAAATGAACATGGCATGTCAAATACCAGAGAAGTTAATTTGTTGTTCGAAGCAGCAGTGAACTAATAGATTTATGATGTAATCCTTAACACAGTGTATTTAAATATCCTCCCAAGGGTTCAAACTAACAATTCTTGTCTCTGGTGGCCGAAACTGATGGAGAAAATGACTCAGATGTTTATTGCTGCACATGAGTGCTGATTCATGTGAGGACATCCTGTATGATTAGTCCTGTATCAAAAGAGTCAAATCCTTTTTACTGGGCTACTCTACTGCCCTGCACACTCACTTCATATCAATGAGAGTTCACTGCTGTGTCTTTTCACAGCGTTGCTATCTCTCTGACAGCTGGCTCTATTGACAGACATGAGTGGGGACGCGTTTGTGGTTCCAGGACTAAGTAACATCTGTGCTTAAATAGATTTGAATTGTTTTAGCTCCCTCTGTGCTGTCATGCAAGGCAGTGGTTTTCCTACAGCAGGAAGGTTAGAAGGACTCGTTTTCATGGCAGAAAAGCATGTTGTTGATTTTTTTTTACAGCCCATATAGCTTCATGTTGTAAACCACACACATTTTTCACATATTTTTACACAGGTGTAAGAAAGCCTTAAAAAAAAACAAGATACTATGTGTAGGGGCTTCTACCCAGAAGCCCTGACACTTCACATACACCTTGGGCACAATATGATCTTGTTACCAGCAGCCTGAATTTATAAGCATTCAATCACACTAGTGCATTTTTGGATAGACAGAAAGCCACTGCATTCAAGACCTGGTATCACCGATTCAAACCTAACAAGTAAAAAAAAAACACCAATGGACACTGCTTGTTATCAGTACAGTAGAACTGATCTGACAGCATAAGTACTGTAAAGCTTCTGAGAGCCGTTTGACCCCAGATCCTCAGGATAACTTCAGAGTGTGTTGTTGCCAGTGGGCTTTCTTTTGCCAGTATCTCACTGCAGGATCCTGTGATCCTCTGCGGTTTAATTTGTAAATTTGTAAAAGTGGCTGACTGGTTGGTGGGATTTGGGTTTTTAACAGAATCAAATCATACAGAAATGGCTGCAGTGGTGCGTCACAGAGAACTGTAAATGTTTACCCCGGAGCCAGAAATGCTTCATTAGCTCTGTAACTTTATTTTTGACTGTTTTCTTCTGCGCCTACCAACTTCCAAGTCCTCTGACCTCCTTCAACTCACTGATCAGAACCTGGAGCACAGTGTCTGGGAAGGTTCAGATGCTTTCCACTATCTGCAGCCCTGTGGGCTCCATGAGTGGGAGGAGGGCATTCACACACTGTTTTTGCTCTGGGCCTTTTATACCACCCCACTCCTCCATCATTTAACTATGTCCTGTCATGAAAGAATGTCTCATGATATATTTACATCTTTCTGGGTTGGTACTTTGGATGAATTTAAAGACGGGGGCCATCTGCATGGGGCACGAAACACAAAGGAAGAGTTTATACATACAAAAAGATGTTTGAATGTAGCCCATAGATGTGTGTATGTGGGAGATTACTGTGGGAAGATTGCAGAGATATCAGTGTGTGCATAGGAACTTGTAAGAAAGTCTGTCAGATGTGATCCTTTTACTACGGGGGGGCTGCCCCTGTGGTAAGACGGGATTGTTTGGGCACAATAGACCTTTTAATGATGTTTTTCCATGGTTACCAGTCTCCTGCTTGAAAGATGAGCAGTCATTCATATCAGGGTCTAAAAGGTCAACTGCAATTCATTTTGCTCTCCTTCTTGATGGTAAAACCATATTCTGAATGAGAAACTCCATTAATCTATGTCACTTTAGGTTGTTTAATTGAACTTGAATGAAATCCCACCCCTGACTCCCCCTGTGGTGTTTCTGATATAATCAAAAGGATGTTTTTTCCCCCCGTTTAAACAAACACTGCTCATGTAATCTGTGTTTTGGGGCTTGTGCCCCCTTTTTGGTGGTCCGACACTGATTTGTAGCACCATGGCTCCATTGGGCAGAGATTGATATTGTATCTCATGACAGGAACACCCCAAGCTGGCTCCGGCTCCTCTATGTGCTGCTTGCCAGGGAATCATTTTGACTTGGCTCTCAGGAGGGTTCCAATTATGGGCACAGTGTTGTCCGACCTCTCGGCTGCCAGAAACCCATTGCCCCCTCTGGTTTGTGTAGCGCCAGCACAAAACCTGGACTGTTGAGGCAGCGTTGCTAAACAGAAATCACAGAACTGTTGTGAGATGGATAATGGCCTACTTGTGATACTCTTTAAAAAGAAATTAGGACGTCTCAGCATTTTGGAGGAGTTGAGTGTAAATCGGAGCATTTCCACTGTGCTTCTGTGAATGTCTACGGTATAAACTATTATTCTCCTCCAAAGCCCCCCAAAAAGACACTTAGCGGTGTGTGGAGAGGGGTTTGTTTCCACTCCGTGTGCTGCTCAGAAGTTCTTTACTTCCAGGTAGAAAACTTGAACAGTATCATGTTACTCCTTCCCCCCCCAAAGAGTAAAGTGCACAGCTTGTGGTAGAGCCATCTTCCTTTCTGTGGTTTGAGAATTACAGCTCAGTTTTCAGCCAACATAAAACCTCTTCCTGGACTGTGATGTGGTTTGTGGGGCTGATATCTTTTTCAGATCATTCTGCTACATCAGGTTGAAGATACGACCATCCACGGAATACACTTTGAGGGGAGGAAAAGAGTGTCGATACCTTTTATATCCAAAACATCCTTTTCTTTAGTTTAGTGACAGTATACAGCAGACACCTTGTAGTGGAGCCTGGTTTTGGCTATAGAGATACCTACATATGCCACTATACAGTTTATGCAGTAGGTAAATTCCACAAAACGATTGTGTGACGATTGTGTGACCATACCTTCTTGCACAAGACTGTACTTTTCAAAGCTTACATTCTCTTAGGCAGCAAAAAAGGCTTTTATGGGTAAACCCATTTGTCATGTCAAACCATATTTCATACAGTATCTCATTTCCTCAGATAAAATCGATTCCAGAACTTGACATTGATTTAACATTATAAGCAGTACAAATGACTCCCTTCAACTCTGTGCGCAGCCGGACAGTGTAAAACCACAAGATCAAACAGGGATTAAACAAGCAGAAAGCAAACACAAGTACTACATCATGTGGCCAAACTTAATTATCTTCCCATTTAAATCAATTGTCTGACAAGCACAACATACACAGTGTATCCTGCACATGCATTAGAATTGTTGATTTTTTTTTTTTGGTTGCAATCACGGGACTGTAATTTCCAGGTCTGAACGCCACAAGCACATGGGCAGACCACTGACCAGCAGAGTGAGGGGAGAGATCATCGCCCCTTGTCAGCGGGGGCCTCAAGGGATGTTTTAAATGGTGATAGAGCGTAGTCAGTCATGAAACCATAAAGTTTTCTCAGACAGCCCAGATGTCCAAATGTTTTCCCATGGATTAGACAGGATCCTGTCTTTCCCAGAGCTGTATATTCAGTTTCACACACTGTATACCGTTTTATCAACAGGGTATCCTTAAAGTCTGGTGCCCCATCCTGGAATGTCAGGGAATGAAAAAAAAAAAGAGCCCCTGGTGTCCCTGGTCAGTAAATGGTCGTCTTGACAAGACTAACTAGCGCCATAAACCCAGCGGCGTTCCATTCATCAACTCTTCTTTTCTAAGCCCTACTGGCCTTGAAGCTGTCATTGGATAACAAAAGCTATTTGGAAAAACCTGAATCGAGATTGCACTTAAAATGCTAATGGTGAACCCTGTGTGGACCCAACAATTTTTGATCTCTGGGAGTTGGGAATGGCTGGCCTTTTTGCTCAAGAATTCCTCTGTAGGGCCAACGTAGGTCAAACCTTTTCATCTGCTTTACATCTGCCGATGAAAATGTCTTCAGGAATTCTTTTATTCCACATTCACATCTGGTGGAATTATACCAGAAGCTTTTCTTTTTGGTAAATAGTGCTATTTTTTGCATTTCGTTTTTAGGATAACTCTGGTTCTTCTTCTTTTTTGTTTCTTTTTTTTGGTTAATTCTGAACATAGTCCTAACGAGTGAACATCTGTTTGGTGTGAGTGATGACCAACGTGGGAGATGTTTGGCTAATGAAGGCTTTTGGAAAGCTTGCAGCTTGTGTGCACATGTTCCAAAAGAATGTTCGCTGGTAAATTTGGCAAAATACATGAGAAAATCTGATGTTTGAGAAAGAGGATGGTGATGTTACGGGAGGATAGAGGAGCGTGAGGTTGAAAAACCTCAGTTTGCATTACAGAAGCATGCCGCACGCTGAGGGACAACCGCGCTCTGTTTGAGAGACGAGCCTCACATTCCAACTTATTATCGGCCTTGAAGTTAAATCTGCGCACAAATCAAATAATTTTTTATGAACAGCTGCTAACTTATGCTTAACAAATTGCATGTTTCTTGAAAAAAACTAAACAAGGAAGTGAGCTGCAGCACGAACAGACATTTTTTATTTTAGTTTTTATTGGGGGGAAAAAAAGTCACCATACATGCTCAGTTATGGCGTGTTTCTGCTTTAAAGGTGCTTCGCATGTCGGTGTCAACGCCCCGTAGCAGGGGGATTTACAAATGAAAATGGTGTGCTTTCCCCACATGATGAATTTCATCACTGAATTACTACAAAGTTTTGCCTTTTCCAGCCTTGCTCTGGCCGAGGTTGTTTCAGAGGAGGGAGCCAGGTTCAGACATGTGAGCACAGGCCCGCTTGAAGAGACCCTTGAGGTTTCTCATGACTCTATCAGAGTAAACATCTGGTCAGCCTGGTGCAAATGACCATTTATTGTTCACTGCCATCCATGCAGGAGTCGAGGACCCACGGTGGTTTTGCACCCGGGGTTTTTGCTTGTCTGTTTGCATCCATCGTATCATGGTTTTGTGCGTTTCTAATGGATATCAGACACATATCCTGATCTGAACTTGGCTCCTAGCTTGATACAATATCCAGTGTTGGATATGATCCATTTTGAAAGTGAATTAAGATGATGATTTTGACAATCGCTTAAAGATCTAGTAAAAAAAAAGAAGAAAAAAAAATTCATATCACTCATCTAAATGCGCCGTTCCAGATCCGGCTGGTATTTTTGGCACGTGGATGCACAATACTTGTGTGTCCACTTGTGTCAAAATGTACAGTGATAAGTGAGCTTGTGATAAGTCTTATTTAGAAATGACTGTTCCATTTGGCACGGAGTGCAGCTGCATAAATAATAGTGGAATGTATTTTTATTGCCGCCTTGACTGGCTTCTCTGTTAGCTCAGATTCAAATTAGAGCATCTCTCAGCTCTCCGACAGCCCAGAATATTCCAACTGGTGTTCGTGCTTGTGTAGCGGAAAGCAGGACCCCGGGTTCAACTCGAACACCTTGCGTGTTTAAGCTCTCAACAAAAGGCCGACTGCCCACCCCGCTGATCTCCAGTCGTTGAGGCTGTGGGGAGGCTTTGAACTGAGCAAAAGACCTCGCACATTAGACACCAGGTGGTAAACCAAAGCATTTCTTCAAAGCAGCACAAACTACTTCAAAACAGTCATTTCTGTGATTTTTCTTTCCACACGAGGAAACTTTATTTTTGGGCAAAACATGGAGATATGGTCAAACAAAAGCTGTCTCCGCGTGTCTGTGTGAATTGCTCTTTGTGGTACTTGCATATCCAAAACGTCCTCCAATAATTATGCGCTGACCTCACCAGAGTCACCCAGGGTGATGGAGGAGTGAGTGCGGATATGCAGGAGGCCCAGCTGTTGGTCCCTCTGTGCACTGACAGCAATGACTCACAAGTCGGAAAAAAGCTTTTTTTTTTTTTTTTTTGTATAGTATCTTCAGGAATGCGACACACAGACATCCAACTTTACCCTATTTCACATACAGTTGACAATGCTTGTGAGAAAAAAATTAATTTTGCATTTTTCAGTCTGTTAATGTAATTTGCAAAGAGCACATGCAGATTTTCAGTTTAAAGAGGAACTATACAGGATTTTCTTTTAGCTTAATTATGCTATATTTTTACCTTAATTAAACAGCTTCAGAGGAGTTGTGATGGTCTATGACATGTAACTTGTTACAGGGAGAATTGAGACTCTCTGCCTTCCATGTAGCGTCAACCTTGCAAGATCAGCACCGCCACCCCGGTGTCCCAAATCTTGTCTCTGTGGCGTGGCGACCCAAACTTGCCCCGTAACCCGTGATCTCTTGTTTATAAGACCACACAAATATACACGTTGTAACATTGTATATGATATAAAATGGTAAGCTATTGATTGATTTCTCGCCGGCTTTGTTGAAAACAAATGCACATGGCCAGGAGGAGGGTTAGCAAAAAAGCGTATTGCATAATTCCCCTTTAACTCTCCTGGCACATCAACTGTGAACACTTGATCAACTTTCAACTCATGCACTGTCTCTCCTGGGACTGTGCCTCCTTTCAGTTTAGGGATCAGAAGTTAGATGTATTTGAATAAAATGTCTGCTAAAGCGATCCGCTTTTCTTAGTCTCCTATAACCAGTCTCTTGCCTTCTTTGGGGATGTGAACTCTTCCCAATATTATGGTCTAGAAGTAAAAAAGAAAAAAAGAAAATGGTTTGTTTGTTTGTGGTCCCCTGAGCAGAGTGCTTTGCCAATGCTTCTGGAAAGAGCTCACAGTTTGTGGTTGGAAGGAGGTCATGGTCGATTTCCATTTTAGTTTTTGTGAGATTTAAAATAGTACAACTGTACAGTACAAGTGGCAGTGGCTCTACCTGCATCAATCAGACATTCACTTGCACCAACAGCTTAATAGAGCCTGGTCTAACACCACACCCTGCCATGCTGCCCTCCCTTCTAACACACACATTATTCCCTGCATATCATGCCTTGACATCTTTTTCTCTCTCCCTCTAGAAGACAGTGGAGTCTCTCTGATGCAGCTGATCGGCGATCCTCCACCCAGCGAGATCACCCGGGAATACGGGCCCGACAACAGCCCTGCGTACGTCTTCGGCCCCGACGCCAACACGGGCCAGCTGGCCCGCGCTCACCTGCCCAGCCCGTTCTACCGAGACTTCGCCCTCATCTTCAACCTGAAACCTACCTCTGACAGGGGCGGAGTCATCTTCTCCGTCACAGATGCCGCGCAGCAGATCATGTATGTGGGTGTCAAACTGTCGCCCGTCCAGGGGGGCAACCAGAACGTCATCCTGTACTACACGGAGCCCGACTCGCAGCAGTCGTACGAAGCCGCCAGGTTCCTCGTGCCCTCGTTGAGGGACACGTGGACCCGTTTCGCCATCGCCGTGAGGGACGACAAGGTGATGTTCTACCTCAACTGTGACACGGACCCTCAGGTGATGCGCATGGAGCGGTCACCGGATGAGATGGAGCTGGAGGCCGGAGCTGGGGTCTTCGTTGGCCAGGCTGGAGGGGCTGATCCTGAGAAGTTCCTGGTGCGTACACAGGCTTTGTCTGTTTTGAGGGATTATTATTATTCATTTAAGGGATACATTATATCCCTTCTCTGGTGTTCGGGTCACCAGTGACCCGTTTTCAGGTTTTAAATGCATAAAAGTACCACATCGATTTGTATTTGTAATTTCTCCCTGGTGGAGACCAATAAACTAACCTAACCTAACCTAACCTATATAGCATCAAGGCTTTTTGACTTTGTCAGGAGCCCTTATTTCAACAAAATCAAACCAAAACATTTTTTTTTTTTTTTTTTTTACAAAATTCTAAAATGCTCTGGTTAAAATTATGACATTTGTGGTGTTAGGGTCAATTTTGACCCGGTTATAACAATAAGAACAATAATGAGAGTTAAAACTGAAATCATAAGTGCTGAAGCCTAACAACGTAACCAAGGGATGAGAAACAAATGGGATGATAAATGTTTTAGTGTGTTTTACAGCTGATTTAAGACTCGGGTCAAAACCGACCCTAACACCATAGATGGTAGCAGAAAGCTGACAAGAGGAAGGTTCAATTGAAGCCAAGGGGTATACTGACAAAAAAAGGCCCAGGGGCCCAGACCAAAAAATATTGAAACCAATATTGATGGTAGTAGAAAGCTAACACAAGACGAAAGATATAGGAAGTTATAAAGTTAATCATTCTAAAAGCTTCAATAGTAGATTAAGAAGTATGTGTGTGATGCTTTGGCACTGAGTAATTATGACATGGACTGCACTGATGTGATGGATCTCCTGCTGAGAGAACCGTTTGAGAAGTGCAGCGCTGTGTTTAGATTTTTCATAGTCAGGCATGTGAAACGTCTTGGATGAATAAGCCTCATATGACTTGATTGTCCAAATTGGCCGACTCCAAAAGCATAACATAAATGTCCACACTACCTCACCGTCCTCCTTGGTATTGTCTGCAAATAATTGGAGAGGCTCACAGTTGGGATGTAATTAAGCGCATTAATTTGACTGCAGTAGATCTCAGCAGTTGACGGCAACAAATGTTGACCTTAGCTGTTAAAGGTTTATCATAGTTCAGCCATGGCTACCTGCACAGAGGAAACATGCAAGCAGAGATATGTGGTTAGTGTTCACTGTTCATTCTGCCTCTGTGCATGTAACTAATTATTATAATAGAGAAAACATTGGCAGTTTCTTGACTGCAGAAATCAAAATAATAAAAGAAGGGAAAACAAAACTTTCTTAAGGGAAAACTGAGCTTGGGAGGATTTTCCTCAATTTATACTGACTGTTTCATGTCCTTTGTCCTTTGTAATTTGGAGCGATTGAACTTTTTGGACTCTTTCACTAAATATTTTGACATTACTAATCCCCCAGTATAAAATATAGCTAATTACTTTGCTGCTTTTGAAGTCAGTCCTGAAATAATATTATATATATATATAATATAATATAATAATATAATATTAATGTGCAATGTCCCTGATCCTTAAACCTTTAAATAAAATAAAATAAATAAGATCTCACATCCCTTTGGAGTAATGAGCTACTGTTTATTTAATTCATGAGAATCTGTATTTATCTTAGATATAATTACTTTTTGTCTGAAATCAATGACCTTCAGTAACTTAACAGCCTTTTTGTTGTGCAAGCCTGTGTATAATGACCATATTTTCAGTGGACATACACAAAATATACCAACGTGACCTGAAGACCTTGGTGTCCTTCTCATTTTGAGTTAAACTTTAACATCATGGTGATTGTTTACCTCGTACTTAACGCTATTCATCAGTTCTACATGGAGCCCTGCTGGCTCTATGCACATACATAACCTTGAAAGAAACATTTGCACCAGTAGATATGTTCAAATTCCAAAAAATACTTTAAACCAGGCTCCAAAGCCTTTGAAGTACAGTTTTTTTATATTATTTGTCCAGCTGAAACATCATCTTCTCCTTCCTCTCTGAGTTATACTGTTTTCATCTTTTTTATTGTTGTGTTTGAAGACCACTGCTTATTTTTGTTTAAAACCTTTATTTTCTTTCTTCCTTTTTTGTTGCACAAGCCCATTGAAGGTATTTCCTTGTGACTAAAAGCTGTTTTATGAAGTGCTTATTACAAATAAGGAACCTAACCCTGTGTCTCTTCTTTCAGGACTTGTTAACCATGTGCCGTTTGTTGACCTCAACGTGGCCTTAGGTTCCCGGGGTCTTGTGAATTTAATTTACCTAATCAAATTAAGAGTTGGGAAGCATCTTTGGCATCTAAATATTTACTTTATGTATTTATAAAGTGGACATTCCAGTCTGAAATATTATTTGTTTAGATGTTCCTTTTTCTTATCACTGGCAAAGATCATGCTGCAGTTACAGTTTTGCCTTGTTTTGACTAACATCGATGATTTATAACAAAGATCTAAAGCGCATGTCAGCCAAACATTGTACGAGTTACAAAAAGAGGCCATCAGTGCAGCCATTAAAAGTCTGCGCAGAGACAGGGTTAAAATGTCAAAGAGGCTTTTTTTTTTTTTTTCAATTTATCTTCAAAGTTCTGTTAAAAAATCCATTTGATGCCAAGGGACATAAATGTGTCCCATAGTGTCCACGTCAAATAACTCAGTACCTCTACATACAGAGCTAATGGAGCCTTTGATAGGCAGGAAGATAGCATGGATGCTATCAGTGAGCATCCTGTGTGGGAACATGCATCAGCAGAGATAGTGGCACTTCACAGACAGAGAGTAAAACTGAAGACATCAAGAGACCCTCTGTGTGTGTGTGTGTGTGTGTGTGTGTGTGTGTGTGTGTGTGTGTGTGTGTGTGTGTGTGTGTGTGTGTGTGTGTGTGTGTGTGTGTGTGTGTGTGTGTGTGTGTGTGTGTGAGAAAGTGAGAGAACAAGTGCTGTTCTGACATTACTATACATAAATCATCAAACATCAAAAGACCATGTCCTTATTTTTTTGCAACAGGGGGTGATCGGTGAGCTGAGGGTGGTGGGAGACCCCCGCGCTGCTGAGAGACACTGTGAAGAGGATGAGGACGACTCGGACGTGGTGAGTCACCATCACATTTTGAAGATGCTGTACTGCATGCGAGTGGAATTTGACTGTAGAGGAACAGAGACGCTGCTTGTTAGAAGAATCAAAAGGTATGTGATGATGACAGAGATCGTCCAATCACAGCCTATAGGCATCGGGCGCCACACACAACGGCAACAGTGTAAGGAAGTGATGACACTCTGTTAATCTGGTCCGTCATGAGCTCTTGTCATTGCATGTTCCGCTAACCAGCATGCACTAATATATAGGTACACTCCTGCTTAACCTATCATTACATGACTAGATGCTTATGTTACCTTCATTTGTGGGCTTACTGTGTACATCATTGTATTCTCCTGGTCCTTGATGCTCTGGGGGTTTAGTCTCTGTCCTATAGAAACAAACTGTTTATGATGTTGTGTGTGAATAAAACATGAGCCCTTATCCTTATCATATACTTTTTACAGTAAACAGTAAAGGGAAGACTAGCTAGTTCTACTCTATAGCACTGCTGTGTCTTTTAAAACTCAATCAGTAACTAGGGACAGTGTCAACTTGTTTTGCTTGAGACATGAAGTTTTAGCCCCAGTACCTGAGCTCAGTATTCTTTACATAGCTAATGCTAAAGCCCTTTTACAATGTTGCTGCTTTTTAAAAGAAGTGAGCAAACAAAAAAGAAGAGTATCTGCACACGTGGATCTATGTTTCTATGTTTATTAAAGCAGAAGTAAGTGATATTTTTGTGTTAATATAAGTCTCAAATAGTTCTATCTTCCAACAGCAATCACTTACATAGAGTGTTTGGTCTGAAACACGGGTCTGTCAGTCCCTCTGCTCTGCTCTGAGCTGAGGAGAAAACTTTTCATGTATCCTACAATTTTTATCCAATGAGGAGAGAGAACAGCATGAAGGGCTGTGTGTGCAGCCAAGGGATGCGCCTGAATGTGGTGACGTAGGGACCAGGACCAATAGATCCATGACGAGGGCGGGGGCTGCTAACTCCATCGGCTGACAAGAAGTTATGGTGCGTTCAAGGCAACCCGTAACTCGTATTTTTCCGACCTGTGAAGTCGTACCAGTTCGATCTGGTACGAGTTCACAGGTCGGAAGTTACGAGGCCGTTATAGTGACTTTCACAGGCAACAGGTCAGAGAAACGCGAGTTGTGGGTTGCCTGGAACGCTACAAAGTCGTAAGTCGTGACTTGAAGCTGTAATTTACGGTTTCAAAAGCCTGCCTGGAACGCAGCATTAGCCAAAACGACCGGATCGCTTACTTCTGCTTTAAGATCCCCATTAGCATCTGCATAGCATCCGCTATTCTTCCTGGGGTCCAAAACATATACATGGAGACTATAAAAGAATACACATTCACACTAGACAATATACATAGACATAAAACAACACAAACAAATAAATACAGACAATGTGGACCATATAGACAAATACAAAACAATATACAGTATACCCTAACAACATTACATACATTCAATACATGACCAACACAACAACAAAATAACAAGACAATACAGCTCCAACCAGGTAATGATACCCATCCACAAATAATTGACTCTACTATAACCACTATGCTTATACTTCTACAATAACCCATATATTTATATCAAGTACAACATCATGATTAATGGATGTTCATTTTTAAGTTATGTTCTTTTAGAGCTTTTTTTAAAAGCATACTATTTAGTTGTTTAATATAACTTGGCAATGAGTTCCATTCTTGCATTGCTCTGTATATGACTTTGTTCCTGGTTGATGTAGTTTTATGTATCTGTATTTATCTGATGCAAGTTTCAGTATTTGTAATAGACCAAGCTTCATCAGGGTTACAATCAGTACATAAGCTCAGTGGAGTCTTTATGTGATTCATCAGGGCGATCTGTAACACCTGTCCTGCTCTGATGGGAAATGTAGTTCAGGAGTGTGTAGTCCTTTCTGGAGATCTCCATGGAACGCAAACACACACTGCAGCAGAGACAGAGGAGCCATGCACAGACAAAGACAAGCAAACAAACAAAAAAAGATGTGAGCTCAGCTGAAGACATGAAAGAGGCTTGAAATGAGATGCTTGCTCTTATTTACCCCATAATTCCAATGCTGGATCTGGCACTGATGTCACTGTTAACTGTACTGCAGTATGTGCTTAGGAACAGGCATTAGGCTACTTAGCTAAGAGTCAATTCAGTTGGGATTCATTGTTAAAATAAAAGGTAACACTTATAATAAGTACACACTATTAAGCATTAGTTCAGCATTAAATACTGAATCCATCAATGTAGTTTATAAACACAGTTAAAAATGTTTTACTCATCATTGATAAGCACTAACTGTACGTACTAATGTGTTATAAATGAAGAATTCAGTATTTTTTTTTTTTTTTTTAAGTATATATTTTTTGGCGATTTTGCCTTTATTTGATAGCACAGTGAGATGGACAGGAAAGGGGGAGGCAGAGAGAGGGGGAATGACACGCAGGAAATGTCCGCCCGACGCGGGACTCGAACCGGGGACGCCTGCGTTGAGGACTGTAGCCTCTACATGGGGCGGCCGCCTTAACCACTGTGCCACACACCGCCCCGAATTCAGTATTTATTAACACTTAACTAATACTTAATAGTGTGTAGTTATTATAAAGTGTTACCAAATAAAATCACTCCAATGTGCTTTCAAAAGCAGACAAAACAAGTATTTGAAGTAGGGCAGGACTGTCCTGAAGTACTGTATCACATAATAACAACACTTCACTGGACTGCCTTGATTTATTCCAGCACTTCTAACCAACAGTAAATGTGTAACAGATAAGAGTCTGAGAGGAGCCTGGTCTGTGCTGACCCTGACCACCCACACACAGACACAGGTGCCTCTGGGCGGCCCACCAGCAGCCTCAACTGTTATTTAGTAAAACATTGCCCTCACAGCTGCTCTGCTCTGTCAGACCACCAAACACCTCTTCCTTACGTTCAAGAGTCGACTGCCTGTTGTCATCAGATCCTTAGATGTCGTTTGGATCAGACGGGGAAATCACATTGGCAGTGGAAATGGCAGGTTTCAGATTTCAGGATGTGCCTTTTATCTAAAACGATAACCTCTCTCACACACACACACACACATACATACACACACACACAGCTGTTTGACAGCAACAGAGGACACATTCAACATATTGAATTACATAAAAGGCCTTGAATCTAACAGGAGTAGTCTGTACAGCATATAAGCATTTAATGTAATGGCATTAGTGCAGAGAGGGAACGCCGACAGTTTGCTAAGTTCACCATCATTACACCAGTTAAAACAATTACTGAGGTGAAAGTGTCCTTTTCAAAAGTGGCGAGGCCGAGAATGCGCCATAAAAACAGATTTAAAGCAATAAAAGCAGCAGACGGTGAAAATAGCCACTGATACTGTCACACAGAGTGGAAACACCATTGAAATTATGTAATTAACATATTTGTATAGGGTTTATAATTTGACCAAGAATTCAAGTAAAGAGTTCATGAACTGGCCCTCACAGTGGAAAGATGATGCACTCTCTTATATTAATGTTTTCACTTACTGCTGTTTTGCCTGCACTGAATTTTACCAAGAGAGGTACTGTGTCTTGTGGGCATGAAATGAAATGTTAAATGTATGTTGGTCTCCTCAGGCCTCAGGTGAAGGAAGTGGCTATGAAGAAAGAAGACCCCTGAGACCGGCTGAGGACAACCATAGATGGACGGTACAGAGCTGTTTATTACTGAACTCTTCTGTCTGTCTGTCTTAAGTTAACCATATTTACATTCTTTGTGTTTCCTATCATCCAAGTTTGACTTAAAGGGATAGTTCAACATTTTGGCAAATTGGCCCATTGTCATAATCCCCATAGTCATAGCAGTAGGTTCATTACCTTTAATTGTCGATGCAAGCTATTTTTAGGACGGCGGAGCAGAGCCGAGAGCTGCTCAGAGCTACACTACGGAGGCTCATGGGATTTCTTGGTTTCTCTTATCAAACTCATCAAATACACAATCCAACAACTCCAAAACGCTCTGGTGGACAAGTTGTGACCTGCACATTCACCACGCTATGAGATAATAACGGAACGAGACAGAGTTGTTTTCGAGGTAAATGCATGCAAAACCGCTGATGGGGCATTGGGGGCAGTTTTTCAGCAAGCGGTCTCTGCATTTACCTCTAAAACAACTCTGTCTGGTAGCGTTGTGTTATTATCTCATAGCGTGGTGAATGTGCAGGTCACAACTTGTCCACCAGAGCGTTTTGGAGTTGTTGGATTGTGTATTTGATGAGTTTGATGAGGGAAACCAAGAAATCCATAGCGTAGCTCTGAGCAGCTCCGCCGTTCTAAAAATAGCTTTCACCGACAATTAAAGGTAACGAACCTACTGCTAAGACTATAGGGGTTATTGCAATGGGCCAATTTGCCAATATGTTGAACTATCCCTTTAACAATGTTTGATCAATAATGGTCCTACCTTTTAATTGTTAAAACAGTGTACTGTAGGTATCTAACCTTTTCTTCTGGGGGAAGTGCACTCAAACTAAATGAGGTTAATATTAAACCTTATGAATCAATAGAGCGTAAGAGGGATGAATGAATGAGTAAATGAATGGAGGAATCCCTGAAGAAGCAGGCATGTAGACCCAGCCAACAAACATTATTAACAACAGACTGCGCTTCTGCAAACTGAGTCATCCCATTGTAAGACACACCGCTGGTGTCTCAAGTTACTGGGTGTGAGTGAGTGAGCACTGGTCCCTCAACAGAGATTAAAAACTGCTGAGTTGATGTCTGGAAAGCGAGCTGCCTCTGTGTTATACATTTGGATACAGAGAGTTTTTTTTTCAACATAAAGAGCTGCCTCGTATCAGACTGGAAACTGGAAAGGAAACAACCTTGATGACTTATGGTTTAAGGATCCATTCTTTTGTTGATAGCAGCCATGAAAAAGAAGAGGTTTTTAGCTTTTAATGTGAGTTTGACTTTAGTGAAGTTCACAGGCTCAAACCACAGAGGATTTATCTGCTGTTGTGTGAGCTGTGTGAGCTCTTATCAGACTTATCACCTGGATGAAGGCCTAAACCCACCGACACCACAAGAAAGATAGTCATCTCTCCACCACCACCATGCTGCCATTCAAGTTCTCTTAATCATCACATCTATTTGTATCTTTTTGCATCCTCCTTCATCTTGTCACTCTCTTTATCTCTCCCCCTCATTTGTCTGTCAGTCGTCCTCCCCTCTCTGCTTTCTGTCTCTCACACACTCGCACACACACACAATCAGATTCCACAGACACCCACTCACATCTTCAGATAGCCATAAAAACGTACTCTAGTTGCACCACCGCCTCAGTGCATGCATGCACTACTCCCACTCACAATTATAGTGCAGGGTTGGAAAAAACAGATGTCAGTTTGGACTGGATCGGATCCGTTCGACCCCCCCCAGCCTCCCTAGCCCCAAGGCTTTGTTATTCTGACTGCTTTCTCCATCAGCTGTGCACAGGAACTGACAGAGGTGGAAAGAAAGTTGGAGAAGGAGACAGAGAGGGCGGGGTCAGGTGCTACAAGTCGGAAGTCTCTTCATCACCTCTGCCCTACTTTAGTCTTTAGCCTTGATGCTCTGTGTGTTTTACAAGGGGGCTTTTCCATCTGTTCAGTAGGCATTTATACGTATGTAATAGCAAATGTAATGTAAAAAGACAACAGCTGGCTTCTAATGCCTACCTGCCGTCCTGTTCCGTCTGATGTCTCGTCACAGAAAATATAACCTGCGCTCTGCAACGATTGTCCCACCGGTGTTACAGTGTTATTAAGGCAAGTCCTGACGTGGAGGAGAGAGTTGTACTGTAGAAGTGAAAACTTTCCATTTTGTCACGCTGGAATTCACGTTGATAGATGGCAGAGGCGGTCAGTCATCCTGAACTGTGTCATTGCTGAAGTGTCGCCCTTCAGCGTGAAGCCCTAACAGGAAACGTTCCCAGACCGTGACACCAACTGGATGTGGTGGGGGAGCGTTCCTTTCTGATGTGGCCCAATTAGTGCACAAGGGACTGTGGAGCACATGGAGTATATTTTCTATGTTTCTTTGAAACACATTGTGCCTCTTCATGTAAACACATTTGAAGATGTTGTGGCACAGTTATATTTCCAGATCTCTAAAAAGGTTGCATTGAGAGTTATAGTTCCCATATTTCCCTCCCATACATATAATGTTATATGACTGACACATGTCTTCAATCAAGAAAACACAGCTGAAGCCATGGAGAGAATACAATATACACTCATAAAAAAATAAAAACGTAATTATTAGCTACAGAATGGATGAATGAGCATTGTGAGTTTGCTTGATCCTCTTCATCTTCATAATAACAGCCTAGGGAAATGATGTTGTAGCTATGTTATGCTGTGTTTACTGGGAAGTTGTCTTATAAGGTGGGGAAACGTTAATGTTAGGTTTGTCATGCACTTTCCTAAAGTTGAGAGTGAAAAAGCCTTGTTATTACTTTTTGTGTCAGACTCTTAGGTTGCATTTTAATCTGGATGATTTACAGCCACAGAGAGGACGGTTTCTGTTTAAATCTACTTATTTTCTACTTATTTCCTCTCTGTCACACAAACCTTTGTTACTGCATTTCATAAACAGCTGGATCAGTTTTTTTTTTTTTCGTATTTCCTCGGACCGACCGCAAAGATCTGCAAATTCCAATATGTTTCCTCTCCGCACTTCATAGGACAGTCAGGCACAGAGAGAAAGAGCCACCCTCCTGCGTAGGTGGAATATGTTGAGCTGCATACCTGCTCTTAAAGTGGGTTTGAGGGGGGGTGGGGGGGTCGTGTGGTTCAAATCTATCAGCACTATGTTCTAAAAAGGAGATACCCTCCCACCGATCATCCCCGGCCATGATGGATAGGCAGATGAGTGAACAAGCAGGGTATTATTTATCACATTAATACATACATCAAGTAAGAGGAGCCAACAATGGCCTGGGCAAATTCTTAGCATAGTCGGTGCTGTGTAACACAGTGGGGAGAAGAGTTTCCAATAGGAAACTGGTTAATGGTTAATTAACAACCAACATTCTTCATCCCACTCCTCTTCTGACACTCCACAGCTGACAGTTTGGAGGTGTAGAACTGGTGAAGAACGAGCTAGACGGGGGTGTTTGCATTATCCCCCCCCCCCCCCCCCCAGTAGCAGTTTGGGAAGCAGAAGAGACCCCCCACCCCCCCACCCCCCTCCTCCATCATTCATTCAAATACTCCTGTTGCTTCTCTCAGTCCTGCTGTGTTTTTGTGGCAGAAGACTATTTGCCTATTTGCACACTCAAGGCTGTCTTTCCTTTGTCCTCCAAAGTGACCCACATACACACTTTACCAGGAAGGGCACGCAAGAACAGAAAAAAAACATTGTTTCTGAACTGGTGTTTAGTTGTTTGATGTGCAATGATTGATTTTAATCGTTGGCAGTCGTAAAAACTGAGCACAGAGGAAAGGAAAGGAAAAGGAGATTTGCTGCAGTAAATGGGGCCTGTATACAAATACACATACACTCTATATGCTTCTATCTCTTTTTTTAATACTTTATTGCCAAGCTTCTTTCCAATGATTTTCGAATAGTCGAATAGTCGTTCAGTTAAAAAAAATTGAATAGTTAATGAGATAATTGTCTTGTCTGAAAAAATGTAAATGTCTCCTTTTTACTGTCGCAAAAGGAGAAACATGGAAAGACTCCACCAGAAAGTTCTGTGTGAAACTCTGTCAAATGAAAACAAGTGAATAGTCGATCAATAATCGATTAGTACCTCGCGATTATCGAATAGTACTTTTGCTTGAAATGCCCACCCTACAATCAATCTTTCCAATCTCTTTCCATCTTTGTGCAATATCTTTCAAGTGTATTATATTTGTTTCGCTTGTATTTGCTCATTGGGTTTTTATCAGGTTTTATCAGCTGTCCATGTTAACAGTGTAGAGTAGCAGCGATAGGACCACTTCACTCATCCACATAAATTCACATAGACAATTTAATTTGTATTTTAAATAGGCTCAGTTATTGAGCTCCAGGTGTCACTATCACTCAGGGTGATGATGTGCTGGAGCTGCAGACTGGACCAGCGTGTTCCCTGACAGTCTTAACAAAAATGTTTTTCCTCCGTCCTTGGTTTGACATGCACATGTTGACTCATTTTTTAAAATAGGCTTGGTGTAGCTGGGAAAGTTGGGGAGAGCGCTTTGGTGGCACAGTCTCTAAACATTAGTGGAGGCGAATGGTAACAAGACGGAAACATGAGTCATTTTTTGTTGGGATTGATGTGAATGAGAGCAGCTTTTTCCCACACAGTAACATTGTTTTCAGGGTTTTTCTTTTTACAGTGTAGGAGAGATACCAGTGGAAATTGGGCCTTTACAGCAAATTCATAAAGAAATGTCATAAATTGCCATTTTGAAATCTGTATCTCTGTGTTTCCTGCAGACTACTCCTCCATCCTCTCGGCCCATTCAGCAGCCACCAGTGATCAAGAAAGAGGAGGTGTCTGTTACAAGAGAGACAGGTGAGTTTAGTCAACACTTCACACTGAGAAGAGACATGATATTGTTTGTTTTTTTAAATGTGAAACTTGCCCAGTTGTGCTCAACAGCACCATGAGATGGAATATAGTTTCTGCTTTCTCTTTATTTTTGACAGTGGAAAAAGTTGAGCCTATCTCTGTTTGAGTGATAACACAGATGCCTTTAGATCTGCCCCCGGGCTGTTTTGCAAAATATATCATTCATACTTTTTCCAGCACCACGGTAAAAGATGGGAAATGGAGGTTGTGCTTCCACGAGCTGACATGTGACTTGCTCACCTGCTGGGCATGGGGGAGAATGTTTCTAGCAGCACATGGTGTTGCAGGGTTCACGGTCCCTCAACATGCTCAGATGAACAAGTCACAGGTTGCTGTAGATTCTCAGGCACATGTCTCCCTCTAGTGGACAGGAGGTGTACTGTGATATGTGGAGCAGTCAACCTGCATTGCTTTCTGTGTAATCACATTAACCCTCCTGTTGTCTTTCTGGGTCAAACTGACCCAATTTGTTCCCTTCCTCCATCCTTCCTTCTTTCCTTCCTTCTTTCCTTCCTTCTTTCCTTCCTTTCTCCCCTCTTTCTTTCCACAATCCATTTTCCCTTCCTTCCTTCCTTCCTTCCTTCCTTCCTTCCTTCCTTCCTTCCTTCCTTCCTTCCTTCCTTCCTTCCTTCCCTTTGTCCTTATTTCTTCTTCCTTCTTTTGATCCAGTTGACCCTCCATCTTTCTTTCCTTCCTTTTCCCTTCCTTCTTTCCTCCTTTCTTACCCTTCTTCCTTCCTTGAACAAATCTGTTCCCTCCCTCCATCTTTCTTTCCTTCCTTTTCCCCTTCCTTCTTTCCACAATCCCTTTTCCCTCCCTCCAATCTGTTCCCTCCCTCCATCTATCTTTCCTTCCTTCTTTCCTACAATTTTTCCCTTTGTCCTTCATTCCTTCCTTCCTTCCTTTCTTCCTTCCTTCTTTTCCTTTGTCCTTCCTTCCTTCCTTCCCTGACCCAGGTGGACAACAGGAGGGTTAAATTATATAATTTTCAAACTTTTTTACACTATCAGTAATTGAGAATCTTTTTGCTGTTATTCTCTATTTTGTAACCTTCGCATAGTGCTGAGTTCAAGGAAGTTACTGTAAACAAGGCAGAAAAGTGAACTCGCAACACTGTCTTCTCCTGAAATAGAAAATATATTTATTCAAGGGCTACATATTAAAAGAGACAACGTTTCAAGCAACTGGCTCTTCATCAGGTCAATGATTTGAACAATTACATTGATTCTCATATAGTTTTTTGGGGGGCGGGGTCCACTCATGGGAGTGGTTAGAAAAAAAAAAGAGTAACACATACTGTAAGATAATCATGAAAACAAGAAAATCCATAAAATGAGTTAAACAAATAGACATTCAATACAATATAGCATCATATGCATCAGAATAGTCACAAATCAAGAAGTATAGAACTATTACAAAAAACTATATGAGAAGCACCTGAATGTAATTGTTCAAATCATTGACCTGACGAAGAGCCAGTCACTCGAAACGTTTTCTCTTTCAATATATTTGTGTTCAAGCCACAATGTAAAGAAGCTGAAAAATCCTGGGTAGTGGGATTAGGAATTAGGTTTTAGTCTGAAATGTTATTTTATTATACAGTACAAAGCCAAAAGCCAGTGTTTTGAACATTTACTTATTATTAGTTTTTTATTCTCTATGAAATAGCACAAAGGGAATAGTGTAGTAAGCATTTGAGGTGTAAAAACAAAAGAGAAAAGTTGCATATTTCTGCATCTTCAAAGAAGCCACCATTTACCCCGACAGCTTTGTGCAATAGTGAGGTTTCACCAGGATTGCTTTTTAAACAGGACAGGCCAACAAAAGTGTATTTGTGGATTTTTTGCCACTTTTTAGGAGATCATGGCTGTGTCCAGAATCACTCACTGTTCCCTATTATCCACTATCATGATGAGTGAGTGACTTTGGACACAACCCACTGAAGACCATCAGTTGTGCTGTGTTGTTGTAGTGTTACTACTAAGCAAATGACCATCTAGGACAAGAGCTGCTTATCTAAGAAAACTTAAATGACAGCCTACTAATACTTTTAGATATGAGGGTCAGTAATTCTGGAAAACTGAAAAATAACATTGAATGTATCTTTAAGTTCAGTTGCACAAACAATCAAACACAGTGGTGAAACAAGGTCTCATGTGGATTAGGATCAAGAATGACCTGTGCTGCAGTTCAGGGAGCAGACATGGCTTAACATCAACTGACCTGAGGAGACTGTCAACCAGTTCCTGTAGAAGGACACCAAGAAGAAGAAGAGAAGACGAAGGGAATGGACATTAGACCAGTGGAAACCAGCTTACAGACTGTATCTCTGGAGTTAACAGTACCTAGTTAAATTACCCACGTTGCAATAGTACTGATTCCAATACAACACAATTTTTAAAAAAAAAAGCAGCTTCCCTCCTTCACAGTCACTGACTGAGGTTATAAACTGACACCAAATACTGTTAATGTGGAGACTTCATTTAACGCTGTCTTTTGCCTTGTGTCCAGCGAGTGACTCCCACCACGTTTTTGTGGAGTCTGGACTTCCTGGGTCACCAGGTGGGTCAGTGGGAGTTAAAAAAAGAAAAAAAACCCCACAGAGACCGGCATCCAAATATCCTGTGTGTTTTATTTTTTTTCTCCTACAGTATCTGTTCTGCCTGCCTCTTGTGTGTATGTGTGTGATTTAAAAAGCTCACAAGCACAAGAGTGCATGAATTAATCTACTTTATAGGGTGGTGGACATGTTTGTATATACTGTAGGCCAGAGGGGAAGTGACAAATTGTGATGTTCAGACTATAATCCCCCTGAAAACTCACAGAGAGTAAACAGAGTATAGCTCGACCATGGGAGGAAATGAGCGAGAGAGAGGAAAGGGTTTTATTGGTTTTTGCCTTTCTCATGGATATTAAGGGATGTTACATTGTGTATGTTGCATGGTCTTGTAGCATTGGCCCCTAGAAGCTGCTAATGCTATGACAACATGACATGTGTACTTGTGCATCAGCCAGAAGCATGAGATCAATTTCTTCTGCTGCTATTTGCAACATTACCGAGGCCCCAGCTGCTCCGGATGTGTTTTGCTGTGCATGTCAGCGGTGGTGGAGATTCGGTGGTGATTTCTCCACAGCTAAAGGAGTGAGCTGCATTTCATGCGGTGCCCACTGAAAGTGACACATTCAGTTGGAAGAGTGCAAAGTCAGTTTGCGTCACAGCAGAAAATAAATATCAGGATGGTGGTGCATGAAGTTCTGGGAAGGTGTACTCAATTACCAGCGCCGCACCTTGACATGGTCTATAAATTGCAGACGTGTGCGCTGCATGGGATTTTTGCTACATTGAGCAAAAAGTCATTTTCTTCCGCTTCTTTTCTCCCACCCCCTCTCGTCGTGGGCAGGCAATGTCCTGTTTGTTGTTTGGGATGTGGGATACAGTCGTTAATCATTTCTGAAAGCTCTTTTCATGAGGGTATCACTGACTCTGTCCTTTGTCATTGTTCCCAGGGCCAATCGGGTCTAGAGGAGAGAAGGGCGACCAAGGGGACAGAGGAGAGAAAGGAGATAGGGGTCCAATCGGGCCGAAGGGAGAAGCAGGCTATGGTTCCAGTTCACGGGGTGGAGCCCGCGGAGAGAAGGTTTGGGCTTTTTTTCTACCTTTTTTATCCTGTCCTAGTCCTAGTCCTGTTTTAGTAGTCAATGTCTATGTGATTTTATTTTTTATCTTTTCTGCCCTGTGCAGCTGTTATGTACCATGACGCACAAGACAAATTTCCCTAACGAGACAATAAAGTTCACCCTGACCCTGACCTGACCTGAGAATTGTGACATGTAGTTTTAAAGTTGGATGGATTGCATGGAGGGTGAAGTGAACTATAATGAAGTGTCCCAAAGGACCACTAGAGGGAGCCACCAGTCCTTATTTCATTTCAGTCCAAGCATACACATCCTGTTTTACTACACACTGCACATTAGTGCATTATGTGTGTGCGTGTGCGTGCGACAAAAACTAGGAAAAGAGGAAAAAGTGGCCGACACCTTATAATAAGTACACACTATTCAGCATTAGTTAAGCATTAAATACTCATTAGTGTGTAGTTTAAATGTTTTACTCATCATTGATAAGCACTAACTGTAATTGTAAAGTATGAGTATTCATGCGTTATAAATGAAGAATTCAGTGTTTATTAATGCTTAACTAATACTTAATAGTGTGTAGTTATTATAAAGTGTTACCAAAAAAGTTATATATTTAATCAAACACAAGTGTAACAAAAAGAGTATTGACTTGACCTATATGGAATACAAAGAAATACATACAAACATAACTTATTCCCACAGAACAATAACAGTTGCATTCTGGGTTGATGCTCAACTGATGATGATGATGATGATGACAGGCTGGTGTTATAGGTTTGATAGTAGATAGTGAAGATTAGAGCAAACACTTGAGTGTGCAGCTCTGTCACTCTGGCAGTGTGTACACAGTGTGTCTTTATTGTGTCTGGTCACTTCAGTCTAACTGACACTGACGTAACTGTGTCTTCTTTTAATTATCAGGGGGAACCAGGGGAGACGGGAGCAAAGGTACGTTGAAGATGATCTCTTTTCTTAATGACTTTCATTTGATTGTGTTAGACTCAGTTATTACAAATGACTCTTCATCAGTGGAATCAGTGGACGCAGCGTTCCAGCTCGTCACTATGGAGCTTGACCAGAACACCACTGTTAAACATTCATGTCCTGAGTCCAGCGCTGCTCTTGTCTTGTCATTGTGATGTTTTCTGGGAAAGTCACGGCCTAGAAAACTGTGACCTGTGAAATGACGGATGTGGAAAAGCTTCATCTGTCCAATCACACTGACGTTTCCTCATCTCCAGGGCAGCGCCGGCTTTGGCTACCAAGGATCTAAGGGTGAGCCTGGTCCTGCTGGGCCTCCCGGTCCCCCCGGCCCTCCAGGGCCAGCAACTGAATTTTCAACCGGCGGTGACGGCTCGGTTGTTTCGAGGGTCCCTGGACCCCGAGGGCCACCTGGATCGCCAGGTGCTCAGGGACCAAGAGGAGCGGATGGAGAGCCCGTTAGTAGACTGCATATACTATATTTTAACTCCAAATACAGTTGTACATTTTGAGAAAATGTTTCATACAAAGTTTTTTTTATTCCTTGTAAAATCTGAAGAAGAAGTTAATGGTCATATTGTCCATGTCCTGCCATGTTTACTTCAGTTTGTCTTTCAATCTTGCAGGGTGATCCCGGTGAGGATGGAAAAACTGTAAGTAGTTTGGTTTTTATTAGAACAAGACAAAAACATTGACTGGGTTTAAAAAAAAGTGGTGATGGGGTGTTAATCTAGAGATACAGTATTTTCATTGCTGTACCTTCTTCACAGTCCTTAGTGCCCTGACATTATGTTCTGTTAACACAGGGGCCTGAAGGACCTCCAGGCTTCCCAGGGACCCCAGGTGACCCCGGGACCAAAGGAGAGAAAGTAAGATGAAACACAAATAGGATAAAGTACAACAAAATATCAGAAGAAACATTTTGTGTTAAAATCACTGTTGCATAAAAATCTTACCTTGATTTAATGAGTCTTGTTTCTACAGGGAGACACTGGAGAGGGTCAACCTGGCCCCAGGGGGGTCCCAGGACTTCCTGGACCTCCCGGACCAGGTTATAGATCTGTGAGTTAGTCTTCACAAGCTTGACAAAATCAAAACACAGTTTGTCTCAGCAGGAAAGTATTTGTTGAATAACACGACTCAACTGATTCGGTCTGATTTCAGACTTTTGTGGACATGGAGGGATCAGGGTTCCCTGATCTGGAATCTATCCGGGTGAGAAGAATTCACACGTTTATTTGACATTTTTGTTCCGGTGACTGATCTGATGATTTTATATGAAGGGAGATCTTACTTTGGCATAATGATCTATTTATACAGACAATAATAATTTCATTTTAAAAGGTCAGTCAGTGCTGATTGACTAACCGTTAAACAGCTAACTCACTAAGTCCAAGGTGGAGGAGCTGTGTTCCATGTATGGATTGATAGATGGGGCAGGGGTTCATTGGTCTGAATGAAAAGTCCATATGACCTCAAGATGTGTAATTGGTAGTGACACAAATACAACCCCTGGCAAAAACGATGGAATCACCACTCTTGGAAGGTGGTCATTTAGTTGTTTATAGAAAAAGGGCAAATCACAGACATGCCACAAAACCATTTTTGTTCAAAATGACTACCTTCTGGCTTTAAGAAACACTAAAAAAAAAGCAGGAAAGAAATTTGTTGTAGTCAGTAACAATTTTTTTTTTTTAGATTAAGTCGAGGAAAAAAATATGGAATCACTCAATTCTGAGGAAAATATTATGAAATCACACTGGTAGCGTCAAGATAGAAACTCAAAGCATTATGTTTTGAAAACAGAAAATTCACAAGAAAACAAATGAGGAACAAATGGGTGGAAACTGGAGTCAACGTCTGTGACTGAACTGTAAGAAACTGCCTAAAGGAAATGGGATTTACATACAGAAAAGACAAACGAAGGCCTTCATTAACACCTAAACAGAAAAAAAACAAGGTTACAGTGAGCTAATGAAAAGCAATCACGGACTGTGGATGACTGGATGAAGGTTTTGTGAATTTTCTGAAGCCTAAAAGCCTGAAATATAGAAATGACAACTTCTGGTCAGGACATTCAGAATAAAATCTGAATTTAACAGGATACTTGGACTTTTTTGAATTGGATCTTTGATTTGAATTGAGAGTTTTTGTTTCTTCAGGGTCAAATCAAGGCAGGGAGAGGGAAATGTGTGATTCATTCAGTCATGAATTACAGTACTTTTTCTACTTTTTTTTTTAATTTTTTTTTTTACAAATGACATGGTTCATAAATGACTAAATGACACAATATGTTTTTTTCTTGTAGGGACTCCCTGGGCCACCAGGTCCCCCTGGTCCACCCGGACCTCCAGCACCCTCTACATCTGGTACAGGATTTAGTTCTGGGGCATTTGGACCTCCAGGAAAGGACGGAGCACCCGGTCAATCTGTAAGTGTCAATATCCTCATCTCTCAACTGCACTACACAGATAACTCCCCAGATTGGACACTGCATTGCATGTTCTTCCAGATCACCAATTACTATAGTACATCTGATTGAAATCTTTTTGCTTTCAGGGTTTGCCTGGTTTACCGGGCACTGATGGCCTCCCAGGAGCTCCTGGTCCCAAGGGAGAAAAGGTAATGTTCTTGTTTCCTCTCCAAAAATACCAAATCTAATTTTTAGAATCCCTCAGCTGCTCATTGATTCTTCCTGTGTGTGATGTGGTTGAACGCAGCACTAACTAAATGAGCAGCAGCCACCAGCGAGCAGGTGGTGACATACAGTAACAAAAAAATGTTTGTGGAATTATCGGTAATTACATGTAATGCTCCATGTTCCTGGTGGCATACAAATTCAAAAGCATGACGGTCTTGTTAGGATGACTGTGATGTATTGTCTGTGGAGATATATAGAATTTAAATACACATTTCATTTTAATAAACATGTCCTTTTTTCTGCATTAGGGGGATTCAGGCGAGCTGGGTCTTCCAGGAGTGGTTGGACAGAAGGTGTGGATTTACAACTTTCAATTGTTTACTTTTTTTTTCTTTTTTCTTTTTACTCTGGAGTAGCTGCCACTTTACAGTGAGATCTACTCCCCACAACACAGCCAAACACACATTTCCTTAGTTTTAACCAGTAGAGACAGCTTCTTTGGACATAAATTCACATGTAAGTACAGTAGTGTGCCTTGGGATACCAGACCTGTGCAGTGTCCACTCCATTGAAAGAGTTTCATTCAACTATTTCTAAAACTTTCCCTTTCATTTCTCCAGACAAGCTCCTACTTTTCTTTTCTCAACAATCTGCTGCCTCACTATTTATCCTCCTCCTCCTCCTCTCCTAAGCCTTCCCATCTGCAGGTACACGTCAGCCATCAAAGGGGATTTATGTCTTCTAACAATATGCAAATGTTTGTCAAATATTGTCAGCTACAGACCTGACTTAAAGTTTAATCTGAGTGCTGGTTACGGTTTGATTTAACATTCATCTGAATTTGGTCCCAGAGAAATCAGCATGGCTGTTTGTGCAGTTACATTATCCAGTGTCCTTTTACATGCAACCATTACTAGCACTGATAACTAAACGCTGCATGATGCAGGTGACGTTCAAAACATCCTCACCACAGCCTGTTTTCCTGTAGTTCACTATAGATGATGATTTTTAGTGATGTATTCTGAACATTGATTTGACGCCTGTCACCATCCTGCAGGGAGCTCAAGGAGACCCTGGTGTACCAGGATCTCCAGGACAGACTGGACTGGCTGGTCTGCCAGGACCCATTGGACCCAGTGGACCAGCTGGACCTCCTGGGCCTCCTGGACCAAGTTATCGTGTTGGATTTGTACGTTCTCTTTCAGTGTTTGTGACTTACAGAGAAGTGCAGCTGAGTTATAAATTCAGTGTGTTACATATGTATCAATGAGTCTTACACACATGACATCTCTGGTGTTTGTAGGATGACATGGAGGGATCTGGTGGAGCTTTCAGCCATGGACTTCCTGGCATCAGAGGACCAGAAGGACGACAGGTAGATACTTAAGATTTAAGATCCTGTGGGAGATATTATCTGTCTCGAACCATTACAGGCAAAGTTTAAAAGGAGCAATACTGACATTCTTTGAATATGGTTTTAGTCTCTATGTACCTTAAAGGAATAGAAAATACCCCAAAAGATAAGCCCATTTCCCATTTTCCCACTTGAATTGAAAGGATGTCATATGGAAGCAGAGTGATGGATTTTGAAACAGTATTAAACATCTGTGTCATAGGCTCATCACCACAGCTGGCCTCACATTCATACAGTAGACAGCAGCAGATATTACATTTATAATTTAAATTTCATTTTAATTGAACATGATCACTCACTTCAGTCTGGTCTGATCACTTCTGTCTATTCAAAAAAAAATAATAATAATATTTGATGACGTAAAGCCAGGTGTGGGCAGCACCTGTTCATTTGACTTGTACAAACATTGTACTGTGTTTTGAACAAAGTTAAATCATACAGGCTGCCACACAGTCTGTAAATGAGCTGATTACAGTGGGTATTTTTCTATTTAAAAGAACACATCATGCCATGTATTTTATATGTAGTCAATGTATAATATAGTAGTGCATTTTACAGAATATTCACTTGTCAGAGTGTTCAACAGTTTAAATACATGAAAACATACATGAACTTGTAAATAACCAAGGCAACTGTTGTGTGTTTTCAGGGTCTTCCAGGACTTCCGGTAAGTAAACATAGAATTTGATGGTGAGGGGTGAAAGGTTAAATGCCAGCAAACACACAGAAATGACATTTTTTGTTTTCTTGTTTTTACTGTATATTGAGTGTTGAAAGTATTTTAGATGAAAGCAGTTTGGTGTGAATTTATACCACCAGACAGACTGAAATGTCTGAAATACAAACTCACAGCAACGGAGCAGGAACATTTATTCACTCAACACTGTAAAATCACTGTATATGTTTGTTTCAGTTTTTGGACCATATGGGTTTGGTGTTGATTTACTACAAACAAACTATCCACATTACAAGAAGTCACTGCTTAAAGGATGATAATCACCAGTAGTTACCTAGCTGCATATCTAAATCTCAACATGGGAAACATTTGGCTTGTCTAGTGCTGGATTAAATAACAGTCCTGTAGTAAAACAGTTCTGCAAAGCTAATTGCTGGCTTTTTGTGTCTTCTTTCCATTGCAGTCTGTCCTGCTGTCAACATGTGGTTGAACAGTGTCTTTCTCTCTGTGTTACTGATGTGTGTGTTTTTTTTAATAGTTTAACTTGACTGTACCTCTGCAGGGTAAACCTGGACTAGCTGGTATTCCAGGTCTAAAGGGCAGTGAAGGTCCTGTTGGAAAAGATGGGCGACCAGGGTTGGATGGATTCCCTGGACCTCAGGTAGATGTCTTACCTGCAGACAGGTCAAACTGTCACACTGAGGATAGTTGTTTATATTGTATATTTTGCATTTTTCATATGTTCATGTTCTTGGACCATTTAGCCCCATGGCCTTAGATTTTCGTGTAGAACAAAGCAATTAGGAAAATGTGCCAAACATGCAGCTTCGATCATAATAAGCTGTAACACAAGGCAGTGTGAGATTTTAAATCCTTTAGATTTAACGTTGTGTGTCTTTTGTTTGTTTCATTCTTTCTTCTTGGCTGTTACAGGGACCAAAGGGCGACAGAGGAGACAAAGGAGAGACGGTGAATATCAATTTTAACCCTGAATAAAATCACTGTTGATTACATTATTATAAAACACAGAACTGTGATATGTTGAGCAGATTATATTTAAATTCCATATTAGACTAACTTTGTTTTTGGATGCATTCCACTGTGGTAAAGTTAATATGTTAATATGTTAAATAGTTAATGTTTTTGCTTGTTTATGTGTGTGTGTTTTGTGGTTTTAGGGAGAACCAGGTCGAGATGGAAGCGGACTCCCGGGACTACCTGGCCCACCTGGTCCACCAGGACAAGTCATTTACTCCTCATCTGACAATGTAAGGAACACAAAGCAAACAGAGTGGCAGATCCAGACTCTTTATCAGACACTGAATTCAAAATCATGAGCAGCTTTAATCATATCAACAATAACAGCTCCATTTCCTTCATCTTGTCCTTTGTTCTGTTTGTGTCTGTGCAGTTCGACAGAGCGACTGGCAGTGCTGGGCCTCCGGTGTGTACAGTATTCACATCTCACTTCTTTAGTGCAATTTCAGCTCAGTCGTTGCAGTTGAATGTATTCATGTGTGTTAAGTTTTACATAGAACTAGGACAACACTGACAGACCAGAGTTTATACTGCATGGTGAAATATCCAGTTGTGTGTGTTGTTCAGTGTGTGTGATCCTTTGAAAGATATCAACCATTCTTTGATTCATCAATTGTTACGATGCCGAAGTTCTGTGAAAAATAACCGCAAACAAGAAATTGACTTCAATATTTTTTCAAAGTCATTCGTAAAACATTCAGCTATACTGAGTGAAAGTTGCTCACACAGTTTAGAACAAGTTGAGACCAGGTTGGTCCAGAATAAGTCAAGGAAACACAGGCCACCAAAGCTGAATGTAATATATTTTTGTGTTCCTGTACAGGGCGGACCTGGTTTGCCTGGTCAAGCTGGATTCCCTGTAAGTTTTCCTGTCTTGCATAATTTATCTGCCTTGCCCCTATTATGAGCATGAATGTGAAGTGTACCTGCATACATAATTAAAGTCTGATTCTCAGCAGGTGATTTTTCCTGGCACAGTTTTTTTCTATTCTACATTTAGGCCTACTGTTTATTTTCCTCAGTGTCAGTAGGTTTTATGAAAAGACCAAAAACAGAATGAACCTTAACGTATCAATTTAATATTGTCACTGTATCTATTCCTCTTCTCTATAATGTTTTTTTCCTTGGAATGTGACAAACCAGAACAGAGCTAAATCCAAAAACTTTATCAGCAACAGTGTGGGTCAATTCATTACTGCATTTTTATTCAGTTACTGTTTTAAATTCTTTGTGGTGGTGATGTTATTGTTCACACTCCATGTTTGCACCGAGTCCATTCTTACAAAAAGCTACGATGCTTCCAGATAACATAACAGTAGAGTTTGGCATCCACAGACCATGGCAAGCATTGACAGCTTCTTTACTACGTTTGTACCCTCCTGGCAGTGCAACCAGTCAAACAACCCCCCAACACCTCGTCCACTGATTTCTACACTCCGTATCTAAACAATGATCCTCTCTGCAACTCAGCTGCACTGTACAAACGCAGTCTAATAGGATGAATCATCATGATGTTGGCTTGATCTAAGTGAACAAAGACTGTCCAGCTGCCAAAGAACTGTCCACTTGTTAGATTGTAAATGCCATTTTTGTTATTACTCTGTAGGGTCCTGTTGGACCAAAGGGGGACAGAGGGGACCCTGGTCCTACTGGCTATGGACTGAAGGTAAAGTCTTGATTATTTATTTGGTGAAGCATTACTGTAATTAGCTGCTCTTCATCATTGTGACATTTCTGTAATTGAGTCCATGTTGTCTCACTCCGCTGCTCCGTGTTCAGGGTGACAAAGGTGAGCCAGGCTTAGTGATCGGACCTGATGGAAATCTTCTCTCTTTGGAGGGGTCTCTAGGTCTGAAGGTGAGTCTCACTGTGTTCCAGAAACCCTAACCCTACATGTAAATATTTCTACTATATTTTTTCTATGATTGCTTATTTTCAAGCCTATTATAATAATAATAAACTTTATTTGTATAGCTTTCAAAACACAGTTACAAAGTGCTTTACAGATCAAGTAAAAATAACACAGTCATCAAAAACAAACATAAAACCAAAAACCAGATCTGCTTAACGGAGATAAACCAGTACACCATAATCAGCAGTATTGATAATAAAACAAATAGAATAAATGAAATACAATCAAAAATAAAAACAATATGATATACTATTATGGTTCTACTTGTGGCTGTACACACGGTTGTGATGTTGAGACTAACTCTTGCCACTTGCCTGCAGGGAGACAGAGGACCAGCTGGGCCTGTTGGACCTTCTGTAAGTGTTTGAGCATTTCAATCTCAGATATTCAAGTTAATGTACCAAAGCTGTTTTAAATTAAAAAATACACTTTTCCTGCTTCATTCTCCTGTCAGCTCATACTCGCTTTCTGTTTCATGATTGATTGTTATAGGGCCACTACGGGCCTCCTGGATTAAAGGGTGAAATTGGAATGCCTGGCCGACCTGTGAGTACATCAGCCAGTAAAGTGGAACATTTAACACATTCACATACATTTCTATAAAATAAAATGTTAATATCTTATATTGTCATTATGGATTTTTTAGTTCGCAATAATATCCATTTCTAATGAAATATAAAACACAACAAAGTGGAGGTGTCAGAACAAACCCACCTGTTTCTGACAGTGTATATCATTACAGTGGTATAATTACATTAACCACATTTTAAGTGGGGAAAAAAAAAATCTATACTGTATGTTTCTCCCTTCAGGGTCGCCCTGGTGTTAATGGCTACAAGGGTGAGAAAGGAGATCCATCAGGTGGAGCTGGCTATGGTTACCCAGTAAGTACGCTATTTGTTAGCTTATTGTATTGCTATTACCTTATTTAACAGGGAGGTGTTCTTCGATAGCTGCTCATATTTTTAGGGCTGTATTTACCTTTACTTTACCTAACACCTGTTTCTGCTGTATGATAAGGTTAACAATTGTGTTTTCAGAAACACAACTGATTAAACGTTTTCATTAAAGAGGAACTATGCGGGATTAGTAGCTTAACTGTGCTACATTTTTACCTTATTCAAACAGCTTTGGAGTAATTGTGATGGTTTGATAAATGGCTTAACTTGTTACAAGGGACAAGGCTCTCTGCTTCCACGTGCGTGTCACTTATTGCGTCTCTTGGCCAAAACCCAACCTTGCAAGATCGAGGCCGCCGCCCTGGTGTCCCAGCTCTTGTCTCTGCGCACCGCGACACAAACGCGCCCTGTGACCCATAACCTCTTGTTTATGACAGATTAAACTACACAAATATACACATCGTAACATCGTGTATGTTATATAACGTTATCTCCTGCTCTATTGATTGATTTCTCGACGGCTTCGTTGTAAACAAATGCACATGGCCAGGAGGAGGGTTAGCAAAACAGTGGAAAAGCGACCAGACTTACATAGTTCCTCTTTAAGTCAGTGTATTTAAACAAGTTGCAATTCTACATTTTTAAAAGAGCCACTGTGTTAAAGTTGTTGGTAGACATTAACATGTACAGTATATAGCCTAGATGCATAGAATTTGTCAATGATAATGTCAATGTCTGGATCAAACTGTTCATTTCTCAGACTCAGACCAATGTTTACATCAGTAATTGCAATCACTGTGTAGCTGTCAGAAGAAATAAACTAGTGACTGTAGTTGTTGTTGCTGCTGTTTCACCAGTACCTAATGAGTAACTCTGCATCTAAAGACCAATAACAAGTGAATAACTTTGTTTTCCTCAGGGAGTCGCTGGCCCACCAGGACCACCGGGACCACCTGGACCTCCAGGACCAGCCATTCCTTTAGATCGCTTCAATGTGAGTGCATTGATATAGACTTATTAGTGGTACTGGTAGACTATATCACAAAGGTCATACCTCTCATGTACAGTCTGCTGGCAGAGAGCTGAACCATAACTCTCTGCCAACCTGTCAGTCAGTCATTATGCTACCTGCTCTTTGATGATGTCTTGCTGGCTGGTGAAACTACAGTAGTGAGTCAGTGGCTTGTTACATAATGTAGCTATATAACTCTCAACAAACTTCCCTTCATTGTTGCTGCTCTCATTAATCATTTTTTCTCTCTGTTTTCTTAGCGCTATGATGAAACGTCAAGGAATTACCCAGGTATGACCTCCCAACACACGGCTTGTTGTTTTAACACCATAATGCTGTAAGACAGAGAAGGCTCAGAATGGAGAAGTTTAAGTCAACGTGCCAGTGGGAGAGGAGAGATTTAGAAAAAGGTTTAAAGTGCCTGCAGAGATAAACAGCTCCATCTTCATTTCAGTCTGATCCAGCTGCCTCAGCCTGGAGGGGATATACACCGTATTGTCAGGAGATTAAGCTGTCATGTCTTCCCATATCTGGAGAATGAACTAATAAAACAGCTGGCATCACTATCAATGAATCAGGGTGTCACAGTTTTGCAGAACTAACGTCATACAGTATATACCTGTGATACTGTGTCTAATGTTGCACTGTTACATATTGTTGTAGCAACCAAAGGGGAGAAAGGAGAGCGTGGTGATGCAGGACTTCCAGGAATCCCAGGTAAGTGCTGGTACCCTTCTGTTAAAGAAAGAAGAACACACACTTGTGAAATAACTTGACACTGACAAAAGTTAGGGACCAAAGGACATTGGGCCTCATTCACGAACGGTTCTTAAGAACAAATTTGTTCTTAAGTCCTACTACGAAGTTTTCTTATTCAGGATTTGTTCTTAACTAAGAACAAAATCTACGAACACTCAGGAGCATACTTACGCATATTTAAGAGCTGAGACTTGTGCAAACTAACTGATTATTGCGTTTTCTTCTGTTCTTGTATGATATATGATTTTAATAAGAATTATTTTCTTATCTTTTATGATGTTTTTAATAATCATATATATTATTAATAATACTAATAATACAGAAAGCCACATGCTCTTCTTCAGGCTTAAGACCTTAAGCCGTAAGCCTGAAGAAGAGCATGTGGCTTGAAATGTTGCTTGTTGGATTTAGCACATCCAACAAGCAAATGAGGTGTGCAGACTTTTTCCTTTTGTTTATGCTGCTTTGAAATTAAACATTAGTACAAAATTACTAAAATGAATATGTTTTTGTTTGTTTTCTAGGAACATCCGCTAATTTTGATATTTACGCATTCAAGGTAAAGTAGTGTCTTACTGTCAGTTTAATAGAATTATGCTGGGTGAACTTCAAGAAAAAGTCATCATGATGTTCAACTGTTCAACAGAATCAACTCAAGGGGGAGACTGGAGACCCTGGAGTGAAGGGAGAAAAGGGAGAGCCTGGTGGTGGATATTATGACCCACGTTTTGGAGTTCAAGGCCAACCAGGGCCTCCTGGAAAGCCAGGTCTACCTGTGAGTACTCAAAATAAAATGTCCATCGTACAGTAAATCCCATTTTGTCGATCAGCACAGAACGTCTGCTGTACGAGGCCTTCTGTTCTGACGAAACAACTCTAAGTTGTGTTGTTGCTTTCTCTTTTACATCAGGGTCCGAAGGGAGAGTCCATAATGGGCCCTTCTGGACCGCAGGGACCATCAGGACCACCAGGCATTGGTTACGATGGACGCCCAGGTCCTCCAGGTCCACCTGGACCTCCAGGACCTACAGGCTCACAGCCTGGAGCTTATAGACCCAGCCACTGTAAGTGACAGTTTTCTGGATATTTCTACATGACACACTCCTGTAGGATGAATGAAATTAAAAAATGGAGGTGACCTGAAGCTGCTTCTATTGCTGCTGCACTTGTTCAATACAGTTCAATACCAACACTTGAGACACTGTACAATTTTACAAGTCAAATTATTAACAAGCTTTTGTTTTAATATGAAGCCGTCAGCGTCCCTGGTCCTCCTGGTCCCCCTGGTCCACCTGGGACTCCTGGTCACTCCTCTGGTGTGAGTACCATCACTGCATCAAATGTCCGACTGACTTGAATCGACACCCATTTCTCAGTTATTCATTTTATTCAGAACAAAGGCTAAATATCAAGAATATTTTCTTTTCCACAGGTCTCGGTTCTGAGGTCATACGAGACGATGATCGCTACGGCCAGACGTCAGGCAGAGGGCAGCCTCATCTACATCATAGACAGAGCAGACCTCTACTTAAGAGTTCGCGATGGACTGCGACAAGTCATGGTACAATGATCTACTTTTTTACTGAAGGAGATGGAAAGCTTTGAATTGTATCATGAAGCTTTTAAACTACAGAACATACTACAGAGCTTTGATACAGACTTTAAAGCTGCTGCTCTAAAAGTTTTGGCCACAAGGGGAAACATGAATCAAGAGAAGTCTATTGCTGCTACTGTATATTCATAGTTTATAAATCTAGTGTGTCTAACATGTAGCAGCTCACACATCAGGGAGCTGATATTCTTTTTGTAGATGTGCAACAAGAACTGCAACGATACATGTTTGAGAAGCTTTGCTTAACATTTGTGTTTATTTAAATAGCATTATACTCAAATCAGAAGATGGATTCATTGTGAATTGAAATGTCAGTTCTTTGCTTTATCTCTCCTCCTCTCTTAGCTTGGAGACTACAGGCCCTTCTTCAGAGATCTGGTGAGTCCAACTCAACAAACAAACAACATACGTAGACTAAAATAATATCTTGACTCTGACTCCCTGTCTGACTCATTTTAATTTCCAATCTTTGCATTTACAGGAGAACGAGGTGGCAGAGGTCCAGCCCCCGCCTGTGATCGTGTACCCCCAGTCCCAGGACCAGTCGCACAACAACGGAGCTGGCCATTACTCCCAGGGAGGTTCGGCCGTACGACCCATCGAGCCTCCTCCACAGCCTGCCGCGGAGCCCAGATATCCACCACAGTACGACCCCAGATTCCCAGACCCCAGACACACGGGTCAGACAGATGGAAGGTTAGCCACCCCGCAGACTGACAACAGACACCCTGTGACCCCGCAGAGACGACCCAGCCCACCTGTTCCCCAGCCTGGTGGCCACAGCCACGTGGGCACGTCAGCAACAGGGGTGAGTAGAGCTGAAGCAGGAGAGCTCACTAACCAAATGAAAGTAGTGATGTCATACTGGAGGACATGTAGTTACTTTAAATATGAAGGATTTATAGCTTAATTATGCTATTTACCATAATTAAACAGCTTTGGAGTAATTGTGTTAATAAATGGCTTAAAGGTATAATATGTAGGAATTCCCCCCATCTAGTGGTGCGGTTGCATATCGGAACGTATTCTTGATGTTGCATTCACGTGAAATGGGGCAGACGTCAGACAGACAACAGACGCTGCATGTAACAGGATAAACAAGCGTCTATGTAAACAAGTGGTCCGTCAGCACGTGCCATGTTGTCATGGTGATGTCGTATTGTTGACCTGACGCACGTTTTACCGTCTTTCTCTCGTTGAGTAAAATGACATCCGGTTGGTTTGCCGACGGCCGTCTGCCTGACTGCACCTGAATGCAACATCAGTGCCTCCGTCCTTCCTCACACTACACAGTGGTGACAGTTTTAACAGGCCGAGCCCACAGCTCCGCTGAGTTTCCGTGGTTACCTACAGTCACGCTGCCACTCAACGTAAAAAATGGTGATGCAACATGGCCGCCTCGGTTCGGTGCGTCGCCCACTTATGTATTTGTAACGACTTGTAACAACTCATTCTAAGGTACGAGAAAGCTTTCATTTGTATGCAGCTGTGATTCCACTTCAGTGAAATACGTATTTATGAAATAAATATTTGATTTTTGCTAATAAAAAGCCAAATAAGTTACATACTGGGGCTTTAACTTGTTACGAGGGAGAGTGGAGGCTCTCTGCCTTCAACGTGTGTTACAGTATTGCGTCTCTTGGCTGAAAACCAACCTTGTAAGATCAGAGCCTCCGCCCCGGTGTCCCAGCTCTCTTCTCTGCAGCACCGCGACATAAACGCGCTCTGTAACCCGTAATCTCTTGTTTATGACAGATTAAACTACACAAATATACATGTCATAACGTATATGATATATAACGCTATCTACCGCTCTGTTGATTGATTTCTCGCCGGCTTTGTTGTAAACAAATGCACATGGCCAGTAGGAGGGTTATCAAAACAGACCGGACTTGCATAGTTCCCCTTTAATGCAAGATACTCTGGTGTAAAGCCTAACCATCACATACATACATAACATTTAAAAGGGAACTATTATACTTGTCCAGCTTTTCAGACTTACGTATAAGTTTAAAATGTTGGATACTTGCTTTAGAGGGCGTGGAAGTGCCGTATCATGAAGTAGGTGTGTGTTGAAGTACTGTAATCCCCCGGCGGCAGTTTCAGGAGCTCTGAACCGCTGTAAACGCTCGGGTTTGGAGAGTTTTTTCTATTGTCTCACTTTGACACACCACAGATTGAGGGGAGATTCCCTATATGGCAACTGGCCTGGCTCTGGCCTCAGTGCCCAGTGAAATTTGCAGACGTTTAGTAGAAAGTTAACATTATATCTAACAATAATGATAATATGAGATGTGGTGGAATTTAGCAATTACCATTCAGAGACGTCTTACAAAAGTCGTTCAGGCTGTGTGTTGTCGTTGTCTGGGTCAGAGTCCAGGTCAAAGACATGCAGTTGTATGGATGAAGTTGACATTTTTAATATGCTAAGACAGTAAACAAGTCGATTTCTGTACTTATCGGTCACTGGGTGAGACAACTACCTTGAATATGAGAGGAGGCGTGTCATTGATTGATTGATTGATTGAAACTTTCAGTAGGACTCACTGGGGTCCAGTATAAAAGCCCCTGACATAAGCATAATAGGTCTTCTTTAATAAATGAGTATTAAGAGCTTGAGTTGTCGGTACTTGGTGGTGGGCTAATGAGGATGAGAATGTAGCACACCTATCTGTTAGACAGCACATTATAAATGTTTTGGAAACAAACATCTGACCATCTGATAGAATGAAACAAGTTCATTGAAAAAAGTGGTACTAATGTGTAAAAGGAGCGGGTGACAGAAAGGCTGCTGTTCTAACATGAACATGTCTCCACCAACAGCTGCACCTCATCGCCTTGAACGCACCTCAGACTGGAAACATGCGTGGGATTCGGGGGGCAGACTTCCTGTGCTTCCAGCAGGCCCGAGCCGTGGGCCTGAAGGGAACATTCCGAGCTTTCCTGTCCTCTAAGCTTCAAGACCTCTACACCATCGTCCGCAGGTCGGACAGGGACAGCTTCCCCATCTTGAACCTCAAGGTGAGAGACGGCTGCTGGGGAAGTGGAGATAATATATACTATTACTGATAGTAAACATCAGGCCTGACTGTGTTCATCTGCAACTGTACTTTTTTTTTTTTTCAAGTTTACTGGGAATTTTTACATTCATGTCAATGACTTGAATTCTTCAGTATTTTCATTGTTGTCCAAGCCAGGAAATGTTTGTTGTTTGGGGAAAAATACAACACTCAGCTTTACTTTTTCCTCCTTTCAGGACCAAGTGTTGTTCAACAGTTGGGAGTCGATCTTCGGTGACAATCCAAGCAAAATGAGGGAGAACGCACCAATCTACTCCTTCGATGGCAGAGATATCCTCAGGGACAGCGCATGGTGAGACTTTGAACAAAGATTAATCCTGTGCACTAATGTGTAGATTAAAGCAGAAGTAAGCGATCCGGTGGTTTTGGCTAACTTCCTGTCAGTCGATGGAGTTAACAGTCCCCGCCCTCGTCCCTACGTCACCACATTCACGCGCATCCCTTGGCTGCACACACAGAGAGGACCGCCCCTTTATGCCGTTCTCTCTCCTCATTGGATAAAGGTTGTAGGATACAAGGAAAGTTTTCTCCTCGGCTCAGAGCAGAGCAGAGTGACTGACAGACCCGTGTTTCAGACCAAACACTCTATAGAAGAGATTGCTGTCGGAAGATAGAACTATTTAAGACTTATATTAACACAAACATTCCGCTTACTTCTGCTTTAAGTTTCATTTGTCAACTGCAGCCTTTGTATTTGCATGAACGCGAGTGTGTGAGAAGCACATAATCTGATCATTGTGCTTGTTTTTTTTTGCTCTGCCACAGGCCAGAGAAAATGGTCTGGCACGGATCAAACAACAAAGGCCACCGGCAAACAGACCACTACTGTGAAACATGGCGAGCAGGCGACCGCGCTGTGACTGGTCTGGCATCATCACTACAGAGCGGCCAGCTCCTGCAGCAAACCTCCAGCAGCTGCTCCGGCTCCTACATCGTCCTCTGCATCGAGAACGCCCTCATGTCACACTCCAAAAAATAAATGCCGTCCATCCTTGTCTTTTTTTTTTTTTTTTGTCTGGGCCCTAGTTAAACACAGTTCTAGTGTCCAAGCAGACATGTTGGTTCAAATTCCCTGATAACACGCCTTGTGAACATGCGGCGTCTAGTGAACTGTCCCTGTGGCTCTTTGCCTGGCAGAGACTCTGTGCATTGTCCGCTCCTCCCCTCTACAAACGCCAAAGAGATGGGTCGAACAGAGGGGTGTTGGTCCTTTTTCTTGGGGGTATTGGCACATATTTTCTTCACGGTGTGGAACAACAGCAGAGAAGCTGAATGCAGCCTCAAAATGTATCAATTTTTTTAAAAATTCTGTATATTACATGTTTGTTGTTTGTGATCTTTTTTTTTGACGTTATTGTTTTACCTTATGAACTGTTTTTAAAATGTTATATCCATCCTGTTATTTTTTTTTGTTTTGTTAAATTTTAGGTATGGATCATTTCCACGTTTTTTTTTTATTTTTACAATTTCATTTTAGAGGGCTTCGATGGGGTACAGCAAACGTTTAAGGTCTATTTTAAATTTAAAGAAGATAATAGATATTTATTTTTAAATGAAGTTATGTAAGGACAAAAAAAATTAGGAAATAAAAAAAAAAATCTAAATACCCTCATTTATATTCTACACAGCACAGAACATTTAAATCTTTTTTTCAAAAGAACTTCTGATCAGAAACTGTGCCTTATTACACAACCTGGACTGTTTCACACAATAAGCTAATGTCTTTTATCACGTCTTTTCTACACATTACTCTACAAATATGTAAATGTTACAGTGTTTTTTTTTTCCTTTCCTCCTGCAGGTGCTTTTACATTACCACACATTTAAATGATCTTGTTGGACAAAGACATTACTGTAATGAATAATCCCACATCCAGAGGGCAAGATCAGCTTTTTGAATCTAAAATGATCATTTTTACCACTTTTTTTTAAAAAAAAAGCAGAAAACCAGTGAGTAAGCTGGAAATGATTAGTTTGCTGCTAATCTTTGTTACAGTGATTGCTGTCGCGGATGTTAGGGACAGGAAAACCCGTATGTTAAGGAAGCAGTTTTTTTTTTCAGTAGCCTTATGATGAATTTCAGAGTCTAACCCGGCCTTAGTGCTACCGACGTCTTGACCGAACCTGTGGGTGTCCACTTTTGTAACAAAACGTGCTGTACTGTTTCTCCCAGGCACTGAATTAAAGTCTTTTCCAACCACAGCAGCAATGTGTACTGTACATCAGCCTGCAAGGTGTGGTGAGTTATTCTATTCACCCAGCCACATGGATCCATCTCATGAGGATCTCTGATGCACTGTGACCTTGATGCATTTCACTCACCGGCCCTGGCCAGCAGTTTTATGTTCTTACTCGGAGAGGGATGCTGCTGTGTTGACTCCAGCACAAATCAGCCTCTCCACTGACAGCTCGGTCGTTCATCATCTGTTAAGCCTGTACTTCACAGTCAAGCTACACCCAGTAGATAATTCGATTCAAATCACTCATGGTGATGTAACTGATGATAACTATGTGTCATAACAGTCGGACTGTAGCAACTACCAGGGCCGTTGCATAGGGGAGAAAGGTGATGATAATTCTAGAGGCCCAGCGCCCAGTAGGGCCCCAAAAAAACCCAGTAGTCTAATCTTTGTATGACTGATTTATTCTGCATTCGACCCTGACTAATACTCATAGTAATGCTGCATTAGCATCAAAACAAAGTAGGCTAAATAAAAAATGATAATACATACGTAGTCTAAGAAAAAAAAGTGGAAAAGTCAGGGGGCAGGGGCCCACTTCAGTATTCTTTAAGGGGGCCCAGAATTCCTAGCAACGGCCCTGGCAACTGGGTGACCTCATACAGTACTGTACTAACTGGATTTCTGTCCAGTCTGTTTCTGGTTGGTTGGTGGGTCTGACACACAGATTGTAAAGATGGGAAAACCCTCTGTGACGTCACTCATAGGTTTCTCAAGAGTGGTTTGAAGCTCAGAGTGAACCGCTCCGCTGTTGCCATCTTGGCAGTGTTTGAATCTGCAGAATTCCTAGGTAATCCAAAAATGGGCAAAGAGGAAGTGTGTGTGGAGCTGAGACCTCGGTGTATGTCGGTTTGTAGCGAGGTTACACTCACTACAAACGCACCAGCTTTTGAAAAGGTAGGGGAAAAAAATGTGTTGGATGAAAAATGTTGTTGTGATTCCAGCAATGCTGTTTAATCAGTGCTCTCTTAACTAGTTAGGGCACTAATACAAACTTGCACGAACATATCAACATTGACATTTTTCTAAATGAAATTACCAGGCAATCATGGATATATAGGCTGTAGGGCTACAAGTAAAGTAGATTTTAAAAGAGAACTGAATTAGGTCACCAGTCATTGGCGATGGCTTATGAAATCCCCTTAAATCTCTTCTTTAAAGTAAGGAGGCGTTTCAAGATAATACTTGATTAAGAAGATTAATTTGAATTATTCAGAGTTGGCCTAATTTGGTATTACTCTGAAATGATATGCCCACCATAAGAGTCTCCTAGAGTTCCTTACCTGTAGGTCATCATGTTGAAGAGTAGCTTATTTATCCTTCTATATGCAGAACCTTAATGTTACTGCAGATAGTGCTGGCAAGCTGTGCCACTGCCTGTGAGGTAGCACAGTGATGATTAAATAATAAGCTAAATTACAGCTTTCAGCAGAATATCATGGTCCATCAGTCTAACACATGGGTGTATTTCATTCCAATACATTTAGGTAAATAGTAGGCTATGCTTTTAAAGAGAAAGACACTCAAATGTGCCCATTGTCCATACTATTGGCTGACCCACTCATCCCTGCAGGATAGCATACTCAAATTTTCATTTAATGTTATAGGCCACTTAGAGGGTTTTTCCTGGCTCAGAAACCAAGCTACTGAGGCAAATCTGCAGAGCAACCTTCTCTTGTCCTTGACAGATTGAGGTTCAGTCCTGGCAGGTTTTCTAAAACTAGAAGCTGAGGTGCTTGACTCTAAGGCGCAATCACGCGGCGCAACGTCATCATTTTAGCATTTGGAGCTGTTGTTCTCCTCTTGGCAAATAGCCTATACAGTACTTGTTCACCAGCTGGTGAACGTGGCTTTTTCATGCTGTTTCTTTACAATCAGCTGCTGCTCTGGTTTAAAACATTGGTGAGAGGGCTTTGTCACATTGTTTTTGTGAAGATATACACTGCCCATCCCAAAAAAAAAGTCACCACTTGGATTTAACTAAGCTAATAGGTAAGAGCCTCCCATGATGATTAGCCTATGTTTCAACTGGCAACAGCTTATTTAACCCTAACTGATGCAGTCTCATTTCATTTCTTAAACAACCATGCCGGAAGACATATCCTATGGTCGTGGAAAATATAATCTGTTTCAGAAGGGTCAAATTATTGACATGCATCAATAAAACATCCAATGAGATTGTTGAGACTACTAAAATTGGGTTAAGAACTGTCCAACGCATTATCAAAAACTGGAAGGATAGTGAGGAACCATCATCTTCAAAGAAGAAATGTGGTCCAATGACACAGAGTCCAGACATTGACAAGAAATGTCATGAGAATCTTTGAAAAATTAATGGAACTCTGGATGGAAATAAATGTTGTGATATATTGCAGAAGCTTATTGAAACGACAATTGCGTTCCGTAATCAAAGCTAAAGGTGGTCCAACAAAATATTAGAGTGTGTGACTTTTTTTTTTTGGACAGGCAGTGTATGACTCCTTTGTGAATTCACAAAAAGTAAGTCATAGCTTTACTTCACCTTCAATCACCTGTCGAGGCCTACCTATAGCTAGTTTATTTAATGTACTTTCACAGGGAGTTCTGCAGACTTCTCCACCTCCACACAATGCCATCCTTTTGACTCAAATGCATGACCTTACTGAGAACTTCAGTATAATCAACAGAAGAGGGGCCTCTTGCTCCATGCAAGCCAGCAGGACTGATAGTATCAGAGCCTGTCACCTTAGAAATAGGACTACAACCTTCCCAGACGGTGGTGGGTGCTTTATGTTAGATGTCTACATAGAGGATGCCTTCAAGGTGCATCTGCTTGAGAGATGGGCACGGATGTGTATGGTGACATGAAATAGGCTACAACACTGGAATATTTTCTCAAATTATAGTGTGAAGTATTGAAGCACAACATTATGTATTGTGTTGATTATGTTTATTCCATTGTTCATTTTTGTTTTAAAGATACTCCAATGTTCTGTTGAAGAAATGCAGGCAGCTTCGCACCAGGAAAGACAGAACAATTACTTTCTGTATTAATTAGCCTAGGTCTTTTGCGTTATAGCATAAGCACCATGGGACTGTGGAGAATGTGTCCATGCCATACTGTAAATGAGCTCTAGCAGCTGCATAGCATCGTTTTCCTGTTCTGTTATTTTAGCACATCCAATGGACAAAAATAGAGTATGGTAAACAGTGAATATCAAACGCCAAAATAAACCCACTGCAGATGTGCTTGGAGTTTCAAACTCAAAAAAGTTGTTTTGAAGACAAAGTATTGAGAGCAGCAGTCCAGGTACTGTAGTAATACATGTCAGCAACAAGATGTAGCCTAAAAATATGACATTGCCCAAAACAGTTCCCAGAACATGCTGCAGAGTTAACTGTTTTGTTTCACTATATTATATCCCAAAAAGATTGACCAAAAACTCATAAATACAGCAGAAATAAATTCACACTATGGAACAGGCAAAGACAACAGTAGTTTTCTAATCCTGTAGAGAGGGTCAGCCATCATCCCTGGCACACATGCCCTCAAGGTGGTGAGGGAGGTGGCGGTAGAGGCTATTAGTCAACTCAGAGGAAGAAGGAAAAACTTGCTAATGGTCTGCAAAGAAAATATTCACAAGATGGATTAGGCTACGTTACTGAATAATATTAAATAATTGAGGAACAGGGTTTCAAAGGTAGGAAGTAGTCACTTGACCTTTGTACTCGTTAGTTGACTGTAAACTGAATTTAACAGCTGAGATGTGGAGAACCTGACCTAACATGTGCAACATGTCTAAGTTTAATATGGTGGTGCCGTGCTGCTTTGAACAAACTGGTCACCTGCCTGTGGACAGGTGGGTTTCAACCACTTCCTAGCCTCGCGTCACCAGGCTCTTCAGACAAGCGAAGAGCCTGGTGTCCGCTACCTCGAAATTCGTCTGTATTCTGGTTCCTGTCTGTAGCGGATACCGAAATCACCAAATTCACCAAAATAAAAGTGTTCACCAACATAAAACTTATAAAATAAACATTAACTTGTAATACAATAAAAGCAAAATGTTAACTTAATGGCTCGGGGACTTTCTTGTAAATTATATTCCTTAAATTAAAGAGTTTTACCGCATTTTATTAGCTCGGTGCTTTTATTTTGACGGAAAGGCCTGTCTCTCTCACCCTGGATCCATTTCCTACCAAAACAACGAGTCAACGGCCCCAGACTAACCACTTCCTGAACTTAATGCAGCTCCTTTGTTTCCTGTCTTCATTATTGGACAAACTGATGAATCCAGGTGTGTCTGAGTAGTCACAATAGTCAGACACACCTGGATTAATCAGGAAACAAAGGAGCCGCATTAAGTTCAGGAAGTAGTGGAGCTGTGCAAAGAGCCCATGAAGTAAACTGAGCAATGACGCCATTGCACCAGTGGGGGCAGCAGTGCACCCAACTGTCCCTACTTTGCTGAAATGAAGAACGGCCCTGCTCTTCGCCACTTTACCTGACTTTACTTTGAAATGTATTGGCGCCAGCTCGAGGATCACGCGAGACAAGTGATGAATTGATTTCCTCGTCCAGGGCTTTGCAGAAGGACTATGAAACAGTAAGTAGGCTAAGCGCCGCGGGTCTCTCGTCAAAGCTAACGTAAAGTTGCAAAAATGTACATGTTGTGTCCAGGATATGAAGAAAAAACTAACCTCAACCTAATGTCAACACAGAGGCCGGGCTGTGCTGCTTCTCTGGAGGCTGTGTAATGACTACACAGCTGGAACACACCTGAGCACAATCATTAACGTTACCTCCTTTATGTTAGCAATTAGTTCACATTTTGGTCAGACATTAGCAGTGTTGGCTAGCCTCTTTCAGCAGTAAGCATGACAACATGAGGACAGTCAGCCAGCATGGGTTTACTCTGTCATGTTGTAACTACATTTGAAAGTGAAGTTATTTCCCAGCCAATGTGGACATTGAGCCCTGAGCAGAAAACCACACCACCATGGTAGGGCTATAGCCTAAGTTCTTTTCTGGTCAACCTCTCACAGAAGATGTAGCTAAGTTAGCTAACTTCCCTCCAGTCACCACTGGAATAGGCTACTTCTTTTTTGGGGGGATTATCACTGCACATGGACATCAAAGTTAATGTTTTTGTAATAAGTTAGGCTACTATTCATGAAATATAACTGGAGTAATTATTAATGTTGTAGCTTCAGTGTTTTGGGGCAAAAGCTAAATGTAGTCAACCCTGCAAATCAACCCTTGAACCATGAACCTTGTTCAGACAAGACAAATAGAGGAGATTCTGTTCCCCACGCACAACGTTTCAATATTAGCCTACAACATGCCCTACAATGTTCTTAAGGAGGTGGGCATCTCTCTCATCTGTATCTAGCTTGGACAAGCCAGTGAGGACAGCAAGATTAATTGAATATGAGAGGACTTCAATACTTGACCTTTTACTTTATAGTGAAATGTTTTAGGCCCACAAATGTTTTGAAACTGTTAAATGAAGACTTGGATTGAAAACATGAGGGGCATGGATAGAGGGCAGGACAGATGACACTTAAACATTATCCTGCTGTAATGATATTTTTGTTTAATTTTCTACAGGTTTCTGACTGTGATGAGACCTGGACATAAGTGCCTGTTGGTGTGCTGACTGTCATTGATGAGGATACACTGCTCTCTCCAAATCTTCTCTGCCTTGACACAGCGTGCACTACCATCATTAACCAGGTATGATAATGGCTGTCATATGTTTTACACTTGGACTATCCTAAAGCAATGAAAAACACCTTTCAGTTCATTTAGAGAGTGATGTTTGGCTTGGGACAGAACAAACTCCCACCAAAACAGCTTACACTTAAAACTCTCCTGTTGAGCTGGACTATAAATAAGCACAAGTGAGATGACATTTTGTATCCAATATCATTTATTTATTACAATGAATTCGGTTGATTATGTTCATTGTTATTGATGGATTCAAGGGCCTTATCGACCTGTTGGTCCGGAGTAAGTTGGGTCTCTAATCTATTAGTTAAGGAAGAAAAATGAATCAAGTAATATCATAAATTAAACTTTGAACTGTGTCGCTGGCTTCATAGAAAATCCATGTATTATAGATTTTTATTTTTAAAATGTGGACACAATGGAACTTTTTTAAAATTCTTGCATAATGGGCGTTGATGCACTTACAAAAGTAACATTCTTGGTCCTCTTAAGGCAATCGGTTTGCATGGTTTTAACAAGTAAATCAGGTTGTTGTTCAAGTAAATCCAATGAGAAGTTTTAGGTTTCAGAGTGTCAGAATAGTTAACCCAACCCAAATGAATGGCTTATTTGGAATATGCACACAGGGTGAATTAAACTTGCACTGACCTAGCTGTCTGAAATAGTAATTCTGAGTAGTCTATACTAAGCAGTTTGTGTTTCCTCTTTCTAAGTAAAGTTAATTAATTAGATTTTTTAGTGTTCTGTTTTGCCATATCTTACTGAGTTTAGATCTAATACACAACTACAGTAAATGCATTATTTCCAGACATTACATTTCTATACATTAGTTTAATGGATCTGTGTAACAAACAGGCCTAAACACAAAGACACAGGGCAGAGAAGTCTGTATAAATGCTGCTGGGGTCGATCAAGTTTGACACTTGGGTAAAACTCAGAGCTGCAGAAGTTGGTATGAGATATGTGGAGCCTGAAGGCATCATCTTCAGTGCCATGTCATTTTGGTGTCAAGGGTATAACTGATAGGACAGAGGCCTACATTTATCCATTCGCCCACCCCATAATGACAAATAATAAAAAAATATATAACCCAGCATTCCCTAAAAATAATCAGTAAATACGGTCTCACCCCACTCAATTTCATAAAATCTGACTCTTAAGCATCTCAGCCCACTGCGCGTCCTTGCGGGATCTATAAGGCTTATATTAATTGACTGGGGGAGCTCAGTGTCGCAGCAGGGTCCCCGTTAGAAAGAAAATAAACTAGCATAATAACTCCTGTCCAATTCCTCAGTGTCCCCAGTCGAGCAAATCTTCAGGAAAAAACATAACTCAGTGACTGGCACATTATCCATTTAAGTCCTCTTGACTGACTGAGGGTAGAGTGGGTGGGGGGTTGGTTGGGATGTAACAACCCACAGCTGGCTTTGCTGCAAAGTGCTATCACACTGGCTGCCTGGGGGAAGCTATATTTAGTGGGCGCTAAGTAATAACTAAGTACAGCGAGATGATCCGGCGACAGTAATGATACAACAAGGTGACAACCAGATATTGGGGGGGACCTAATTACGATCGGGGGTTGGAAGCGAGAAGCCACAGTTTATCTGATCTCTGGACTGTGTTAATTCGATGCTGGTGACTCACTGTCACATTAACCTAAATCTAACTATCTGAAGGCTGCACCCATGGTGTTCTCACCAGAGATGCTTTGTTTTGTGACCTTCTATTGTATTTCATCTGTGAGAGGCCACGCCTTGTTTTACTGCGAGGAAACAATGTGTGTGTATTGTGTAAAACATCTTGGTGCTATGAACCATTAGTAAATGTCTTCAAGTAGGCCTATCTCACCATATTTAATACATTCAGCCTCCAGCTAGAACATGTTTCCCCATCAAATGAAAGGGTAATAAGGAGGCCTTAAAGCAACATTTGTGTAGTGACTGAAGTACTTAAGGTCTGCTGCAAGGCTCGCGCATTTCACTGACATTTAGATAGATAGATAATGAGTAACAATCTCCCAGTCTTTTAAATCCCCCTGTGAATCTTCTGGCATTTAAGTCTATTTTTTTCCCCCTCTTGTCTTTAAATATTTGATGAGGAGGATGTTATCTAGAGTGGATATTCCTAGCGTTGCGAAGATAGGCTTTGACCACCTGATCACGCTCTACTCTACATCATAACTCTTCTACAGGTAGCCTACTGCATGTCGCATGTGTGTGCCTTTCTTTCCACACCTTCGCACGACTATAATTCACAATTCACGCAAACCCGCTTCGTGTCAAAACAGTCTTCAGTGACAGGATGATCTTTCTACAAGAGGTGGAAAGTTACTGTACCAAACTGGCCAATTCAGATTTTCTATCCCGATTGCCTGTGTCCTGTAATTGATCCCCCCTTTAATTAAAGCAGCCTGCGCCTGTGCATTTGGCTTAATGCATTTTTTATGCATTTTTCTGGATGAAAATGTCACTCAGGAAAAAATAATTCTTCAGCTCTTGCCAAAACTCTGAGCCAAAGTGTAGGCTAACAGCCTTTTGGGGGAAATGCAGTTAGTCTTTGTTACCGTTCATCAGTGAGCAACCAGCTCCACCACTGAATCAAACCAGCGTTTATTAGGAGGTTTATGATAAAGTAGAAAACAAATGCTACAAACAAGCATCTGTTGATGTTTATCATGCTTTTTGCTACTCCTTCCTGCCGTGGTGTACTGTCATTTAGAATTCACCCAGGTCAGGCCCACAGTGCCGGTTCACAGCTACCTCACCAGCCTTGCACAGCTCACTTGCTGTGGCCATCAGTGCAGCTGGCTACATATTCGATATGACATCTCCTTCCATCTTCTAATGAATTTTTTATGTCTCTTCCTCTCCCACTCACACGCAGATGGGGCTCGTATCAGCCCCGTTCTGTAAAACTCTGCTACTGTAAATGACAGCGTTGCCTATAGAGTCCTGTGTGACCTTTCTGCCCTGTTATTGTTTATAGATGGATCCAACACAGGTTCTATACTGATTGGATTTACCCCGCGGACGCTGCGGTGCACGGTGTCGGCACATTGACATGGTAATTGACAGTCATTGTGGTGTTGAGATGCAAACTCATGTGTGGGAGGAAGCATGAAACGGTCCATGTCGACAAAATAAATATCAATAAAAAGATTTTTCTGCATTTGTATACCGTTACACAAAAGCAGAGATGTTTTTCCTCTCGAGCTTCTCGTGTGCATCAATATCGATTTTAAATTTCTGGATGTTGTTTAATGCTAAGCTGACAGTTTGAGGCTGCACTTGTGCTCAGTGTATCTCACCATGTTATAATGCAGGCAGGTATTGACAGCCTCATTGATTTTCCGAGTCCCTGTGGAGTCATAGTGGACCAGTGTGAAGTTGTGCAGGTCCCAGACATGCAACAGTTTTGTTTTAATGAGAGATAGAATGAATACTTTGCATCTTATCACCTAAATTGCAACTTCCTCTAAATCCTTCTGTTAATGATCAGGTAGTTTAATTAATATACGGACAGGGGGGTCGGCAACAACAAGGAAAAATACAACACAGGTCTGAACTGAATGCTTCACAGTACTGTAACGTTTGTCAGTTAATTGACAGTGATTAGCCAAGTGATCAATTAGCCCAATAATGGAATAATTATCGTTTCATAATCAAGTAATCTGTTTTTTTTTTTACATAGTTGAGTTTTGGCAACAAAGCAAACTGATAATAAAAAATATTTTTAGTTAAAGGGATTGTTCAACATTTTTGGCAAATTGGCCCATTGCCATAATCCCTATGGTTTTAGGAGTTCGGAGCTACGCTACGGAGGCTAATGGGATTTCTTGGTTTCCCTCATCAAACTCATCAAATACACAACTCCAAAACGCTCTGGTGGACAAGTTGTGACCTGCACATTCACCACGCTATGAGATAATAACGGAACGCTACGAGACAGAGTTGTTTTCGAGGCGAATGCAGAGACTGCTTGCTGAAAAACTGCCCCCGACTGGAACGCGCATCAGTGGTTTTGCATGAATTTACCTCTAAAACAACTCTGTCTCGTAACGTTCTGTTATTATCTCATAACTTGGTGAATGTGCAGGTCACAACTTGTCCACCAGAGCATTGTGGAGTTGTTGGATTGTGTATTTGATGAGTTTGATGAGGGAAACCAAGAAATCCAATGAGCCTCCGTAGCGTAGCTCTGAGCAGCTCGCGGCTCTGCTCCGCCGTTCTAGAAATAGCTTGCACTGACAATTAAAGGTAATGAACCTACTCCTGACACTATAAGGATTATGGCAATGGGCCAATTTGCCAAAATGTTGTACTATCCCTATAACTTAACACACATAAAAGGGGCTTTCACAGTGTTCAACAAATTTAGTGTATAAGACCTTTTTTTAATACCACAGGAGTAAAATTGAGTGGTAACAGGAAACAATGTGGCCTGCAATGATCTATGGGTAACGTTATTTACATTTCTGTTAGCTGTATGTCAATTTCTAATACTATAATTGATCAATTAAACTACATCGACTTGGCTAACACTGGATAAACCAATTATAAGTGATGAATTAATTGAAATGTTTAAATGAACTTAAACCCCATGAGTTTATGAGCAGCTGGTCTGGTGGTGCAGCTCCACAGAAGAGGACTGAGCTGCTCTCTGCACAGTCACTGTTCCATCAGTCCTACTAACAGTTTCTAATGTTTCCAGCCTCATGCAAGAAAAAAAAGAAAGAAAAAAGAACAGCAGTTCTAACTAATGTGACTGTCTACAGCCGCACCGAGAGAATGTTCAAGACATTTGTAAATGAAATTAAAACCTGCAGATGTATATTAATAATCATCTCTTATTCATAAAGACAAAAAGATCTGCTGAATTAACTGGAAAGACAGTGAATGAGCCAAAATAAGGTTGTTGTGATCTGTCATGTCTATGACAGTGATGATGTTACTATCATGAAGCTGCATGAACACAGAAACAAACACATATTGGCTTCAGAGAGTAGAGACTTTCAGTTTCCTCCTTTTTATTATTAAACATACAACACAGTATGCAAAAAACTGATGGGACCTGAACACCTCCTGAAGTCTCTGTAACTATGGACTCTGGATATTGATAGGCTTATAAAGATTAAAGTTTGACACATCATTTTAGTTTCAATATTTCAAAAGGATTCCAAATAAGATACATGTTCCCTTCACTGCATTTATTTGTTTCACAGCCAGGAATAAATAACTTTCAATTGGAAATCAAAAATAAAAAAATTAAAAAAATGTCTGGTTTTTCATATTTCAATTTTAGGCTTAGATCAAAAATACAGGAATCCGGATTAACATGATGTAAAAAAACGAGCGGTAAAACCCAGCCTGCGAGCCGAGCTCACATAAAACAATGCACATCACTCAACGTCACTCAATATTTACGAGGTGTGCGTTCCCGGAAGCTGCTGGCCGGCTGCCTCGGTCATCTTCAGTCCCCCCCCCCCACTCCCACCCTGAGCTTACGTATGTTTGTGCGCATCAGAGCCACTGAAGCGCCCACAGGTGTGAGTGTGATTTTTGTTTGTCTGCGTGTGCGTGTCAACCCTGAGACACACTGTCGACCTGTCCAGGTTGCACTCCTGCCACTTCCTGCCACTTGTCCAGTGCATGCTCTGATACCCTCCACCCCTCCCTCCTCCTCCTCCTGCTCCCCCCGCTGCCTCCCTGAACAGCACTTTAGACAATGGATGGATCATTTTCCTTGGTTAAACTTTCTTTTCACAGTGAAGCCAAAGCTTTTTTGTTAAAGCTCCTGAACACTGTGAAGAACCCCCCCCCCCCCCCCCCCCCCCCGCGCGCTCTGCCGCCCCGCATCCCTCAACAGCTGGCGGCCCCTGAGAATTCCCTCCATCCCCTTCAGAAAATCTACCTCTCAGCAAGTGTGCTGACAGGAAGAAAAAAAGAAAACCCTGGCTCTGCTTCTGTTTTAGATATAACATAATAACCGGTGTTTCCCCTCTCTTCCCCGTGCAGAACGAGTGCAGCGGTGATGTGCGATTCATTCCTGAACCTGACAGTTCACCATTGATCATTTATTAAGGGAGCTTGCAAGAGCCATCGATTTTGAGGGAGGGGGGGTGGTTGAGGAGTGGATGGGAGGGGTCGGCAGTTTTAAAATCAGACTTGTAGAAAGTGAAGTAAGCTCCTTAGTGAACGTGCCTGCATGGTGAAATATCACACTTTGCTCTTTTTATCCACTCAGAGTTGTTGATGAGCGCTGTGGGAGAGGGGGTGGGGGGGCTGGGTGTAAATTTGGTGTACGTGGCGCAGGGGGAATTGATCACGGTGTGTGTATGTGTGAGACCCCGTGAATGTGAGTCATGTGTCCATGCTACGGTGGCCCTGAGGTGCAAACCACAACAGCAAATCAGAAAACACAACGACAAAAGAGAAAACACAACAACAAATGGTCTCTATGCACAGCTCCACTACTTCCTGAACTTAATGCAGCTCCTTTGTTTCCTGTCTTACGTTATTGGACCAACTGATTAATCCAGGTGTGTTGAGTAGTCACAATGGTCAGACACACCTGGATTAATCAGTTGGTCCAATAACATAATAGGAAATAAAGGAGCAGCCTTAAAAGAATAATTCACCCAAAATTCAAATTGCACTCATGATCTCCTCCCCCTCATGTGGACTAAGGGCTGGGAGAAGTTTCAGAGTCCTCCGTGGCTTCTCTGAGTTACAGGGGGTCTCGGCGTAGCAGTGCATGTCAATATAACAGTTGCAAATGGATACCACTTTTCTTCGTAACAAAAAGACACACCAGAAAACATCCAAATACCTCCATGCTGCTCGTCTGTAATGTCCGTCTTCTATTGAAACCCTGAAATGCGAAATTGTTCCGAAAAAAATTAAATAAGTCTATATTTCAAGCTTGTTTGTAGCGGAAGCTTCTCGAAGCTCCTCTTCCTGGTCTGTCCAAATCTCGCGAGTCTTCAATACAAGACGGACATTACATACGAGCAGCATGGAGGTATTTGGATGTTTTTTGGTGTGTCTTTTTGTTATGAAGACAGTTGGTATCCATTTGCAACCGTTATATGGCATTGCAGTGCTGCGCTGAGCCCCGCTGTAACTCAGAAGCCACGGAGGACTCTGAAACTTCTCCCAGCCCTTAGTCCACATGAGGGTGAGTAGATAATGAGTGAAATTTCAATTTTGAGTGAACTATCCCTTTAAATTCAGGAAGTAGTGGAGCTGTGCATAGAGCCCATTTGTCGTTGTGTTTTCTCTTTTGCGTTGTTTTCTCTTCTGCTGTTGTGTTTTCTGATTTGCTGTTATGATTTGGACCTCAGGGCCACCGTAGCATGCCTGTGTGTTGTGACTACTTCTCAATCTCTAGCTTCATTGATGGCTCTTTTTTAAATGTTTCTTCTTCTTCTTCTTGCCCAGCTTTTTGCCGCGGGTCTGCAGAGAAGCGTGCAGTCGTGCAGTCGTGCAGTGATATTGCGCCGGGTTAAGTGGCCACAGAATCTAATCACTCTAATGTGTGTGGCAGCTCTAAATCACACTCTTCTGGCTGGAGTCGCGGCCGCTCGCTCTGTCCTTCAAAAAAAAAAAAAAAAAAGGTGGGGGGAAGCTTTTCACGACTCCTTCCATACTGTAATTATTCCAACTGGATATGAGCTATTGCACTTATTGGCTAGGGCAAGGCACCGGCTGCCTGCGCTCCCATTGGCTGCCCGGACGCCCCTCCGCAGCCTCCCATTGGCCGCCCCGGTAGGAGAGTGGGAGGAGAAGCTGCTTCCCCCCTCCCGTCCCCGTCCTCTCCCTGTGGCAGAGTGTGTAAATGTAAAGACTCTTTCTCTGCCTATTATCTGAGTGACTCTGGGTTTTGGGTGTCTGCCTCGGAGCGCGTGTGTGTATGTCGTAGGGAGAAAAGAGATAAAGAGAGAGAGAGAAAGGGAGGGAGAGGCGAGCAGCGTTTCTTCTCCCCCCTTTAGCCTCCCCGTCTCCCTGCTCCCTGTCACTCCATCCTTCCTTCCTCCCCTCTTCTCCTGGACCACCCTCCAGCCCTGCTTCCAGCCGGACCGAGACCACCCTCCCCCCCTTCCTCCTCCTCCTCCTCTTCCTCCTTTACCACCCAGACCACCCCGGGACCCTTTGACTCTCCTCACTTCTCCGTCCCACCAAAAAACCAACAAGATTTCTGAAGCAGGTAAGACTCTTGCTGATTTCAACACATGCTTTCAAAGTAGTTCCTCACTTCCGACGCCGCTCCTGTGTCTCTTTTTCTTTTCTTCTTTCTTTCCTCTCACTTGTCTCTCTCCACACTTTCCCCTCTATGCATATTTCAAGTTTTCCCCGCCTGCAGCGCTTTTGTCCCCCCCCCCCCCTCTCTCTGAAAAGTGACACAGTTGCAGGAGATGATATCAGTGAGGTCACTTGTGTTTTTTTCTCCCTCCTCCTGATATTCTACCCTGATAACAACCCCCCCCCCCCCCCCCCCCACCTCCTCCTCCTCCCCGCCTACCGTGTAATCTCCTCATCTTCTCTTCTCCTCGTGTCTCCTGCAATCTCACACCCTCCAGCTTCCAGCGCGTGCAAATTCAGCCGGAAAGTGAATCAAGTCCTCTTTTTTCCTTCTTTTTTTTTAAAGTCTGCCGCAAGCGCCAGTTTACAAGGACAACACGCCGTGTTTTGGTTCTGGGAAACTGCATCTCTAATTGATTTTTTTTTTTTAGAAAAGTGTTTATGTTAGTTAGGTGCAGGCTATTTATAGGCACTGACGTTGCCGGGCACACGTGGTGCTACCGCTAGGCCACTTCCCTAATGCCGGGACAGAACGCAGCACTGTCCACTGGCTCCAGAACGCATGACATTGCACAAAGTGTAATGACTTTACAAGGCAGTGACTTGCTTGATTGAATCGAGCAATCTCTCCAGCAGGCGAACTCCAATATTAACATGGCCCATAAAGCATTCCTGGCAACAGTAGTGGAGAAAAAAAAACTGCTTAGTTCTCCATCCGCACATCCTGTACTTTACCAGGAAGGGGAAGTGGATTGTGTGTGTGTGTGTGTGTGTGAGGGAGGGAGACAGAGATACTGCTAAAGTGCTTTAGACATCAATACTTCCAGCTCTGGGTTTTTTTTTTTAAAGCCACTCAATCATATCTGGAGATTGGATCTTACAACAATGTCAACAGCTGAGGAAATGCTTCACCTGCTGTGGTGCTTTGTTTCTTTGGAGGGGTTTTCTGAAGAGGTGGGTGTTTAAATAGAACTGAAGAGCAAAGATAGATCCAAGTCTGAATTTTTTTTTAACCACATTATTATTATGTATTCTTGTAAAGGCCGTCAAATGATCTGCAAAGCTGCCTGTCAGTGTGGATCGTACCGTTGAAAACACCACATCACAGGTCAGAACGCCTTCATTTACAAGTTTGTATTTCCATAATGCTGCCATATCAACTTTGAGAAGTGTCGTTCTCTGTAGCAGGCAGTTTGACCTTCCTGTCTGTGATAATCATTTTTCTAATTTGGACAAAAGCAGCATCTGTGACAAAGCCTTTTGGGAAATGGGGGTCTCCCCCACAGGGTGCTCTCCAGGGAGAGCAGCTTTTGCTGAAAGGCTTTTATTGTGATAGTTTGTGCTGAACAACTGCAGGAAAAAAAGAAAAAGAAATCTGGACTCCCTGACACTGAAAATCTGACTGTGAGCACTTTTGCATATTTATGATGTTTTTGACCATAAATATGTCTGTGAAGGGGATATTTATGATGTTGTTGTCTGACTTCACAGATTCCCCCATGCAGCTGTTGGGCTGCTGGTTTATTAGGAAGTGTAAATTGAGTGTCTTTAACTTCTTGAAGAAACAGGCAGGTGTTTGTCTGTCTATCCCCCAGATTCTCATCTGGCTCTGGGCCAAATGCTAAAGCAAAGTCACAACTGCTTATCGCCGTCACATCGGTCCAGATGCTGATTTTCATTCGTCTAACATAAGAATGCATGGAATTGCACTGCTCATTAGGAAAAATAAACTAACAATGGTGACAAATGCTCAGTTGAACGCTGCACTTCCATGAATGGACAGGTGATGTAGGCTACAAGCTCAAAGATAAATAATTCCTTAGTCTCTGAATAAGCCTCTCTCACACTAACACTTAAAAATTAATTCACAGGATCTCCACTGCTTCATGTCACAAACCTTAACCATCTTCTGAAATGGACTAATTTCTTTAAAATGCCCTAAGTAACACATGCCAGGTTAATTCAAGGATTGATGATGCAGGAAACTCGGTGTAGAGGACTGTGGAGCCAAGAAGAAAATAAAATGGCTTGATTTCTTGCACATAATTCTTTTTTTTTTCAGCCCAGCAGCTCTTATGCAGCTATATTTAATGCACTTACTGCACGTCAACTTTTCCAGTGTAAGCTCTCATAAGAATGCATACGTGAAATCCCTTGTAGAATGAGATATTTATGAGCCTCTGCGATGCGTTTGTGCAGTTGCATGCCTTCAGAAGCCACCGCTCGGAGCTTAAGTGGAGCCGCACGGCAGTCGACGCAGACAATGAGTGTGGCTCGCCACGTCAGGCCCGTTTTTACACCTTCACGTCACTCAACGCCACACACGTCAGTTCAGGACACTAGGTGCTGTGAAGGAACGGGGGAATTGATTTGAGCAAAACACACAAATGAAGAGTTGAAGTGGCAGCCGGTGAAATTTGAGTAGATGGGCCTTTGTTTTTCAATGATGTCAGTGAGAGTTGATGGATTAAAGCTGATGGTGCATATGACTCACTGGTTGATCATGGGATACTTGTTCATAATAATTCCAGTATAATGTGTAATTAAATTCATATATTCTTAAGAAACATCTTCCTTTAAAATACTCTTTCTAATCTTTCATTTTGAGTAAGTGCCATAAAAAGAGGGGTTGCATGTATTGAGTATATTCAGTATATTCAGTAAGCCTCACTTCCTTCTATGTAAAGCCAGTGCTCTGCAAGCAGCTGGCCCTTTGTGCCTTGGCTCAATCGAGCCGTTCCGGATCTCCTGCTGGCCTGGCTCGGTCCTGGGTAGGGACTGGCTCGGTGTGAAAAAGGCCACTGACACATGGCTGCCGTCTTGGTAGCGGTCACGCAGAGAGCGAGGGCAAATAGATACAAACAAAAGGGCTGTAGAGGAATTACTGTGTTTGGTCTGTCGGTTGTTGACCTTAGAGTTTATAGGATAGTAAACTGACACTGTAACCTGGAAATGCAAATGATACACTTTTAGTGTACACCTTAATATAAAGTCAAAAATAATGGTCAAAACACTACTGTAACACCCATAGCATCATTAATGATCTAACTTTTATATTTGATGACTCTTTAAAACTATAGTTTCAAAAACATTAGAGTTAAATTAGATTTTAAATTTAAATTTCCTTTTAGGTCCTGGAGTTTTTGTCATATAAAGCCTGGTTTATGTTTCTGCGTTGTGGCAACAGCGTCGCTACGGCATCAACGTGGACCCCATAGCGTAGCCTGACGCGCACCTCCAAAAAATCCTGACGCGAACCGCAAGGACTGTGATTGGTCCGCTTTGTACGTCAGTGTGGTAAATTCAATTCGCCTGCGCTTCAACATTTGCAATAAAAGCGTTTGTTTTTCAGTTGCCATTGTTTACTGTGACCGGAAGAAAACCAAGGAATTCAATATGAGCCCCCCAAAACCACACAAAGACACAGCCACACCCCCCTGGCGGCTTGGTGGTGAATTGCAGAGCAACACGTTCCTTTGACGCAGAAGCATAGACTAGGCTTAAGGCATATCAAACTGTGAAGTGATGCAGTTAGCCTTCTAAAAGGTTCTGTAGAGGCCTCCCGTCTCTAAAATCTCTCATCACTTCTCACAGTTTAACACATCAAAGCACAGAGAACCAGAATCAGTTGGATCAGAACGTTTTATGAACTTTTTTTCTGTTGCATTAGAAATAAGACAGAGTCGTTTGACCTCAGCCTGTAAATGGTAATATCTCCAAGAAACATTTTCTCAACCCACTTAGTGTTTCAGACACTTTTCCTCCATCATAGACACAGTGTGGTGTGGTAATTTTTTAGTCTGTAAAATGTGATGAATTATATGAATCACCTGAAACAAGACCCAGCATAAACCTGTTAAGTGCTGAATAACTGTCTGCTATACTGATTTGCATGTGTTTTCACAGCAGCAGCTTATTTTACACACTGGTTCTGTCTGAACTGCAGTCAACCAGTCATACACCTGTTCCTGGTAATCTACACTCTGTTCTAATAACTGGACTTTCCCACCTCAGTTTAGCCTTTTCTTTGCATGAGCACATGCTGGGATGTCACCAGAGAAGTGGCTCCTTTAGCAAATCATTATGACCATTGTAGTTGTGATTCACTTTTGCCTCTTTAGTCATAAACCGGGCCGATACTTTTTCATACTTTTTGGCCGGTGATGTTTTCATGTCTGCGTGTCCATCCGTCTCATTCTTGTGGAAGCAGTACCTCAGTAAGTTGTGAGCATTGAGCATACTTGACACACGTATAACACAGAAATTATGACAAGTTTTGCATGAATGAACAGGGATGTAATCTGACAGTCTTGAGTGGTGGAGGCAGAGATGCAACTTCTAGTTTAAGTGGTGATTCAACATTTTTTTTTTTTTTGCAGTTTCTAGCCCACATGAAGGTGTATTGTTTTGGTTACATTATATTTTATTTTCTGGTGAAACTGCCACTTTTTTCCAAATGATGAAAACATGAAACCAACAACAGTGTTTCTGCAAGGATTTTTTTTAAGTAGTGGCGGTAACCCTCAGTTGTATGTTTATTGATAAACATAGCAGATTGAGATACTTTAGTGGTCCTTTTCCACTAGTGGAATGACTCGATGCGGCCCTACTCAGGTTTTTTCTTTTTTTTTCTTTTTTTCCACTAGTACTAGCATGACGTCTGACAAGAATCAAACCCGCTAAGTTTAAAAACATGCAGCAGCAGTGTCCACTGATCTGTACTGAGACTGTTGAACTCCTTCACCTGAGTTAACAAGGTGTAGAGTTTGGAGCTGATGAGAGAAGAGAAAAAAGAGAGCGAGATGACGCGGCTGTAGCGACCCTGCCCCCGCTGAGGAGGAACTGTGAAGGACTCAGCTGTGATGGAAAAGGACCTAAACCGAGTGGAGTAGAGCTGTATTGGAAAGGGGTGCAAAGTAATGGTAACTGGTAGTGGAAACCCTGCTTTATATTGTTTTAACATCTAAAATAAAGAGCTAAGCTAATAAGTCTACCTTACACTTACACTTTCAAGGCCGCGCTCTCGTGAGTAATCAACGTCGTATTAACCCCCCCCCCCCCCCCCCCCCCCCCCCAACGAGTAGTACTGAGCAAGATAGTTATCTGTAGTTTACCTCAGTACTCGTTTAGAATGTTTTAGAATGGCGGCCCGTCACTCCTAAATGAATGTAGAGGAAACGCTGAACGATGAAGTCACTGTGTGTGGAGGAGGCCTGAAGGCCTATTCTTCTGAATGAAGAGGCCTGTGTGGCTCATTCTGACAGTAGCAGCTTCACGTTGTCCACTGACATCACTGTGCGTTCCCAAGAACTCATGCAGTTCCATGTTTACACGATGTAAACTAGTTCCCCACAGCCACATCAAACTACTTTCAGTTCTAGCTCCTGTAAACGTGTGTCGGCCCTCGGTTTGTTTTAGCAGCCATCGTGTGCATGTACAGTTAAGATGCGGGAATCAGACTAACAGTAGTCGATCAGACACTGACGGCGAACTGTACAAACAATCCACTGGGCCTCTGTCTGTTCCCTTACCTCTCGCTCCCCCTCCTTCATACTCACTGGTTGATTGGTAAGCAGCTTCCTGTCACCGAGCCGGGCCGTAAACGTAAAACACTATCCACCCCTGCGTCATAATTCATATCAGGATGCGAGGGGTTTGGGGGGCGTGAGGCATTGCCAGAGGCTGAAATTGAACATGGCACCTTTTAAAATTTGAAGCTATTGGGGAGAATTATGATCAGTGAAAACTGAGGGCCCTTTTTTTTTTGTCGCCGTGCTAAGCCAGTGGCTGATGTAATTTAAGCTAGTGAAGGGTTGCGAGATCAATCGGGGAGGATGAAGACTTGGGAGGAGGGGAAAATGGAAGAGGCTGAGCGTTAAGAAGGGAAAGGTGGAGCAGGAGTGGAGCTTTAGCCTTCCCTGCTGCTTTCCTAGCATCACCCCGGGTGGTCAAGTATGGTCATAAATAGGCAGCCTCTCTGCCCCCTGTGCTAGTGCTATTTTTATACTCGCTAATACATGGGGGTTTGGGGAACCAGCTCAAGAGGTGAAGGGACAAGGAAATGTTATTGTTGGCTCAGAGTTAAGAGAGCTGTAGTGATTAAAGGACTGCGCATACCCATGGAAGAGTGCTGTGGCAGAATTAGCCTCATGTTGTTATTTTTTTATTGGATTAGAACTTGAACGTGCTCATTTATGAGCCTGGCCTGGTTCCCATCTGACATGTGCTGAAGCATTTCTAGATTAGTTCCATTTACTGATTGTGATGCCGTTTTGATATAGCGGAGCTGAATCAGAGGTCAAAGGTTCAGCTTCACCTCTGCGGGATTGTAATATGTTTATTCGCTTCGATGTCTTACCACAGCAGATTTTTTTTTTCCTTTTCTTTGTTTTAAAGACGTGTTTGGTTTTATTTACAGCGCCGAGCATCGATTTCCATATCAGAGAGGTCAGGCAGCTCTGTGGAGTTCTTCTCTTCTTGGCGAAAATTGAATAGAAAGCTGTGACAGTTCTCAGTAATTCTCTGAGAGTAGCCCGGTGCTTGAAAATCCTTGTATGTGCTCATGGAAACAGACTGAAATTACAGAGAAGGATGCGTCACCAGACACAGGCAGTCAGTTTGACATTTGATAAGCTCCGTGGATAGAAATGTGCTCGGGCAGAATCCAGACCATCACATTTGACCTCAGACAGAATGAGTTCTGTTTTTAACTGAAGCCCAAACCATCTTTATTTTTTTTATTTTTTATTCTAACTTACTGAAAATCTTTAGTTGGAAATTTAGACACACATACAGTTGCCCAGAATCTGACGGGGAAGCATTTTGCACACCTTGTTTGTGTCTCCATCATGTAATTTAATTAATTATTTAAAGGTCTGTGTGGGCCTGTTTTTCTTCTTTCTTTCTTTCTTTTAAATCCTGCTCCCACCCAGTGACTCAGATTTTCCAGCCTCTCCTGCAGAGAACCATTCCTGTGTGGAAACTTTGTCTGCACCACCCTGCAGGCAAAATATTTCACCTGTGCACCCACTAATCCGTCCTGCTGCTGTCTGTTGTCCATGTAAACTACTTTTTCCTTCTCTGGTCTTTACGGTCTGAACCGAAACATAAAGCATCTTGACCTCTGTGTAAACAAAAGGGGCTCCAGTTAATGTCTGACATCTTCGACTTTTGTTATCAGCGTGTGGTAGCAGCTCATCCATACCGGTGCAGTGAAGGAACTTAAACGGATAAACAGAGGAGGTTCGGGGGCTGACAGACAGACAGATGGACCAGTGTGATGGCAGGTTTCAACAACGGGCAGCTACACGGGAAGCGGGTGCAGTACAAAGAGAAACATAGAGATACTGTATTAGCAGGCGATGTGGCAGTGAGGGTAAAAGGGAAACGGGTTAGATGGAGAGTCTGGAAACAGGAAAGAAAAACCACATAAACTTCACATGTGATTCACATGTGACAAATTTTGCACATGTGAAAAATCACATCTGAAGCACATGTGGTTTTTCTGTCGGGGAGGCTGATGGGTGGGTGTAGCATGGAAGGCGGCTGTAGTGGGGGGTAAGTAAGGCGGGACGGGCTGGCAGAGTTGAATCGTGATACGTTCATAATCTAAACTGGGCTGACAGTTGAGCAGACAGCAGGTCTCACACTGTGCAGTGGGTCAGGACTGAAAACACTTGGCTGGATTTTTTTTTTTTTTTTTAAAACAGTGAAGATTAGGCATTACACTCCCGGTGAATGTGGAAAGTATTTGTAGCATGTGCAGAGAGTTGTTGTTGCTCCACTCAATCTGATGATTCACATGAAATAAAGATGTGTAGAAAAAAGTCATTGTGTCCCCTTTAAAGAAGAGGAAGAAAGAAAGGGGAAAAAACCGACGTGTCTGTAGCTTACAGTGAAAATGCACGTCAGGTGATGTCAGGAGAAAGTGTAACAGATATTCTAAAGCTCATCTCTTAGCCCGGGCTCTTGGCACTCACCACTGCCTCTCAGCGGTTTTGCTTGATTAAAAAGCACCCAGGAGTTTGTAAGCGCGTGGTAGGTGCGAGCGCACACCCCGACAGCTTAACATACTGATTATTCAAGCCTCTTAGGCTAAGCCACGGCACTCGAATGATGAACGTCAACTCCCCTCTCTCTCTCTCTCTCTCTCTCCCTCACACAGTCTCGATTTCTCCCACTCTTTTATTCTTGGTTTTGAAAGAGTGGAAAAGCCAGTGACAGCTTGCAGAAGGCAAACCTGTTGTCTGGGAAGCAGAGGGGATCAGTGACACAGTGATTCATACACTGCCGAGGCTTTATTTAGACATAATCCACCCAGCATAGGGTCCTCGCTTGCAACTTTTTAGTCTGGAGCCGGGTAGCTGCAGCCAGGGTATTGTCCTTCACTGTGGTCCACGGGGAAAGTCCCTGCGCTGAGGTTTAAGGCATTAGTGTTTACATTTGTGTCGTCCCCCGAGGGAGTCGAAGACAGATACAGAAACAGCATCATTTTACTAACACAGCAAATACCACATTTCTCGACATGGCTAGTGACCTCTCAGTGTACTTCCATACATGTGGCGGCATTAGGGCATCCACATCACTGTGCCTCTTCATTTCCTGCAGTTAGAAAACTTGCTCTCCTATAGTTGTAGTAGGTTCATTAACTTTAATTGTCGGTGCAAGCTATTTTTAGATCGGTGGGGCAGAGACGCAAGCTGTTCAGCTAACGCAATGGAGGTGAACGGTACTTTTGCCTTTCCCTCATCAAACTCATCAATCCAACAGCCTCAAAACACTATTGTGGAGATGTTGTGACCTGCACATTGACCAAGCTATGAAATAATAATGTATAATTATGTAACATTACGACACATGAAGCAAATACAAGGAACTATGTGTGCTTTTGAAATCACTCAGCCCAGCAGTTGTTCTGCTGACGCATTTGCCTCGAAAACAGCTCTGTCTCGTAACGTTCTTTTATCATCTCATAGCGTGGTGAATGTGCAGGTCACAACTTGCCCACAAGAGCCTTTTGGAGTTGTTGGATTGTGTATTTGATGAGGGAAAGGCAAAAGTACCATGCACCTCTGTTGCGTTAGCTAAGCAGCTCACGTCTCTGCCCCACCGATCTAGAAACAACATGCACTGACAATTAAAGGTAATGAACCTACCTATAATTGTAGTAAGGATTATGGCAATGGGTCAATTTGCCAAAATGTTGAACTATCCCTTTAAAGTTATACAGAAGGATGCAGTGATCTCATGTCCTCTGTGATACTCAGTATCTGTTGTTTACTGTGGCTTGCACTGCAGTGTAGGCTGTCCCTCTTTGTATCTGGGCTGTGTGTGGAAGTCTCCTCTCAGCTTGCTGGCCGGGCCTCGGATGCTACCGCCGAGTCACACCTGACCAACAGATTGGCCCCAGCTGGAGGCTGGAGGCTGGAGGCTGGAGGGAGGAGCCCTGACACAACCTAGTGATTCAGCTGCATCAAAATGTGTTTGAGTTAGGGTTGCAAAGGGGCGGAACATTTCTAGTAAATATCGGGTAAATTTCCAGAAACTTTCCATGGGAAGTTAAACTGGGGAATTTTGGAAATATTCCAGATTGGAAACGTTCCATGGGAATTATGGGAATTATTGGGAATTTATGGGAATTACCTGGAAATTGGGGGTAATTTATATTTATTTATATATATATTTATATATATGTGTATTATTTATTTATTTATTTTTTTTGGGGGGGGGGTTATTGCCTTTAATTGATAGCACTGTGGAGAGAGACAGGAAATGGGCGGCAGAGAGGGGGAATGACATGCGGGATTCGAACCGGGCCGCCTGCAGTGAGGACTGTAGCCTCAACATCTGGCGGCATTTAAACAAACTGTATCATATCCAAACATAAATGGAAATATTTTGTTTTGTCATAAGCAGACATCCATACAAACTAATACAATAAAAAAACTTTTCAACAGATTTATTTGTGAGTAGAACTTTATCAAGTTTTATTTCTTGTATGAACAATCAATTCTTTTACTGAACAACAAAAAACATGAATGTTGCGTAAAATATTACTGTAGGGGGCGTGGCCTCAATAGCCCTGCAGTCAGCAGTGTGCTGTGTGCATGTGATTGAGGAATAGCATAGATATTCAAGGGTACTCGCATTAAATCTGGTTGTTTAAGCCAAGATATGCTACAATATATTTTCCCCAACTATATTTAAAGGGATAGTTCACCCTAGAATGATATTTCGCTCATTATCTACTCACCCTCATGTTGACTAAGGGCTGGAAGAATTATCAGAGTCCACCGTCCCTTCTCTGAGTTACAGGGGGTCTCGGCGTAGCAGTGAATTTCAATGCAACGGTTGCAAAGGGACACCAGAGCTCTTCGTAAAAAAACACACACAAAAAACATCCAAATACCTCCATGATGCTCGTATGTAATGTCCGTCTTGTGCTGAAGCCCCAAATTGCGTAATTGTCCCGAAAAAAAAATTAAATAAGTTTATATTTTAAGCTTGTTTGTAGCGGAAGCTTCTCGTCTTCTTCTTCTTCTCCTCTTCCTGGTCCGTCCAAATATCGCGTGATTCGCAGTAACCGCACTGACGCCGGCGCAAATCACGCGAGATTTGGACGGACCAGGAAGAGGAGCTTCGAGAAGCTTCCGCTACAAACAAGCTTAAAATATAGACTTATTTAATTTTTTTTCGGGACAATTACGCAATTTGGGGCTTCAGCACAAGACGGACATTACATACGAGCATCATGGAGGTATTTGGATGTTTTTTTGTGTGTGTTTTTTTACGAAGAGCTCTGGTGTCCCTTTGCAACCGTTGCATTGAAATTCACTGCTACGCCGAGACCCCCTGTAACTCAGAGAAGGGACGGTGGACTCTGATAATTCTTCCAGCCCTTAGTCAACGTGAGGGTGAGTAGATAATGAGCGAAATATCATTCTAGGGTGAACTATCCCTTTAAGTTCCCTGTTAAGGGCCAACCTTTAATTTTGTACATTTTGGATTTATTCCCGTTTATTCCTATATATTCCATCCTGTTAATTCCCATGGAAAGTTTCCAACTTTGAAAATTTCCGGAATTTGGCAACCCTAGAGTCAAAAAAGATTACTGAACAAATGGGCGCTGCTGTTCCTAGAGTAAGAATACAATGTTTGTGTGGAGCTATATTCAGCTACACACTGGGCGCACTAATGAGCACTTAGGTCCTCAGGAGGGTGTACGTGGGACAGACTCAAAATAATCCTTTATGGTGTTCATCGCTGTAAAGGAGCACGTCAGCCCCTGCAATGATGTGTTCTTAATAGGGTTTGGACAAGAGCACAGCTCTGTGGCACAGAGGAGGAAGATGTATTACACTTTGGCTACAGAGGCAGCACCTATTGATCAACTCATTGTTGCCTTAACTCGATATTGAGCAAATATAATTAAAAAGTGTCGTCTTTGTCCCGCTCTTTGTTTGTTCTTACTAACAGTTCAGACCCCGTATCCCAGAAAGTGCGTGCTGCTTGCGGTGGGAACTCTATTACCCCGACAAAGAAGATCAAATATGTGAAATTATATTTGCATGGCCCCACAGGCAATAAAATATTAAACAGTCAATAAGATAAGACATGAAAAATCCCAACATCTCAGCAAATCTCATTACGAGACGGTCAGACAAAAGCTAAACTTAGCAGAAAACTCACTCAGCCCACTGCAGAAGGACGGGACAGCTACGGCCAGAACTCAGCACATTACTAAATTAACTCATTGAGTGCCGCGCTCCTTTCCAAAGTTTTAGTCAAGTGTACCGGCAATTTAGACCATTTTTGACTTTTTATGTAGAGCCACAGTGTATTCTATATTATTGCCACCAACACATACTGTAGCTCAATTGAAAGGTTTACCTTAATGCTTCAAGTGGCCACAAACCGTTTGTTTCTACGTGCCTCTGTTCCTGAGAAAAGTCAAGCTAAACATGGCTGGGTTTCACCAAAATCCCTCCTTTTTTTTCTAGAAAAGGAGATAGAGCGTCTTTTATGAAAGGTGCTCTGTTTGTGTCTGTCGCTCTTCTCACACTCGCATTTCTGGATCAAAGGGCTCGTATAAGATAAATATTATACAACAGTTGTTGTTCTATTCACAAAACCACCATCGGGGGCGGGGGGGGCGCCACTAAACAACAATAACACAGACGCACCGTGCCGTGTCACAGCTTCTCCCCGCGGAGCGTGAGGGTCAGTCGGCCACCGCGGCTCGGGAACACCGGTCCCACCGGTGGTCGCGGTCCTTCTGTGGTACGGGTCGGTGATGCCGGTCTGCTTTGGTCCAGAGACCATCAGATTTTACCGCGGGAGGACTTTGGGGAGGACACGGTGTTGCTCCAGCTGAAGACCGGGCGGACTGTCGGCTGAGAGCTTCCTGGTTCAGCTCCGAGCAGCTCGAGCTGCTGGAGCCTCGCGGGTGAGAGCAGAGCAGCTGCGCTGCATCTGCATGCAGAACTCGTTTGCAGAAGCCGAGTTATGATAAAAACTTCCAGATCATGAGCTGTCATGTGACTTTGATCGTCATCTATTTCAGTTCTCCTCGTCGTAGAGTCCCCAAATTTACATATAATGTGTATTAAAGTGTCTATTTTCATAATTAAAAAAAAAAGCAAAAAACGTAAAATTACGTTTTCGGCACTCAACGCATGGGAACGAAAAACGAGAAATTACGTGGTTGGCACTCAATGAGTTAAGATATAGATTTTTTTTATTTTCTGTTGTTATCAGACTTTTCCTGCATGGGCAGTATGGTCTCGATTAAAACTGATGTGAGCTTCTGAGCATGTGGTTTCATATTTCCACAAGCTCAGTCCTTCTCTCTTGTTCCTCTCTCTTTCAGGGAAGGAAGAAAGGTATAGAAGTTGCTTTCTATTTTCATGACACACCTAACCTCAACAATGTGTGTGTATATATATATATATATATATATATTTTTTTTTTGTGCAGCTCCTGGAGCATCCGCAGAAGAGGCTGCTAAGTCAGCGAGAACGCGGCCGTGTGAGCTTAAGCAGATGTAGAAAATGAGGCGAGAGCTTCAGGAGCTTGAGAAAACACTTCCCCTGCTTGCTGCTGCTGCTGCTGGTGTGTACTCAGCATCTTAGGTAGTGGGTTTGATTTGGCGGTAGGTGTGATGAAATGGGGCAAGTCTGGGGAAAAAAAGGAATCCCATTAGGCTGCGATTTCCACCTCCCAATACATAGCAGCTAATTTATTAATCATTAATCATTTCCGAGACCTCCATCATGTGTTATAAGGAGTAACATTTGGATGATGGGTATTATTTTGGTGCATCCAAAGTGTGTGAGGGCTCCTGTTAAACTAACTGCCAAAAAACATCACCTCACAAAACATGCCCTCTTTTCTTTTCTCTCTGTCTTCCTGTTTGTTTCCACATTAGGAAAGAGGAAATGCTCTTAAACCATCCCTTCTTCCTCCATTATTCATTTAATGGAGTACTGAAACTGTGTCAGTGCAACTACTTAGATACTGTAGCAGGCCTGCTGCGCAACAGTGCCCCCCCCTCTCTTTCTGCCATGCACTCTTTGTTTTTCTTATTTTTGCACAACACGACCTTGTCCCCCCTCGTCACCCTCCTGTCATAAACTGACATTTTGAGACGCCCCGTTAGTTTCAGATCAGTGCTAATCAATGACGACCAAAACTTAGGCTGTATTCGAAACCGCATACCATACTGCTAGTAGTACTGATGTGGCCAAAATGCAGTATGCAGTATGCAAACAAAAGCAAAATCTACAGTATGCGAAACATTCTCGGATGTCGTACTGATTTGGAAAATATGCATCTGACCAGTCTAGTTTGCGTACTGTATCCCACAATGCAATGCACCCCTTACGTCTAACCATAGATGGTTTAGAGTAGTGAAGTATCTTTGCCATGTACTGTAACCATGTTATATAGTTTAATAAAATCAAATTTAATTCAGACTGATCGGTTCATTGTAAAACATTTATTTATTGATGTAAATGTGGTGATTTCTGTACATACAGAGCCCCCAGGCAGCACTGCTGTTCTGTCCAATACACACATGAAGCTTCACTTTTCATTCAAACAAACTAATGCGACTGCCACAATTGTTCAATTTCATCAATGAGACCAACATTTATCTCCTAAAAATAATTTAACCAGCCGGTGGTAAACCTCTAAAAACCTGTGGGTAAGTTAATTAGCGATGGTTTTCTCCCCCCGGGATGACGACGAAGGTTGGCTGGCCAACCAGCTCTCCAGACCGGCTACTGCCGCTGTGATGTGGGATAAACTGCCTGTATACTGTATTTGGAATCTAAACAGTAAGTTTCTCGCATGAAAAAATATTAAAACTTAATAAAGTTACATAATAACAGCACTAAAGCTGGAAGTAAAACAGCTTTTCGCCTGTTTTACAGCTACCGCTGCCGGTTGCCACGAAATGCATTCTGGGAAACTTGTATACTGCATACTGCGGTGTGAACGGTGTTGGTCTGCTGAAGTAGCATACTGAATCCCACATTCAGTATGCAGTATACAGTACATACTAACGCAGTATGTAGTAGGCAGTACGGTAGTATGCGGTTATGAAAACAGCCTTAGTGTCATCCTCTTGTTCTGAGCCTCAACCACATGTAAAACAGTTGACTTTTAATTAGCCAGAGGCACAACTCTTCCCCCAACTTTCTCCATCGACCTCGCGACAAAGTGGAGCACGATAACTGGGAGAACATCCTCCTGATATTTATTTATTTATTTTGGCATTCTGCGCCCCCTCCTCGTGAGCTGAGCCACAATCTGTTTCCCTGCAGGCGAATCAGAAGTGGAAGCAGATTATTTAACCAGCATGGTGTGATCTGCACGCACACACCCAGATTTGATGGAACTTGATCCACTGGCTAATTCGCTTTCGTCGTTTCTGCAAGAGGGAGCTGTATGACATCATGGTTACCCCCCACCACCCCACCCAGAATCATTTCTCTCACACACACACAAGCATATTTGTCTTGTCACATGCAAATCTTGTGTACTTCAGATGTTGGGGGGAATTTTGCCATGTTTATTATCAAGGGTTAAAATAATCTCTAGGGGAAGCCCTTTGCATTATAAATATGCAGAGATGTCATATATCGTGTGTGTTTGTGTGTATGAGGTGGAAAACCACAAAAACGGCATTCAAATGTAGGAGGTTCTTAATTTTCCTTCCTCTTTGGGATTAAGTGGTTAAAGACTGGAACATCAAAGAGTTGCCGTGTTGTCTCGTCGAGGAAAGGCTCCGCTGAAGGTGTGAGGATGTCAAACGCTGCTTAGCGACACAGGATATTCGGCTTCCCCTTGACAGATATGTATACGATAGAGACACACATTTCACTACACTATTCTCCTTCTCTTTCAGCCCAACTCGTCCACACAAGTTTAAGACATTCACATGAATGGACAGTCACATTCTGAGGTCACAGACAGTGTTGACCAAAGCATTTGCATCTGCACATGATTCCCTGTAATATCTGTACGTTGATGCATGGAGCAGCTTGAACGTCTTAGGGATTTGGGCAATTTTACCTTTGATGTGTTGCTCCATTCATGCGCATCTGTATCATGGTGCCACTGCTGTCAAAAAGGTCTTCCCAGACACTGACCTCATTAATGTGGCTAGATCAAACAGTCTCTATCAGATTCTATCTAACATTTAGCAGCGGGGTTCTCAGCCACAGGGTCAGAGCGCCACAGGGGGTGACAGACAATTTTGTGTTTAGAATTTTGGGGGGGATCTTTTATTATTTTTTATTTTTTTAAAACTATACTATGACTTAGCTTTAAAGTGCATCTCTGCTACATTTACGTTTGGCATCCACACTGCCTCAGTGAGCTGCTCTGCTTGTTGCCATCTTGTCTGTACCTGACTCTGACTCTTTACTAAACCAAAAATGGCTAAAATAAAATGGGATAGGATAGGATAGGAGTGGAGCGGAGACCTCAAACTCTGGACTGTGCAAGCATACGCTAAACAGTCTGTCACTCAAAGTAGCAATACACTCACTTATGCAGAACTTAAAATAAGTGAGTTGTATCAAACTCCACCAACCTGTACAGTTGTCATGAAGGAGGAAATTAGCTGTATATGACATATACATAGGGGTGTAGTCTTTCTTTGTTTTATCTAAGATGTCAAGTGAGTGAAGTTTAGAAAGAATGAATAACATGGTTGAGTATCATATCATCCTCTCTCTCTGTCCTGCTCCTGTGCTGCACATGCTGCTGCCAGAAGGAGGAGAGGCTGTGGGCTCTCGTCTCAGTCAGCAGTGTTTTGAGAGTTTGGCACATTTTTGAGTCGTGGCAAACTAAGCTAAACGGTCAGAGGTCACACAGACGGCTTTCTGTTTATCTGTCTATAACGGTTAGCTGTTAGCAGTGAAGCTAGCTGCTGTGCTGTGCAGAGTTGTTTTCGAGGCAAATGCAGAGACTGCTTGCTGAAAAACTGGCCCCGACGGGAACGCGCATCAGCGGTTTTGCATGAATTTACGTCTAAAACAACTCTGTCTTGTAACGTTCCGTTATTACCTCATAGCGTGGTGAATATGCAGGTTACAACTTGTCCACCAGAGCGTTGTGGAGTTGTTGGATTGTGTATTTGATGAGTTTGATGAGGGAAACCAAGAAATTCCATTAGCCTCCGTAGTGTAGCTCTGCTCTGCTGTCCTAAAAATAGCTTGCACCGACAATTAAAGGTAACAAACCTACTCCTATAAGACTATTGGGATTATGGCAATGGGCCAATTTGCCAAAATGTTGAACTATCCCTTTAAATGGAAGAGCGCAAGTTATCTAACTGTAGGAAATGAAGACAGACATGGATGCCACATGTATGGAAGTACACTGAGAGGTCACTAGCATGTCAAGAAATGTGGTATTTTTATTATGGCAATGGGCCAATTTGCCAAAATGTTGAACTATCCCTTTAAGAATTATGTATGTATGTATTCACATTTTTGCAGATTGAACAGGTGCGTTGATGTTTAGAGATGTAGTAGGTAGGAAATGATTCATTCAAGAAGATGCACAACTGTTGTTGAGAAACAAATCTGCAGCCGCTATACAGTGCAATGTGGGCCAGTAAATTTTTTGACTGTGCAGGAATATGGTATTAGAAGGCTGCTTTCTGTAGTTTTTGAAAAAATAACAGATACCAGTATTTATAGATGCGATGATGCATTATACAAATCATGATGAGAGATAAAAATAAAGCATTGGCTTGTTTTACGGTCTCATAGAAGGTGACCAACAAGTGTAACAGCATGTTAGTCATACTGTAATTGTCAGTGAAGTGAGTATATGAAGCTGTAATAATAGATATTAATGTAAAACACTGCTGCTCTGTGTGCCTGTGTGTTAGGGTAAGGGGGGAAACTGAATTGAACAACATTGAAAAGAGGAATTAATTAAATTAATTAATTAAACATCATTAAATCTGTAAGTTGCCACTTGGGGAGCAATCAGGCTCCATTTTCAGAACGTCTTCATAGAGGAGGGAAAGTCAGGTAATGCACCCTGTCAGAAAAAAAAATTGACTGGTCAACAGTTTGGAACTGGTAATTTATCAGATTTATTAAAGCTGGCACTTTTCATCTGCAGAAAAATTGTAGCAGTAAGGGGAAACACAGCTGTGCAATTTCCATGCACATAAGGGCCCATGTCTCATGATGCATGAAAAATATTTCGGCTGACTGTGTATTTATAGGGAATGGCTGCGCACTGAACAGCTTAATAAGGCCCATTATAGAAATCCACTTCCGTTTAATCAGAAATATAACTGAAGTATGAACATTAGTAAGGGAATAAGGAGGTCTGCTTTCCCTCTTCAGATGTGTGCAGGACTTTCACAGGAAATACAGTATATTGATTTTACTCTAATAGCAGGAAGGGATATGCTATAATTATGGCCATGATGGGGTAAAACACAGACAGTATATCTAAATGTACATTAATTTTGGCCTTTGTCTTCACTTCATAATATACCAGTGACTTTTACAGTTTGTACAAACAGGGATGCAGAAGCAACCCCCTCCCCCCACAGCCCATCACCTAAATGTGCAATTCAGCTCTTTACTACACTGAGGAGAAAAATGGAACAGAAATAACACACCTTTTTGCAACAGTAGTAGTAGAAGTGGACCTAAACTGTCCCAAACTGACCTGTCCTGTCTGGTGCTTTGAGCTGCCTGTCCTTCCTGTCCTGATGGTCTCTCTCTTCTTTCTGTGGCTTGTCAGTCTTGGCTGAAGGAGTATTAGGATTATTCCCCTGAACTGACAGCAAATGTATCAAATATGCAGTAGAGAGCAGCGATAGATAATCTAACATAATTTACTGTCAGTGACGCACGCTAGTGACCAAGCAGAATCTTCATGTCTCTAATAACTTGTGAGACTAAGGCCTAGTAGATACATATCCAGGTACTTTTGCAAACTGACTTTTTTTCCTCCTCCATTTAATAAAAATCACATCCACACCAGCATGCTTCAAAATATCTCTGACCATACTGATGAAATAAAAACATTGTGCATTGCATGCCACACCAGCAGGCGGTGATATCATTTCAACATATTGACCAATCATGGCACAGATGTACCAAAGTGGACTTCCGGTCTGATCTTTGTTTACAGTATCCATGACTACCTTCACACTTTGTGTTGTAAGGGACGGTTCAGTCTTTTGTGTGCACAAATCCATTTCTTTCAATGTAGACACGTGTCAAGCATGCTCAAAACCCAAAGCAACACTGTAGTGGTGCACAATTAGTGCGACACCAATGCAGCAAGCGCACCTCATGTTATGTGATAAGAATGAACCAATAAGCTCTGCCCACCTGCTTCTCCAGCAGCAACATGCTACCTGGGGCCCAGAGTGTGCCGGTGTCACAGCAAGTTGCAGCTCACTCCCCAATCCAGCGCCGTGCAACCAAAAACTCTCCTTCTCCACATGTAAATGCAAAAATGGCCCAAAAGATGTTTTCAATTTCTAAAGGGATAGTTTAACGTTTTGGCAAATTGGTCCATTGCCATAATCCCTATAGTCATCGCAGTAGGTTCGTTACCTTTAATTTTCGGTGCAAGCTATATTTAGAACGGCCGAGCCGAGTGGCGAGCTGCTCAGAGCTACGCTAAGGAGGCTAATGGGATTTCTTGGATTGTAACCAACAACTCCAAAACGCTCTGGTGGACAAGTTGTGACCTGCACATTCACCACGCTATGAGTTAATAACAGAACGTTACCAGACAGAGTTGTTCTCGAGTTAAATGCAGAGACTGCTTGCTGAAAAACTGCCCCTGAAGGCAACGTGCATCAGCTGTTTTTCATGAATTTACCTCTAAAACAACAACAACCAATAGCCTTTCATATACAGTTCAGTCATATTGATTTTTACTTAATTTTGACAAGACACAGCTCCAAATGTTTTTTGTTTTTTTCCTGCTACCAATTGAAATTTTTGGTCGACCAGTGCTTGGTCGACTATTTGGGGGCAGCCCTGGCAAAAACGCTGTTGAGGTGTGGATGCTCGAACACATAAAAGTCTCCGGTTTCGGCCGCCTGCATTTACGTGTGGAGTGTGGACATGGTCTTACTGCATAGAGAGAATCCCACACTGATTAACAAAGAGCAGAACATTCTTGATGACTTGGTGATCAGTAAAACAACTTATATCGATCTGAGAAGATTAGTCACTCTGTGATTTCCTCTGTTCCTTCCTAATGCTGAGGACACAAAGACGAATGAATCTATTTTCCAAAGCTCAAGTTCCCATAAGTATCTGCACATGTGTGCAACAATGCATGAAATATCATAAGTGAATTCAAACAGAGGACACTGAGTCAAGGACAGTATGACAAGCTCCAGTCTCAGTCAACAGGACACCGACACCGTCCTCAACACAGAAACCAATGGCTGGTAGTCAAGCAAGCTTTCAGCCAATAGAAGGCACTTATTTAGATGATAAATGCAAACAGACATCTAACCCTTACAGGATCAGCTTTAAGGAGAAGTATCTGTTCCACTAGATCAATGACTATTTTTAGCTTTAATTGGTCAAACACTGACCTTATTGTTGTTGCTGTTGTTACTGTAACTGGTTAAAAGGCGACTACAGCTCTGCTGGAGCATCAGCATCCACAAACAGATGGTTGACTATGAATAAACTCCACAAACGGTAGAAACAGACCTGATTTCAGTCAGTAAGGTGAGCGTCTGGGTTGCAGTGCACATACCAAACTTGTGACTGTAAATCTAACAAATGCTCATAAAATTGATTTAGCCGGGCTGGATTGACTGCTGATCCAGGAATAGATTAGCAGTGAAACGTATTTATTGAACAAGTTGCATGTTGCTACTGATAACACACAGTTCCTCAGTGCAGCTGGCAAACAAACTGTGGGTGGTACTGAGCCACTGAGAGGATACTGTGCTCATTTACAAAACACATGATGGAAGGGTTTAATGTGTAAGGACTGTAAGAGTCTGACTGTTACCTAAGACCAAGCTATTGTTTTGTTTTTTTGTTTTTTTACAACATAATACCTATGTAGAACACTGACAAGTGAACTGCCCTAACATGTGAGTGACCGTCTTTGACCTGACTTTATGAGTGTGATTCCAAAGGAGTCTTGATGTCAGTGGTATAGAAAGAAAACAAAAGATTAATATTTATTAAGAAATGTATTAGTATTCAAATATGTTCAGTTCTCTTTCACATTAATGTCACAAACTGAGTTGAATGACCAGTGTGTAATGTAATTTATCAGCCACGGCAACATAACAGCCCATAAAATTATACTGACAGGCCTCGTTTTGCTTTGCTCAGATATTTATCTGGGCATTTGTCCTCTGTGCAGACGACTATATTTATACTGCATGTGTGCACATATAAACGTATAAATGACAGTTTCGATGGAGCTCACTATAATTTCCTGTGTTGTTCTGGCGGGCTTATCCCGAGGCTGCGACATGCATCTCGCATCATTCACTGTTTCCATGAGTTGTGTGTACAAAGGTAATGTAGGAAATAGTGAATAAAGCTCAGTGCACCGGAGGACAGTTGTTGACAGATTGATGTGCCGTACAGTATGTTGCTGTTGGCAGTCTGGTTTGCGTGAGTGAACGTCATGGTTCTGTCTCGTGCTTACGTTCAGCTCTGTAGTCGTGTGGGGTTTGATACTTCCTGTGCCTCTGTCTGCTCCTGTACACCTTCCTGAGCTGATTTTTTTTTTAGAGTAGCTGAGCTTCAGAAGCAGCTTTTCTGAGGAGACTCTGCTCCATCATCTCCTCTTGGCAGCACAGAGCCCTTTAGCAGTGGGAGCTTTACTGGCTTTAAGCTTTTATAGAGTTTTATGGCCCTTTATTTATACAAATGTAAAGAGGAAATTGCTACTGTTCAACTCACTATACATTACTTTTTTTTTATGTGTGTGCTTTCAGTTGACTGTTTGCTAAACCCCTCTCCTCCTCCTAGTTACTGTTGCTATGTCTGTCAACCATTAGCCTCTGGCTGACTTTAATGTTCATAGTGGACTGATTTTAAAGTGATTAATTAGTGATGTAATGATTCATGTAGGAGGCATGGAAACAAAGGAACAACACTATATGAATAATAAACAATTCAGACTATAATTGTTCTGTTCAACAGCTTAGCTGTGTGGAGAGACAAGGATTACATTTATTTCTAACTTCTAGGCTAATTACACAAAGTAATTTAGGTAGTTTATGATTTCTTCTTGAAGGCTCTTTATATCTGGGTGTTTGTCTTGCCTTCCGGCTCCCAAAATGCAAGAATTGACAAAACCCATGTGGTTTTATGAGCTGTTCCCTCAGTTGTCTTCCAGTGATGTTACTAGCTTTCAAATTTGCATAATCCCACCCCTACCTGGGACCAGTAGAAGGGGCGGGGCAAGCAGTGGTTCATTTGCATTTAAAGGGACAGGCACTGAAACCAGCCGTTCTGAACAGAGCTGTTTTGAGCCGATAAAAAGAGCTGTGGTGTTTGATCCTTGGGGTATATTGACCACAGCATGTCACAGACACGTCTTTAAGACACCTGGGAACTATTTTAATTTGTGGAAAGGGGGCATAATATGTCTCCTTTAAAATCCAAAAACAAAGTACAGGCAAACATAAATACATCACCATTCTCCATGCTCTTTGGGTTATCTTTACGTCAGCATGTGAGGAATTTACAGTTGTACTTTGCCTGGATAGCTATGACTGACAATCACTGTTTGTCACTTTGTGTGGTTTTACATGTTCATCCCAACTCTGACTGTTGATTTGTTGGTTAGTGTTGGTTTGTTGCAGGGCTCCTACTTTATTATGCTAATGCAATTGGTTTAATTGTCAGCCATGCTTGACTGGGCACATGCCACAGGCTGCTGTATAGATTATTTTATAGTGCTCACAGCACTGGATAGTGTATATAGTATCTTGCAAATCTCATTTAGAGCTGCAACAATCGATTATTAAATTAATCGTAACTATTTTGACGATGGTCTCTGATTTCTGCTTCTTAAATGTGAATATTTCTGGTTTCTTTGTTCCTTTATGACAATAAACTGAATATCTCTGTGGTTTGTGGACAAAAGAAGACATTTGAGGACGTCACTTTGTGGTTTGGGAAACACTAATTGACGTTTTTCAACAATTCTTAACATTTTATTTACCAAACAACTACATATTAATCGATAATGAAAATAATCGTTAGTTGCAGACCTAATCTCATTTAAACTCATTTAAACTGTGTATGATGTGCTTTGGCTATATTGTAACAATAACACATGCAGTAGCCTACTCGGAGCATTCATTCATTCATTCATTCATTCATTCATTCATTCATTCATTCATTCATTCATTCATTCATTCATTCCTAAGCAATACCACTTATCATTTTAAGGTCATAGGGGGCTGAACCAATCCCAGCTGACATTGGTGGAGGTCAGGGTACACCCTGGACGGGTCACCAGTCTATCACAGGCCTGACATATGGAGACAAACAGCCTCACACACTCACATTCACACCTAGGGCTGGGCGATATATCGATATAAAAAATATATCGATATATTTTTTAATGGGATATGGAATTTGACCATATCGCATATATCGATATAGTTCAAATTTGCACTGTGATCCTTGCTCCATTCAGGCTGCTGATCTGGAGCTCTCTACACTGCTCGCTGCGCTCCGCTCCGCCCCTCCTCTAACTATTTTATTCATGCTTATCAGACCGCTGCTTCACCAGCTGACCGAGAGGAACGCAGTCGCACCGAGTCCACGTCGACCTCGTTGCCGTTAACGAGCCGAGCCGCGGCTCTAGAGGCTCAGTCAGCTGCTGTAGCACGGCTGTTAGCCGTTAGCTGTTATTAGCCATTAGCACGTCGTCCCCTGCAGCAGCGTCAGAGCTCCGGACCTCTGTGAGACGCGGGGCTTTCACCAGATTCAGCTCGTAAGGTTCGCGTTTACCCCATGGATCTATGATAATATAAATAATATAATACATCCATGGTTTACACACGTTTGTTTTCACTCTGGTCCAAACCGTGGGTCCGTGAGTGTCACGTGACGTTTCCATGACGACTGACCGGAAAAAGACGTGGGGCACGTCACGTGACTCCAGGTTAAAAAAAAAAATCTCTGAGAAATAACAGAGACACAAGGCAGTTGTTGTTTTTTAGTTTTTAGTGCAGACAATTGATAGTTTTTTTTATTTCAAGAGTGCCTTTCTATAAGACTCTGCTATAGCTGGTGTTTATGTTACAGAAATGTCTTAAATTATACATGATAATGACAATATTTTCAAATTTCCAGCCAACTTTTAACATTGATCTTAGAAGAGGCCTTATGGAATCACGCCTTCTAAAATCCATTACTCCATTACTTTGATTTCAAAAAAGGTACTCTTGTCAGGCAGTATTTATGTTTACATTTTGTTATTTGAGCAACTGAACATCATGAACCAGATGAAGAAACCTGTTTATTATTTATTCATTTGATTTTGCAACTGTTCAGTGAAATACCTGTGGCTTGTCATATTTGGCTTTAACTTTGACTGAACATTTGCTCTCACTTTGCGGAAAAATATCGGGATATATATCGTATATCGATATTCAGACAAAATATATCGGGATATAACTTTTGGTCCATATCGCCCAGCCCTATTCACACCTACAGGCAATTTAGAGTCACCGGTTAACCTGACCTGCATGTTTTAGGATTGTGGGCGGAGGCTGGAAAACCCAGAGAGAAGAGAACCCCACCCACATGTGAAAATGAAAGGCCTCAGTCAGCTGCCAATTCACACAACAATCAAATAGGGAGAAAAAAGGTGGACACACTCTGGTTCTTATCCACACAGAGCACCAGCAGACCCTCCAACACAGACAGCTCACTACCTGATGGCAGCTGTGATGAGCAGGCAGAAAGGCAAGCCTGTCCGGGCATAAATATGTCCAGTGACAAGATATACAACTGGCAATTCCATTTCCAGTTGAAGCCTCTGCGATTGCTTTCTGCCCCCTTCCCTGCAACTCATGCAGGCGTGCAATCTGCACAGACAAAAAAAGACGTGGCCTTGGGCACATGCATGCACGGCACAAGAACATAATACACACACAATGAGGTGGAGGGGGGTCAAAGAAAGGATATCTAACAAAATGAAAATTACCTCTCAGTTTAAATGAGGATTATGCGAACACCGTCCATCAATCATACGCTAATGCTCGGTGCAGTGGAGCAATTGAAGCCGTCCTATAGGAGCATCTGGAGTGGCACTTTGTGGCTACTTTGAAGAATTTATCACTAGTAGTGAAGGATATTAAAACTGCTGTTACCAATAGGACACCTTTTCCCATTAACCACTCACTTGATAAACCTATAGATCCCCTTGCATTTGATTCAGTTACAATTCAAAGTGTTGGGAATAAATGACAGAACTGTTCTTCATGTCAGATCATGGCCACATTAACATGGTTTTATTTAGGTGACAGGAAGTTTTGAGCTTGTGGTGCATTCATGAATGAATGGACAGAGACAGCGTTGGACATCTAGGATGCTCTACAAAGCCCCAACAGAAAGTCTAGCATATTAGATTTTTTTTTGCATTTCTTCGTCCAGTCTGACATCTCCTACTCCTGAACCTTGATGTTGACCGATAGGATGACGGAGCTCTGACGCATTGTTTACACACAATAGGTTGGTGGTTTTGAGTTGTACACATCCGTTAATATCAATTCAATTCAACCAACTTTATTTATCCCAAATAGGGCAATTCTGTTTGCAGTCTCCAGTCAGACAGCACACAAAACAAAATAAACAAACAAACAAACAAGCAAACATGACCAATGAACTTGTGCAGTGTCATGATTGTTCGGGGTGATACTTGTAGTGCTGCCAGTCTCCCGACAACAACACGGCAAGAGTTTAGGCCACTGTGATCTGTGATCTGTGATCTGTGATGTTTAATCTGACATGGTGTGGTGACCTGGCTTAAAAGAAGAAGAGATGGACCGGCCCCCAACACAAGCTCATCACTTCATTCAAACTTTTCACTGTAAAACAGCAGCATACTCAAACGATGTAAGTGCAATCTTGTCCCTGAGAGAAACAGCTTCTTAAAGGGATAGTTCAACATTTTGGCAAATTGGCCCTCTCCTTAAAGCTGATCTTGTAAATGGAATAATTAAATAATGGAACGTTACGAGACAGAGTTGTTTTTGAGGTAAATTCATGCAAAACAGCTATTGCGAGTTCCTGTCGGGGGCAGTTTTTCGGCAAGCAGTGTCTGCGTTTGCCTTGAAAACATCACTCAGCCCAACAATTGTTCTGCTGACGCATTTGCCTTGAAAACAACTCTGTCTCGTAACATTTCATTATTATCTCATAGTGTGGTGAATGTGCAGGTCACACCTTGTCCACCAGAGCGTTGTGGAGTTGTTGGATTGTGTATTTGATGAGTTTGATGAGGGAAACCAAGAAATCCCATTAGCCTCTGTAGCGTAGCTCTGAGCAGCTCGCGGCTCTGCACCGCCGTTCTAAAAACAGCTTGCACTGACAATTAAAGGTAACGAACGTACAGGGATTATGGCAATGGACCAATTTGCCAAAATGTCTAACTATCCCTTTAAACCATCACTATCAAAAATACAACACACCTCAAATTGGGTGAGATTTCCTCCAGGACCACAACCGACAACCGAGCAGACACTGATTGTATATTGCAGACCTCTTCTATCTCCACAAACTTGATGATGTGACCCAGCTGCTTCATCAAAGTCTGTGAAGGCATTTACTATTGTGTATTAGCCGTGGAGCTGGCTATAAATGCTAAAGTTTTCTCATGTTGTTCTCTTACAGTGTCAAAGGGAGGGGGGGGGGGGGGGGGGGGGGGGGGAGAAAAAAAAACACCTCTGAAGCGAAAATCCCTAAAACGCAGCAGTCAAGAAGGCTGATGCACACTCTCCAATAAACATAGCATGACTAATCCCTCCTCACAAATGACAAGGCCTAGTCATCTTAAACACAATGACTTCAAAGCAAAACCACTTGCCACAACTCAGACTGGAGTGATGGAGCTACATTTCTGTCAGTGGCACACAGGGTTAACTAAACAAGCAATTTCAGCACAGCAGCATTTGCTAAAAAGCTTGATGGGACCAGCTAAGCTCCTGTGATTGGCCTTTGTGTGTGAAAGTGACCACTTAAGTGCTTCGCAGCCCCTCCTGAGTGTGTTTGTATGGCATAAGCATTTCCTCTGACTTTTTTTTTTTTTTGCTGCCTTCTCGCAAAGTGTGTTTGTGCGTCCTTGAGAGTGTGTTGGTGTTTGTGTGTATACTCTCTGGTGTGTTTGTGGTTGTTTTGCTGTGTGTGTGTGAGAGAGAGAGAAAGGATGTCTGTTTTTAAACGTCCTGCTTCACGCTGCTGCTGCTGCTGCTGCTGCTGCTGCTTCTGTATGTTGCATCATTTCAAACAAGATTTTAATGGCCCATAAAAAAAAAGGAATCACTGCAGCGAAGCAGCTTTTGAAATAGAGAATATTCAATAAGAAACGTCGCTGACCCAAATACTGTTCACTTAGGAAATATTAGTCATCTCCATATAATGTGGTGCATTATTATCTCGTTTTAAAGGGACAACGAGGAGTTTCTATTTGGTTATAAAAAAGTCTCACGTTAATGTGGATGAATCTCCGCTACCCACACTTGTTAATGGGCCCATTTTCGATAAATATATCGTTCTGTCTCTATCGTTATTTTGTTATTATTAGTGGTGGCGGAAGTGCTGGTCGAGCCGACCAGCGTTTCCTTCGTTGCGAATCATGGGAATAACGCAGCCGCATCGCCGTTTATGGTCGGAACTACGGTGGTATGTGAACCTCTTTGAACCTCTGACTTTAATTCTTGATGAATGAAAACATGAGTTCGTCTTGCGCCCGGTCAAAGAAATGTACGGTGCGCGGAGGCTCATAAATGTAGTGTGAAAACGCTTCGCTTTTCCAAAACTCCTCGTTGTCCCTTTAAGTTTTATTTTAAGGTAATTCCCCCGAGGACATTACTTACGATGCAGTCAAAACACTGATCGACTTTCCGATTTTTAGTTCCACTCCGATATATTTAATTTGATATATGACTCATTGATTGATAAGTTTAACAGTTGGCTGTTGGCTTTAAATGTATTTCAGGTTTATACCTCTCTTGGATGAACAGTGTAGGATTAGTAGCCCTTTTTATACCTTGTAATGTAAAGCTCAGCAGATTAGTTCCCCTACATGTTGTGCAAACAAGGTAAAGTGGGAGTAGTTTATGGTCCAATAGGGGGGTGTTTTTTTTCACCTTTATTTCATCTCGAGAATCTTTGACACCAGCCCTCATATTCAATTATGTCGAGAGTACAAGTCAGATACAGTATTTACAACACAAAATAAGACAACATCAACACAGCACAAGTTAAAGAAGGAAAGAACACAGAAGACAGTTTCATCAATCTTCTTTTGTTCCAGCTGGTAACAAGCTGAAAACCCCTTGATACATCTAAGAGGAGTTAAAGATGTAACACAGATAGTTCACCAGAGAAGAGGACGCCTCAATAAAAGGTTATGTCGCCATAAATGAAACCTTGAACGCATCGTATGTATGAGAAAGCCACAGTTCCTGCTCCGGACATCCACTGAGCGCCGTCAGACTGCAGCCCCCCCCCCCCCCTCACAGTCACACTATCACTCTGACTTTTCATCTAGCACCATCATCAGGGCAAAGTTTGAACTGATTTAATACTTTCTTCCCCCCCCCCCCCCCCCCCCCCCACTCTCCTCTATGACACACTAACACACTAAACCAGCATGGCCGACATAGTGAGCACTTCGCCTGCTTATCATCAGCACGTCAGCAATTTTAGCGAATTAGCATGCTGACAATGGACACCACTCAGTACAGCTCCACAGCCTCAGGGACTTTGTGTTTATGTATGAGAGTTTGGGTCCTGCCTGCAATTGCACAGTTTCCATGACAGCAACATTTACAGTGACGGGCAAAAATTAACCTAATGGATGAAAATTGTTTAGACCTTTTTTTTTGTTTCACCCTCCTTTGCCAGTTGAACCCGTTTTATAATCCTTTATGGAGGTAATTTCTTTCTTTTTTTTCAGGAGCCCCTTAAAGGAGACATATCATGCCCTCTTTACACTAATTAAAATAGTTCCCAGGTGTCTTAAAGACATGTCTGTGACATGTTTTGGTGAAAATACCTCAAGGATCAAACATCACAGCTCTTTTCATCCTCTCTAAACAGCCCTGTTCACAACAGCTGGTTTCAGTGTCTGTCCCTTTAAATGCAAATTAACCTCTTCTTGCCCCGCCCCTTCTACCGGTCCCAGGTACGGGTTGTATTATGCAAATTTGAAACCTTGTTACATCACTGGAAGACAACTGAGGGAACAGCTTGTAAAACCACGTGGATTTCAACCTAGGGAGTCTGCACATTACAGATTTTTTTTGTCAATTCTCACATTTTGGGAGCCAGAAGACAAGACAAACACCCAAATATCTGTTAAGGAGCCTTCAAAAAGTGATATTTCCATAATATGTCCCCTTTAAGTGATATCAAGTACAGTACATACTAAAATAAAAGCTCAGCTAATTATTCACATTTACATCCTGTACTGTATGCACTGTAAAACAGATGCACATTAGTAATGGCTTTTTACTTGCCAACAATAGCTTGGTGCAGCAAATGACTGTGGGCTTTAAGCATGTCCTTTGACTGACAGAGTGTCTGCTGGCAAATAGTGATAAATAAGGCAATGTTATGCACGGGCGATTGCTGGGACGGCTTCCAGTGAAAGCTGCTCACCCAGCACGTAGGCCCGATGAGTTTCCACCATCTTCCCTCCCATAACTTACTGTATCCACATTAGCCTCTTTGTCCGTGTGAGCGCTCTGCCTGCCTGCACACCACCACATCCACGCAAAAAATGTAGATTTTGCAGCTGCAGATTTTCCAATTAAGAATCAGACATATTATTCAAATTGTGACAAATCAGTCCTTTTCTGAATATCTGTGACGGCTAATGTTGTTACTAATGTGTGTTGTATTATGAAGTCGGGTCATGTTTGGAGCAGCATCGCCTGACCTGTAGTTACATCTGAGTGGGCTCTTAATTTCCTCCTGGCTCACATGCGCTCAGTGCTGCCATCAGTGGCCCATTATTATTTCAAATGAGTCCCATAGCAGAAACACAACACAGTTGTAACATATTTAATTCATGAGACCTTGTTTTTACTCTGAACAAATGCATGTTCAGCAGCAGCTGCTGACAAACATGTGCATACAGTTATGTATTTATGTACACTTGGTAGAAACAACACGATCATTCTCTTTATACACAAGCTATTTACTATTTTGCATACGTGCTGTCCAGTATACAGCCGTCTGCTGCCTCCCCTTCACATATCTTATACAGCATTTTGTGCATGTGTGTGTGTGTGTGTGTGTGTGTGTGTGTGTGTGTATATAGCTCTGGAAAAAAAAATAAGAGACCACTTTCACAAATGTTTCTTAAAAGCATCTCTATGTGTATGACAGTCATTCTTTTCTTTTCTTTTTTTAAACACCAACACAAACACAACTCATTCTACTTAATGAGACACTGATGAGGTCATCACCTGAACCACATCTGGTTTTATAGTAAGATTATAAAAACCACTGCTGGGATTAAACATTGACATTATCCCACAAAAACTGGTTTATAAACTCTTCCTGAGTTAAAATATTCTTGCTGTGTTGTTTAGGAATAAATATGAACATGTTTTCTTTGCATTATTATTATTCAAGTTCTGAAAAGACTTGATATTGTTGTTATTTAGACTAGTTTAGTCATTAGCCAATAAAAGCTCTAAATGACAATATTTTTTTTTCAATTTTGGGAGAAATGTTGTCATCGTAGTTGAACAAAAAAATAATTGTACTCAAACACATACCTATAAATAGTAAAACCAGAGAAACTGATCATTTTGGGAGTGTTCTCTTAATTTTTTCCAGAGCTGTATATGTGGGTGGAAGTGTATGTGTGTGAGAGAGAGAGAGAGAGAGAGAGAGAGAAGAAAGCGTCTTCCATCAGTGAAGGGCGAGTCCTTCAGAAGACGGGGTCACCGCTCTAATCTGAGGAGGTGATGATATTGTGAGGATATTTAATGAGAGGATAAGAGCAAAAGTGAAGGGGGGGGGGGGGGGGGGGCAATGAGTATTAGCCTTTTTAGATATCATTAAACATTAATACTGTCAGGGGACCGGAGCACACTGGGGTCCTTTCCATTGACTTTCATGCTGCTTGCTAATAGAGTTTCACCTCTGGGGACCCCCACCCCCACCCCCACCCCCACCCCTCGGTGCAGCGCCACAAAGCTAAGGGAAGATCAGATTGCCACCCCGCTTCTGAGGATGAGATTAGTGGAAATGTGTGTGTGTGTGTGTGTGTGTGTGTGAGGTTACGCACTCTCTCTTGCTCGCTCTGTCTTTTGCTCCTGGTGTATGATATATGCAAAATATAACTATTCTAAAACTATTAAAATCCCTGTGGGGGCTTGAATACATTAACCCAAGCCTTAATCCTGAGAAGTATTTCAAATATCTGTCTACAGGATGTTTTTTTTTCTCTGTTTCCATTGTAATGATGTAAAATTACTTCTATTATAAGTGTTAACCTAAAATGACACCAGATACACTTTCAAGTCTTATGTTCTTTATCAAAACAGGCACTAATTAAAGGCTCAAGGCTGAGGGACAACACTCATTCATTTTTATTGAATATTACACTGCAACTAACTTAAAAAAAATATATATCATTAATTAATCCACAGATGATCATTTTTAAAAAAAATATAAATTCTTAAAGGTCCTGCTTATCAAACATCCTTTATTTTGCAAATAAGTCTAGTAGTTTATAAGAGAGGGCCTGGCTTGATGGAGATAGCAGCCATACAAATGTACTAAAGTACAACATAAAAAAGACAAATGAATGGCCTTAATGAACTTAATGGCCTCCATTTATCTAATGTCAAATTCATGTGATTCATTTTCTTCCAAAACCAAAAAAGGTCCTGTTTTCTGATGAGTTATTGAATAGTTGCTTTTTGTTTAGTTTTTTTGTCATCCAGCCAATCAATTAAATTTTTACAGGTTGATAAATAATATTCATTCATGCAAGGTATATAAATATGTATTTCTTCCCTTGTAATGTCTATTACCGGTGCTAAATGACATTAATCTCTATTCACCAGCAGCAAATCATTAAACGGTGTTAGTCACATGAATCACCAGCAGAGGGCAGTGATCCCCTTCTAAAGCAGCAACGCTTAGCTGCACACACAGGATACAGGATGTGTGTGCATGAGTGTGTGCGTACTTATTGTACAGCTGCTGACTGAGAATGAATGAGTCCGTGTGCTCACACTACTCAAGACGAGTAGAGGGAGCCGTTAACCGTCCTAAGCTTAAGTTACAATGAATGAACCCAAATGTAATAAGCTGATCTCATTCACAGGGATCCCGTCTGTGCCCTCTCCCTCCCCCGAGTGCCGTCTGCGAGCTCATCTGCACAACGTAAGAAACATTAGCGCAACATTTCAGTCATTGAGTCATTTCGGCCCACTTCAATCTTTCCCTATAGCCGTAATGTAATAATTCATTTAAGCAGCAGAGGAGTGTGTGATGATGTGCTTTTTAAACTTCCCCTGTTGCCTTTAAAGCTTTATTTCCTTCTCATCTAACAGACCCACTGAATTAAAACTCCACAACTGATTTGAACTAAATAAGCTTCTGCTGGGCGAGGAGCGGCAAAGTAAGTGCTCTTATGCTTCACTTCTTATCCTCATCACATTGTGCATCATAATCAGAAGTTTTTACTTTTCATCAATCATTTTTTTGTGGTTTTCACACTTGGCAGGAGCAGCCATTGTAATGAACACATTTAAATATCCATTACCAGGCACTTTTCTCTCCTACAGAGGTTAAATAATAAGCCTCAGCTGCTGATTTCCATAGGCTAATTAGAATATACAATTATTTAGAGTGTGTAAATCCTAATGAATCATTACTAACACAGTACAGTACAATTATTTAGTGTCCTGTGCTTCATATCGATAGCGTTTGTTCAGAATAATATGACAAACTCTTCTAAAGTCTTAGCAGTAATGGGAGCTCTGAAACCAGCAGAACTGCAGAAACCCTTATTATTAATGAGAGTGATAGTAGTAATATTAAAAACTACCAGTACAGACAGAGCTTATTCTGTAACATGTTAAATACAAAATGTAGTGTATTTAACATGAATTATTGATCATTTTATCTCTTTTGCTCATCAATTCACCAAACTGACTTTATTAATAATTGATGTATTAATATACCAATGTATTGTTCTGTGGTATAATACTAATATATGAAGTATTTATCTCACAAGTTACATACATTTAGTTGCTGTCTGAGATTTAAAGGATTCATTTTTACATTAGAGCTTTATGTATCTACATTTATTTCACACTTTATTTTACCTGTGATCCTACTCAACAGTGTTGGTACTTTGCAGAATATCTCTAAGACCACACACGGGAACTTAATGGGGAAAATTCACTCTTTGGGCAATCTACTGTATGGTGGGCTCGGGGCGATTATGTGCTTTCAAGAAGGTTTTCAATCCAGCCGTTAAGTGCTGTGTTTTTATCCGTGAACTTGGTACAGTAAATCCACCGTGATAACTGTGTGATAATGTGACTATTCATTACATTTTGTGATAAAAAAAACATTTAAATTATAATACCGGACCTCCATGTTGAGGCTTTACGTAAACAGTGATGACTTTCAGTCTTTCTCTCGACCAGTCAGATGCTCCGATTTCATCTTCTTTGGTTTTGATGATGGTACTGTAACATCCAATCAGGAGCAGCCGAAGATCAATGTGAAGAGGTAGTTAGGAAGTTATTTGTTAGTATCAAAACAATAATAATAATAATAATCCCCCATGGGCAAAATAAAGATAAATAAACATGTATACTAGGGGTGTAACGGTACACAAAAGTCACGGTTCGGTACATACCTCGGTTCAGGGGTCACGGTTCGGTACGGTTTCGGTACAACAGACACTAATTGTAAATTGTCTAAATGTAAAACTAAAATCTGTCTTGTGTTATAAAAGTTAAAAGAAAAAAGAATACAAAATAAAACAAGTGCATTAGGAGTGTTATAATGCCATTCATTAATTCTAGAGGAAAAAAAACGTGCACTTGACAACTGGCAACTATTATTCGAATTATTAAATTATTATTATTAAAAAAATATTATTAAAAAAACAAAACAATAAACTGACATCAATGTTGGTTTACACAGTTAAATTAGACTAGCAGTTACTTTGGTGATGTTTCTGGTCCTGTCTGTGTTCATAAAACATATTAGGCAGCTACACGCACATCCCCCAAAAAACTGAAGACTAGGTGCTGGACCACCAAGAAAGACACAGGTAAGGAAAAAAGGAGACCGCACACTAGTTAAAAGCTCCCGTGACAGTTTAATGTCACTCACACGTTTCGGGCGTCAGCCCTTCATCAGACAATGTGTCTGATTATAGTGTGCGGTCTCCTTTTCTCCTCACCTGTCTGTGTTCATGTCAAGAGGCTTAAAAGCTGCGGGATAAGTTGTTGCACACAACTTGTCTTTTTACTTGCACCAGTGATTGACATATCGGGTTGAACATGCGCTACGTGTTTGATGCGTTTCTAGCGACGCACCGCACATCCGTGAAACATCGCCGACGGACTTTGTCCGGTGGACCAGTCGCGAGCATGGATGTATTATGGTCGCGAGCCGCCGCCGCCGCCGTTTGTTTCATTGAGAAGCCACAGTGACATGAGTGAAGCAGACAGCTCTCCTCCTCTAACTTCACTCTCTCATCACTTCTCTTCTTCGTCTGCTATGACGGCTGCAGGCAGCTTCGAGGCTCATTACCGCCACCTGGATTCGAGTGAGGACTCGACTTTTTTTTTTTTTTTTTTTTTTTTTATATTCATTCAGACGTATTCGTCGTGTGACTGTGTGCACCGAACCGTGACCCCCGTACCGTGACGGCACGGGACGAATACATATACCGTTACACCCCTAATGTATACACAACCTTTGCACATGGAAACTTACACAAGCTTCACACACAAGCTTTATGCAATGTATGGCATGCACATTTTAAGTGGAGTTTGTTCATTGTTCATCTGTGTTTTTTTTTTTTAACTTTTAATTCCCATTTTGTCTTTCTTCTGTTTTTATAGTCATATATCTATTAATCTATTCACGTGACATCATTTCAGCTTACATATTGCGATAGCCCAGGTTGTCCTGAAAAATAGATGTTTATACTTGACTTGAAAGGGTTGAGATTATACATGCATTAATAGACAGAGAGACCAGGCAGGCAAAAAATAGAAATAAACCGGTTGATATGAAATACATTTATTAATTTAATCATGTGCAATATATCCCCTTCCCTTTATATTCCCTTTTTAGCTAATGATATTGCTTTTATAGTCACTGCATATTCCCTCTATGTTGAATGGGAGTGACTCCTTTCAACCCCCTGTGGGCAGCAGTTTCAATCAGAAGAGGCTGTGATGAAGCCACTATCTGTCCAGCACCAAACAGCCGACAAATCAAATTAGTGAAGGCAAAATCAAACGGAGAACCGTCCAAGATAAACACCTTGATGTGTCTTTTTTCTGATAGATTTGTCAGATGGCCACTCATGTAGCGGTGTGTCTGGTGCCTGTGTTAGTAGGTAATTGTTTGGTGACACATAAGCCAAAACAGCAGTGGGAGTCAGAGATGCTGTGTGTGGTTGATAGAAATCAGCCATTTATCCATCACATCCCCGTGTCTCAGTCTACACCAAACAGTCAGATGACCTTATCTCACCAACATGTTTTCATGTCTTGACACGTGTGGTCTGTTCAGGTGAATCGGCCCAAACATCTGATCCCCATTCTGCTGGAAGGCTGCAAGCCACAGGTCACATGACCTGGAAGAAAAAACCAAGGAGACTTTTGGGATCCCTCTTCGGTCAGACTCTCTCCCTCCTATTTATTTCCTGTTTTTTATCCTCTGTATTCAGACCTAACCTAACCTGTGACTTCTCTGATAAATAAAGCAGAAATAACTAAATTACTGTGAGGTTTGCAAATGTCTTGACCATGTGCAGACACAGGCTTCACAAGGTAAAACAACCCATGTATTAATCCAGTGGTTCCCAACGTTTTTTGGCTCGTGACCCCATTTTGACATCATAAATTTCTGGGGACCCCTGTCAATCAAGATATTTTTATATACTGCTTATTATTTGAACTCGATTTATATTTGAGACAGTTAAAGTACAGAACACAGTTGTTTAAGATTGTGTGTGGTGTTTTAATCATAATTTTAAAAAGAATAATTATTAGTTAAAAAATATTTTTATCAGTCTTTTTTATCAATTACTAGACATTTCAGGCGACCCCATTTGAATTCCAGGCGACCCCAAGTGGGGTCCCGACCCTAAGGTTGAAAAACACTGTATTGATCCTTCTGAAAAAAGACAATGTCAAAAAACAAAACAAAAGAGGACTCAATTCTCAAAAAAATCAAAAAACACATTTTAAACATAGCTACATCTAAAAATCATCAATGAAATCTAATTGAGATAATTTCATATCTGGCCAATACAAATATATATGTTTATGTACAGTGTATGTAGAATTTGAATGTATTATTTTTTTTTTATCTATATTGTCAACAGATGATAGCAACATCATCTTATAGCCAGGTGTTATGTGACAAAATATAAATGTGTGGCTGTTGTGTATTTCATATATGTCATGGAAATCACACCATTATTCCCTTGGTTGATAATACAGTAAGATTACTCTTGATAAAGGAACACAACGTACATGTTGAGTATTGGATTGTGTGCTGTACAATAAAATACTTTAAAACATGAATTTGTACACACATAGAAATATCGAGATTTCCTATTGTCTGTTTATGTCTGTTGTTTTTCTCTGGACCGCAGCATGGGCCGGCTATCAACCTGAAGGGAAGTCCAAAGGCTGATGAACTGATCTGTGTCTGAGACCACACTGCTCTGTGTCCTATATGCCCAGGGAACACAACGCCCAGCACAAATCTGGTGAGTAACGACGCTCATTTGATCTGTCAATGGTAAATTGATGGGATTCACTCACTTTTCCATCACAGTGGAGTTTATGAAGGCAGGTGCCCTTGCTCTGAAGTTTATAATGGATGATGGTTGATGGAGGCTGTGCCCACTGACAATGACATGCGTCAGATGATTTTGAATTAGCTTTACGTTCTGATATCACTGTGTTTGCTGGGAAGGCAGGACGGAAAAACAAATTGCTTGCTGTGCATTTTTTTTCCACAACCTCCTACCTCCCCCTCATCTTATCTCCTGTCTGCCATGTGTCTCAACACATGTAACTCTGGATGAAGTAACACACACTACTTTCAGCCCCAGCTATGCATCAGTATTCACGGCTCCCTTTCTCCTCTTAAAATGCCTCCGTTAAATTGTGTCATTATTAATCTTCGGAGCTCCACTCTCACCGTGTCCCACAATGTTTATTATGAATTTAGGTCTATATACAAACAGTGCATCACTGTTACAGGGTTGGAGGATGTTTACCCTCCTGTCATTTCAGATTTGCACATCGAAAATCAAATTTAGTCGACAGAACCACGTCTGTCAGGACATGAGCAGGACAGCCAGAGGAATCTAGTGCACCACAAATGTATTTTGTCATGTGGAAAGGCAGAGTTAAAGGTACATTGTGTAGGAATTACCCCCATCTAGCGTTGTGGTTGTACATCGCAAGCAACTCAATTGTATTTTTCATGCTGCATTCACGTGAAATTAGGCAGACGGCAGACGGACGACAGCCGCTACACAATAAACACATTATAACTACAATCTTATTTTCTATTATACCCGTTTATATATAAATTGAAGAAATACAATTTACTCCATAGTTGTCGGTTCAGCTTACTCCTGTCCTGTTCGAGACTCTGATGATTTTCCAAAAACTTCATCTCGACTGTGAAAACAATGATGACAAAGTTAAAGTTTGCATCTGGTGTCGTTGCTGAGTCATGAGATCCCAGCGCTGCTGGCAGCTCGGTCAGCCAGACACCAGAGAAGCGCCGCTCTGCCCGTCTGCCTGTCTGGTGTCACGCTGCTCTCTGTTTCCATCACCTTCATCATACTTCACTTTGTGCTAAATGGTAATAGCAAATGGGCTCGCACTTATTATAGCGCTTTTCTAGTCTCTCGGCCCACTCAAAGTTTGTCACATTCATACAGTGCCGTCCTGAGACAGGCTTTTGGAAGCTAATCATTCACACACCGATGACACATCGAAGAGCAAGTTTGGGTTCATTGTCTCGCCAAAGGACACTTGGACACGGCTCTGTAACTTTGTGAAGCTCAGCAGTCGGCCACACTGTTGCTCTGTGAAATAAGAGGCAGACATGAGCTCCTGGTTGGTTCATCTACTCACACACACGTAATACATGTTATTATAGTTTTATCATGTCACTGTGACATCTGTGAACAGCTGCTGTGGGATGAGAGGAAGTCCACTTTACCGTGCGAAGCTGTAAAATGTGAGGATTCCTTCAGGCAGGTTTCACCCTTTGTCAGTGGTAACAACTCCTGTGATCTTTCCAGTGATCAGGCGTTACCAAGAAAAGACAACACTGACAGGTTTGGAAATAGCACATCAATGTCACATCTTCAAAAACACACAAATAGCCTTGAGGAGAAAAACACATGCACTGTAACCTCTCTGATAAACAACCGTGAACGCTATTTTGTAACACTGGTGAGAATGCTTAGGTGTCTGGCAAATGGCCAAAAGCCAAAAGCACCGAAAGCAAGTCAGCTGATCCGTGCCCATCTGGAGTCTAACCTCACACACATTAAGAGCATTCGTGCTGCTCCTGTCAACTCTGAAAGTTTTAGTGTGAGGTTTGTTCAGGCAAACATCCAACAAAATGTTCAAAACAGGAAGTTTTACCTCCAGCAAGCTCACTGCCGACTGAGCTTACAGTCTGAATTGTCATGTTTAATTTCAACTGAAGATGGATAAATATTGTACCAGTGGTGGCCTGCAGGGAAATTAAGAGTTGTATGTGTGCTCCTAGCTCTTCTTAACTCCCAGCTTATCTAACTAGAATCACCATAGCATACTGTATACCTCCACCAGTGATCACCAACATCAAATCTGTTTGTCCTCCACTCCCAAGTGAATGTTTCTACCAAATTATGATGGTTTGTCTAGGAGATCAGTACCGAATTTGTTACTTTTATCGGTACCGACCAAATTCCTACTGTAATCCTGAGTATCCATTCATGTAATATCAAACAAATATACTGTATATACAGGGTTCCTACGCAAGTATGAAAAAGTTTGGAATCTTATTTTATACATTTCCAGGTCTGGAAAAGTATGGAAAATGGAAACTATTGTATGGAAATATATTTGTCTTATTAATACTTATCTGGGTTTCGTCTTATGAATTATTTTGTATGCGCTATTACCTAGCTAGTAGCTACAATCTCCTGGAAATTATTTGGTAACTTAATGGCATACAAATTCAGAATAATGAAAACAATTAATTGCATAATCTATTGACATGATACACATCTATTTGCTCAATTGCAACCCATTATTTGATTTTTTTTTACTGAGAAGTCTGTAAATTAGGGTTTTGGAAAAAGTTTTTTTTTTTTTTTACAGTTTTTTTGAAATTTCAAATGTGTAGGAACCCTGTATCCTCTTTTTTTGGCCAGGTTCTGTTAGATAATAAATGCAACTGAGTTGGACCACGACGGGGCTTCAACACCTATTGGGTTTTAATTTTCAGGCCCGTTGGGAACTCTACCCCTCATGACTTTGCTTGTTTATATCAAATCATAACAATAAATTTTATAAAAAAAAGTAACAAAAACAGGTACCGTTACATACCGGTAGTGGTTCCCAGGAACTGGGGGTCAGTACCAGTATTAGTTTCAATGTGAAAGCTACCCATCCCTACTGTAGGTTTGTCAGGTTTATCGATCTCAACACAGACACAGACCCAGAGAAGAGGTGAGGAGAAGTGGTTTCAATGAAAATGAGGCTAGAAACTGGTTGGTGGTGTAGCTTGAATAGAGGCTGGAGGGTTTTCTGGTGAGGTGGTGTGGCAGGAAGAGACTGGCTGGAGTTGGCCCTAGGGCACAAGAAAAACATGAAAGCAAAAAAAAAAAAAAAAACTTTCAAAGAGCTAAAATGAAGCACTATGAAATCCTCTTCAAAGACTAATGTGGCCAAGAGCCAGCCACCACAACAATCTGCTGATGAATGGAGACTCAGCCCAGAGATATTGCATCTACAAGGCTTAAACCATCTGTTGTGAGGTCATCATGATTTTGACCTTTTTGGCTACCACAGTCCAATCAGTGCATCCTTCGGTCAGTTCATCTATTCGAGGGACTACCGGTTTTTGGAACTCTTGTGTTGGCTTCATTTTTCAAACCCAGATGCTGATACTTTGTCTTGTCCAGTAACTGATGTTTGTATGTTGAATGTAACGTCCAGTTCTTTCAAAGTTTATGAGAAAGCTTGACTTCGCCCTAAAACAAAAAGTCAACTTTAGATTGAGCGATTCCATGAGCTGTCAAGGACACACATGTTGCGTGTGATGTGTTTGCGCTCTAGGAGATTGTGTGTTTCAGCTGTATTTGGTGGAACCTGTGGGAAAGGACAGCTTTGTGAGCTGTAATGACGCATGCAGCCTTGAAATCTGTACTTTTCAAAGACGCAGCCCCTGACCTGGAACTCAGATTGTTTTTTACCTTCTCTGACTGACTTCCCCATGTGAATCAGATGTTTTCTGGTACCTCTGCTGGGATCAATCATCAGCAGCACAGAGAGACCTGCTCACAGCGATGCACACATAGCTCAAACGACACCTCATGCATCTGACCAGACTTTAACTGCAAACTTTGTTTTAAACAACTGAAGTCAAGACTAAATTTCTCACACCGTTAACATTGTTTCCTCTTTTTCTCTTGCCTCTGCCGCTGAAAGTGGTTTCTTGCCACAAGCAGACGGTGACACATGACAAAAGCCTCAGATATCATCTTAATTATACAAGAGGTTATAATACTGTAGCTCCTCTGAGCAGCACTAGATGCCCCAACTGGCGAGTAAACAACTATTGCTAATGTTTGCTGTCAATGTAGTGATGGTAAAACTAAGAAATGGCTCCTTTAAAGGAAAATACGTGGAAGAATTGCTTTTGCAGGATTTATACAGTAATGTACAAATACCAATGTAACGGGGTTTCCCAATAGAACGAATCGCCTTGTTGTTTACACATACTTCTGGGTAGAAAACCAGTATGAGAACAATAGTGACAGACGAGAGTTTCGCTATAGACCCTTTCAGAGAGTATAAACAAAGACAGGTGTTACCAAGGATACTAATTAAGGCTCCATTCTATTTAGTGTACCAGAGCGTTTTCTAATGAGCCACACCTGTCTTTGTTTATACTCTCTGAAAGGGTCTATAGGCTATATCTCATTTTTCATGTCACTATATCACCATTTAGACTAATCTGATGTTTGTAAAGTCTATAAAACCAATGATTGGACAAACATTACTATTTCTCTGTGCACGTTTTTGTATTTAGTCATGGTTATCATAAATTGGCAGGGCTAACCATTAGCTGTTTAACTTTAATAACTCAGTGACCAGAGGTGGGTAGTAACGCGCTACATTTACTCCGTTACATTTACTTGAGTTACTTTTTGGATAAATTGTACTTCTAAGAGTAGTTTCAGTGCAGCATACTTGTTACTTTTACTTGAGTATATTTCTTCAGAAGAAGCGGTACTTTTACTCCGTTACATTGAGCTGCATTCCGGTCGCTACTCGCTACTTTTTCTTATCGATCCAATGTGCGATCTGTTTGTTTATGTTTTAATCATAGAGGTTTTAAAGCAGAAGTGAGTGATATATTTGTGTTAATATAAGTCTTACATAGTTATATCTTCCGACAGCAATCACTTACATAGAGTGTTTGGACTGAAACACGGGTCTGTCAGTCCCTCTGCTCTGCTCTGAGCCGAAGAGAAAACATTTATCGTATCCTACAGTTTTTATCCAATGAGGAGAGAGAACGGCATGCAGGGCTGTGTGTGCAGCCAAGGAACGCCGTGAATGTGGTGACGTAGCGACGAGGACTGTTATGGTGCGTTCAAGGAAACTCGTATTTTTCCGACCGTGAAGTGGTACCAGTTCGATCTGGTACGAGTTCACCGGTCGGAAGTTACGAGTGGCCGTTATAGTGACTTTCACCGGTTAAACAGGTCGGAAAAACACGAGTGGGTTGCCTGGAACGCTACAAAGTCGTAAGTTGTGACTTGAAGCTGTAATTTATGATTTCAAAAGCCTGCCTGGAACGCAGCATTAGCGAAAACGACCGGATCACTCACTTCTGCTTTAATGCAGATACTTCCGAGCCTCTGTCACATGACTGCGTTTCACCAATCAGACAGAGCCAGGCAGTCACATGACCGCATGCAAAATCTCCGCGGTAAACAGGACGGCCACTCCGCCTCAAATTTGAGAAACTGCGGCTAGAAAATGATTAGGATGACGTCAGCCCTGGTATGTCGTGGGACGTGGGTAATAGTGGATAATGTCCGTGAAGGTTCTCAGTCATCCAGGTCATCTTATTCTTCTTCCTCCCTAGGAAGTTTAAACCCCATACACACTGTGGTCATGTGACTTTGGTTTCACTAGAAACCAATCATAGGACCCCCCCCCACACACACACACACACACACACACACACACACAGTCACAGATAGACACACATCAGACACCACACCCACACAAAGAGCTTATGGACAGTTCATAGATCTTTCATAGATAGCTAGGCCTATGTAAATTATTGTGGCTGAATTTTGTCTTCATTTATGTTACTTTGTAAAAAATGTCATTTAGGCTTTTGTCTTAGTTGTTAAATGTTGTTCTTTGGCAATATCTGGATTTTTTCATTGCTATTATATTTTTGTGTATTTGATTAGGCCTACATTTACGCGCTGATCATTAAACGAACAAATCAGAGGTTACTCAGCAGTTACTCAGTACTTGAGTAGCTTTTTCACCAAGTACTTTCTACTCTTACTCAAGTAAATGTTTGAATGGCTACTTTTTACTTTTACTTGAGTAATAGTATTCTAAAGTAACTATACTCTTACTTGAGTACAATTTTTGGCTACTCTACCCACCTCTGTCAGTGACTCAATAAACGGTCCATGAAAATATATTTTTTCCAGTGGATATCTTAGTTACAACATGATTGAGCTAACCAGAGTAGTTTCATGTCTTGTCCGACAACGGGAGGGTTTTAACAGTTTATGTGGGAACTTAACTGCAGCTTCTATTAAAAAACGAAGCAGGACTCCTCGGTGTCTTTTCTGTGTTTTACTGACGAAAAAGGTACTCACAAATACATACATCGGCTACTACAAACTGCTCAGAACGTCTGTTGTTGATCTTAACGTTTTTTCAACTGTTTTTCTCTCTTCTTCTTCTACGGTTTCAACTCTGACCTGTTATAAACTGACAGGTAAATAAATGAAGCGCCACCTAGTGGTCTCTTACTGTAACATGCCAAATATAATATAACTGCATTCTGATATGTAATATTACTTTTAACTGTATATTTAATACAATCTTGACATTAATCATGAGATATAGTTAATAATAATTAAAGAACAACTTCTCAATAACAATAACAACCTAGATTTCTGAATAATAATAATTAAGGATACAACATCCTCCCCCCATGAAGACAGTTCTTGGAATTAAAGCTCCAGGGGGTACAGCAGTTGAACTGGTCTTCTTAACATTGTCCTGTCTGATGTGCGTACAGCACACGATCTCACAAGTCCATCTCTTCCTGCAAAGAGCTCTTGGACGATTCCAGTCTTCCAAATCTGGCGCGGTGTCCTCTCCTCGCCAATGAGCACCAGATCTCCCTCCTTGAGAGAGGTGGAATGTGAGTTCTTGGTGGTGTGGGCAGATCTCAGCTCCAGTAAGTACTCCCGTTTCCATCGAGTCCAGAAGTCATTTTGAAGTCGCTGGCGATATTTCCATCTCCATGTCAGCTCCTCTTTGCTGGAGCTGGGGGTGCGACTGGCAGCATGAAAGGCTTTGGGTGGCAGGGAGCAGAGCCGCTTTCCAATGAGAAAGTGAGCTGGAGTGAGGGGCTGAGGCTCTTCAGGTTCGTTGTAAATAAAGGTGAGTGGTCGTGAGTTTATTGTTGCTTCTGCTTCTGCCAGTAGAGACATCATTTCCTCGAAGCTCAGTGAAGCTCTTCCCATCACTTTCTTTAAACATGTTTTAACTGATCTCACCAGTCTTTCCCAAAAGCCCCCCCACCAGGCGGCTCGCTCTGCAATGTACTTCCATTTGATGCCCTTTTCTGTGAAATACCTTAAGAGCTCAGGCTCCTTGATGCTCCTCCAGAGCTCCTTGATGTCTTGATCTGCTCGTTTGAAGGTTCGTGCATTATCTGAATACACTATCCTACACAGGCCTCTTCTGGATATGAATCTTTTGAATGCCAGGAGGAACATCTCTGTTGACATGTCGGACACAAGCTCCAGGTGGACTGCACGTGTCACAGCACAAGTGAACAGTGCCACATATGCCTTCTCCACTTTGTCTTTCTTTGTCTTTACGTATAGAGGGCCTGCAAAGTCCACTCCGACAGTCTCAAATGGAGGGGATTCTGTGATCCGATCTCTCGGCAGAGGTGCTGTTGACTGCTGCATTGCTTTGACTCTGAATCTTTTACAGGTAGTGCAGGCTGTAATGATTGTCTTTGTCATTTGCCGGGCTCGTGGAATCCAATATGTGTCTCTTAACTGCATTAAAGTGTCTCTCATACCTGAATGCATCACTTGGTCATGACAGCGCCGGATCAACATTTCTGAGAGTCTGTGGCCTGAAGGCAGGATGTATGGATGCCGCTCACTGAAGCTCATGTCTGAGTGTTGCAGTCTTCCTCCCAGACGGATCAAACCATGCTCGTCTAGAAACGGCTTCAGGTCTCTTATTTTTGAGTCTCTGTGAATGTCTTTTCCTGCTCTTAATTCATTTTTCTCCCTCTGGAAACTTTGATTTTGTGCCTCCAGAATCCAGTATCTTTCAGCTTCAGCAAGCTCCTCAGCTGTCAGCTCTCCTTTCTTCCTTTCACTTGAGCGTAAGTTGTGTGTGAATCTTCTAATCCATGCTGTGACTCTGAGAACTGTCTTTAATTTACTGTAGTCTTCCAGCTTTAACAGTGGATCTGTTGATGTTGCTTCCATGTTGTTGAGCTGGACTGTGACATGACTTGGCTTGAGCTCATTCTTTACCTCCTCTTCACAGAGCCTTTCATCAGGAAGCCTTTGCTGCACTGCTGAACTCAGGAACGGTGGCCCTGACCACCAAAACTCCTCTTCCCTCAGTCTTGTGACGGTCTGGCCCCTTGTAGTGAGATCAGCTGGGTTGAGTTTCCCACTACAATGAGACCAGGTTTCTGGGGTGGTCAGGGACTGAATCTCCATCACTCTGTTGGCAACAAACTGTTTCCATCTGTGTGGTGAGCTGGAAATCCACTGAATCACAATCATGGAGTCTGACCACATTCTGATTTGGTTCGGCTGCATATTCAGTGCTTGAAGCAGATTGTTTCCCATTCTTGCAGCAATCAGAGCCCCCATCAGTTCTAGGCGTGGCAATGTGAGTTTCTTAATGGGTGCGACTCTGGACTTGGACATGACCAGCCTGGTCATGGACTCTCCCTCAGCTGTCTGTCCTTGGAGATAAGCTGCAGCACCATATGCCTTCTCACTTGCATCACTGAAGACATGAAGAACTTGTGCTTGACTGTTTTGCAGCATGACAGTTCCATACCACCTGGGAATGACGATCTGATGGAGCTGAAGGAGCTCCATACACCACTGCTGCCAGCTTTGTGAGAGGTCGTCTGGCAGCTCCTCGTCCCAGCTGATGCCTCTTTGCCACATGTCCTGAAAGAGACATTTTACTCTGATTGTGAATGGTGTCAGAAAGCCCATGGGGTCAAACAGCTTGGCTGAAGAGCGCAAGACGCTCCTCTTTGTGTTCTCCTTGTCTTTGAAAATGTCCATGAGGTGCTTCAGGTCAAAAACAAAGTCATCAGTCTCTGGCCTCCACACCAGGCCGAGCACCTTTAACACGCAGCCACTTGTCTCCGGATTCATGGTGAAGTCAAAGTCACTTTGTTGCCACTTGTCTTTCAGTTCAGGTGAATTTGTTGTCCACTTACAGAGGTTCATGCTGGCGTCAGACATTATTTTCTTTGCACTTGTTGTCAACACGTGAGCCTCTTCAACACTGCTCGAGCTGGCAATAAAGTCATCAACATACAGGGAATCTTTCAGAGTGTTAATGACCTGAGGATGACTTGCTTGGTATTTTTCTAGGTGCTTTCTGATTGTGGCTGCCAGCAAAAATGGACTTGAAGTCACACCAAACACCACACGAGCCATTCTCAGCACGCGCAGGTTTGTGCTCTTGTCATCAGGGCGTTCAGTGAGCCACAGGAACCTCAACACATCTCTGTCCTCTTCTGCGATGGATATTTGTAGGAACGCCTTCGTGATGTCTGACATGAATGCAACAGGGTGCAACCTGAATCTGACAAGGACGGAGAGGAGGTCTGGGTTCAGGTTTGGTCCAGGGAGCAGACAGTCATTAAGAGAAGGACAGCCTTCCTCATGTGCAGAAGCGTCGAAGACGACCCTCAGCTTGGTTGTTGCTTTGTCCTCCTTTATCACAGCATGGTGAGGCAAGTAATACTGGACGTGGATATTCTCTGCTCCAGCTGTGTCTTTGGCCTCTGGGACGTCCTCACATATTCCTTGTTGAAGATAGTCATCTATCACATCATTGTACCTCTTGAACAGTGCCACATCAGCTTTCAGTTTTCTTTTTAGCCCTTCAAATCTTTTCTTGGCAATTCTCAGGTTGTCTGGAAGCTCTGTTGTATCCTGATGCCATGGCAACTTGACTTCATATCGCCCTTCTCTGTAGCTGACTGACCTGTTGAAGTGCTCTTGAGCTTCAGCGTCGGCTGCTCGTTCTTCACCTTTGCAGGAGATGGCCAGAGACTCTATCTCCCAGAATGCACGCAGCTGGTTTGAAACCTGCATGGTCTCCTCAGTGCAGATCTTCATGCATGAAGTCTCACTCATGCTTAACATGGACACTGGGCCCTGCACTGTCCAGCCAAACATGGTCTCTATGGCAACTAAGGTGTCTGACAGTCTTTCAACTCTACCAGAGACCATTTTCCAGTAGACATCAGCACCTATCAGCACGGACAGCTCCAGCTCCTGGTCAGTGCTGCCTGAGACATCTGCTGAGGTCAGTCCTCTTCTTTCCAGCTTTTGCTGGATTTGCTCTCCTGGAACCTGCATGATGGCAGAGCTGACTTGCGGTGTTTCAACAGCCTCGATCTCAAGAGTCTTTTCCTTGTCACTGATGTTCTGCAGAATTAATTTCACAACATTTCGTTCCATTGTTACTGGGGTGTCACTGCCAAAGGTGTGGAGCTTTAAAGTCTCTTTTCTCACAACAGGTAATCCTAATGCCTTTGCTTGCTTCTCCAGGATGAAGCTCCGTTGACTTCCTCCATCCATCAGACAACGTACCTTGTTCTTCCCCTTTTTTCCCTCTGCCAACGCTGTTACTGTTTGCAGGAGAACTGTGTTCTGCTTGGCTGTGCTTGTCTTTACCGTGTGTGGGGCCACAGATGAGATGACGGCTTCAGTTGTCTCTTGAGCGCTGCTCTGGGCTTCACTGGTTTCACCTTTATCACACATTGTGGGGTGGTGTCTCCGTCCGCACACACTGCATGACACTCCCTTGGTTTTGCAGAATTTAGCCATGTGTCGCTGTCCTAAGCAGATGAAACACCGTCCCATTTTCTTCAGCTTTTCCTTTCTTAGGTTAAGTGTGTTGTCTGTACACAGTTCAGATTTATGACTTGTGCTGTCACAGAATATACAACCTGGAGGGGACTGTGAGCTGCTGGTGTAGAGCATGGCAGCTGATGGCAGACTTGGCTTCCTGAACTTTCCGCTCACTGAATCAGGCTTGTATCTGTGCTGGCTGGGGGACTGAGACTCCTTGCTGTTGCTTCCTGCTTTTGTCAGGTGCATGGCACGTTCTCTGCTTTCAACCTCCTGCTGTAGAAAGGCGATGAGCTCTGGTACTTTCAGTTCATGGTCTGAGCCTGTTTTACGTGTGTAGGAAAGAGCTAGGTCGTCTGGGATCATCTGCAGCAATATGGGGCACAGCAATCCTCCATATGTGTCTGATACTACTCCCATTGCTTCCAAGCCTCTAATCTGGACCTCACACTCATCATAAAGTCTCCTGAGAGCAGCAATGTCTGATGATCTTTTAACTGGTGTCAAGCTTAACAGTTTAGACATGTGTGCACTCACAATCAGGTCTTTTCTTCCAAATCTGTCTTTGAGCATGTCTATGGCAGCGTCGTAATTGCTCTCCGTTATCTTTAACCCCGCGATGGCTCTGGCTGCTGGACCCACCAAGTAGGACTTCAGGTAAGTGAGCTTCTCGGTTTTGCTTAGCTCAATGTTATCATGGATAGCAGTCTGAAACTGATCCCAGAATTCTTGCCACATCGATATTTCTCCGTCATATTTGTTTATATACAACTTTGGCAACTTTACCGATGGTCTGCTGGTCATTCTGCTCGAGCGGGCGCTGACGTCGCTCAGCCGCGGCGATATCTGTTCGCCCGCGGCGGCTCCTTCTCTTTCCACCAGTCTCGTAGCTCGAGCCTTCCAGAGGATTAAGTTGTCCTGGTAATCCACACTCCTGACGATGTCCGCCTCCAGCTCGTCGATCGGTATCTCCTCTTCGATCTCCCGTTCCAGCTCCAGGAGATTCGTTTCCTTTACCGCTAACATGGACAGCAGCTCTCGTAGGCGGTCGCAACTCACATCGTCCTTGACTGTCTCCTCTTCAATAACCCGTAGCAGTTTCGTCGTGCTCTCACAACTCCTCGCTTTTGTTTCAGTCTCTGTAGCCGCTCCGTCATTGTACCGGTTCCTGCCGTTGGTCGGCTAACGTTAGTTGCAGCTATCGGCTAACGGTTCCCGTCTTCAACTTGTTCGTCTCCCGTATCCCGGGTTTCGGCACCAAAAATGTGGGAACTTAACTGCAGCTTCTATTAAAAAACGAAGCAGGACTCCTCGGTGTCTTTTCTGTGTTTTACTGACGAAAAAGGTACTCACAAATACATACATCGGCTACTACAAACTGCTCGGAACGTCTGTTGTTGATCTTAACGTTTTTTCAACTGTTTTTCTCTCTTCTTCTTCTACGGTTTCAACTCTGACCTGTTATAAACTGACAGGTAAATAAATGAAGCGCCACCTAGTGGTCTCTTACTGTAACATGCCAAATATAATATAACTGCATTCTGTGTATATGTAATCTTACTTTTAACTGTATATTTAATACAATCTTGACATTAATCATGAGATATAGTTAATAATAATTAAAGAACAACTTCTCAATAACAATAACAACCTAGATTTCTGAATAATAATAATTAAGGATACAACAGTTTACATCCTGATGTTAGCTTTGCTGCTGCCGTTAGCTTAGCTACCGCCGTTAGCTGTCCTTGTCAGCTGCAAACACTGATGCTTTCTAGACACCGTGATTCCCCAATACTGAAAAATACAACACATAGCAACACAAAACTGTGTCGCCTGTGCACACAGAAATAGTAATGTTTCTTAAATCATTTCAGATTTGTCTAAACGGTGATAGTTGCGTGAAAAACATGTTAGCTAAACTCTCGTTCGTTATTCTCATTCAAATTACGTGCTGGTTTTCTACCCAGAAGTAGGCTAGTTGTAAATTGTAAACAACAAGGAGATTTGTTACAACCACTGACATAGTGATGTTCACAGACCAGGTCTCCCACTACAGCAGCCACAGTCAATCATGGTCTTACTCATGAGCAGTTTGCTATTCTTCCTCTGCTGATTTGCAAATATACAGTCAACAAAAGAGACAAATTAAACTGGAACAGACCAGCAGCTAAACACAGCGGTCTGTAACGTCCAATGCATCTTTCAGCGGAGCCCATGTGTTGCCGTGACTCCCTATCGCCAAGCCCCAACTCTCTTTCAGGGCTCATGTAGACATTCAATCCAACATCATTGCCTCATTTCAGAGCAAAAAACATCAAGACAGTGAGGGAGAGGAAAGGAAATAAAAGTGCACAAGTTTCCTTTCAAGTTTTTCTGGTCTGTCTGTCTTCCTGTTTGTATTCAAATCTTTGAACCAGTTCCTTTGAGCATGTTTGTACGTGCCTGCGCATACACGTATGTGTGTTTTGACTATTAATACTTGCGGCAAAGCTTAACGGACTGATCCTGAGAAAAAAAGAAAATCTAAGTCGGCTGTTTCTACAGAGGACTGCTTTGGACTGATACCACTAAGTCAGCAGATCCTGGCTTCCTGTCATAACCCTATAGGCAAAAAAAAAAAACTGCTGTGTCTCCATTACCTCATATGGCAGATTAACCAGACTCAAACACACCCAACATTTAATACACACATGCTTATGTTTCACACACAAGCACCATGTAAATTACACTGGTCATATTGTTAACCTGATAGCCATAACACATCAGGTGTTTCAATGGTAAAATAGAAGTCAACACATAAACATAATTATCCAATTAATTGAATACCGGTACTCGACTTTGAAGTGCATCACAACCATGAGTGTTTATATTAATTCCACATATTAAATCTTTATAGCACCGATTAAAAATACATTATTTAGCTTTGGATTCAATTACATCTGCTGATGCAGACAGAAGTGTGTTTTTATAGTTCTAAATGAAATAAGGATTTTAGCCTAAACGCTGTGGGACAATCAATTACCAAACCGATCAAACTAAAACACAGAGGCATCGTGCTGTGATGTGCATAAAAACTGAAGCACTCACATTTATTCTAGGTGGCTCCACTGCTCATCCTCAGCTATTTCATGCTTCACTTTGATACACTTGCTGATTTTATGGGCTAAAGTGCCACTAAAACTGCTGCGGTCATCAGGCGGTGCCATGGAAACCACTGGGGAATAACCGACAGACTGGAAGCGCATAGGAAGTGTTTTGCGGATGCTGTTGAAGGAGGGCAGGCGTACATATTCAGTGTCTTTCCAAAGTTTTTCCACTACAGGAACACCCCCCCCCCCCACACACACACACATGCTAACACACGAAGCACATTGAATCCTGATGAATCCGCACTCTGTGGTAGCAGATAGAGCTCTTACGCAACTCTATTGCCGCTGTGCTGTCATTATTTAGTTTTTAGGTTCAGTATTATCCTCCAACCAGCCAGGAGGAGCACTGAAGCTCTGCAGAAATGCACTGAAGTGAATTATTAACGAGTCTGATCCTGGAGACTCATTATTAAACTCTCAAATGTTACAGGGGGTTTACCAGGTGCCAAATGCCGGTTAAACAGCTGTCTGTTTCGCCTCTGTCTGACTGGCTAATTCTACAAGTCCTTGATGTTGTGTTTGGATGTTTGCCTCAATTGCCAGTTTTCTTAGCTCATACATTGACAACAAATGGGCCCATCCTCAGTTTTAAGAGCAGCGCAGGTTGGGTAAGTGTTTAGTTGTCACCGGTAACAATGGAGCTCCTGGGTTTACTTTTCATCCAGTGATGCTGCTTCATAGACATCGCTCCATGCAGCAGCAGATATGACTCAGAAAGTTTTGTTCCCACTTTGGAAAGATGAACAGTATCATTAAACTGACACAAAAAATTTCACAAGAGGACAAAACTCCACCGACGTATACTGTGAACATTTTTGAACTAATCATATGGCAAACTTTTCAATGAGCAGCTGTTCGTTCAACAACTCATCAAGATTGATTTTGTTTACACCCACTCAAAAAGGGCCACTTATTGTCCCCGATCAGACTGAACTGCAGCTCGCGCGGCGTCTTGCGTCAGCAGCCGTCAAATGACGCCCATGGCCCAGACTGGATGTGTCATAACAGCAGAAGAAATAGGCGAGGTGCAGCAGAAGCCGGGGTGTGACGATCTGGGAGTGAATGGATAAAATTGTTGCTTTTCTAGAGAGTTGACAGATGTTATTTCAGGTTGACATGCATCAAAAGCTGCTGTGGGCTCCCGTTGAAAACAATGGATGTAGATGTTTGGACTGAAGTCAGAAGTTGGTGTGTCTTGTCTTGATGCTGTGCTGAAATATCCCACAGGGATGCGAGGACAGTCGTCCATGGCTACTGTATGTGAAAACACAACTCATCATCAGTATAATTGTGTAGCATCTCATTATGTGTTGCTGTAGGTACAGAACAGAACATCCAAACAGAACCCTACTAACACAGGTAACCAATGTTTAAGTTAAAACAAATGAGAAAAAACTCCTTCTGTACGGACTCGTATTAAAGGGATAGTTCAACATTTTGGTAAATTGGCCCATTGCCATAATCCCTATAGTTTTAACAGTAGGTTCATTACCTTTAATTGTCGGTGCAAGCTATTTTTAGAACGGTGGAGCAGAGCTGTGAGCTGCTCAGAGCTACGCTATAGAGGCTAATGGAATTTCTTGGTTTCAGCTCACGGAATATACAATCCAACAACTTAAATGCTCTCATGGACAAATTGTGACCTGCACATTCACCACGCTATGAGATAATAACGGAACGTTACGAGACAGAGTTGTTTTAGAGGTAAATGCAGAGACTGCTTGCCAAAAAACTGCCCCCGACGGGAACGTGCATCAGCGTTTTTGCATGAGTTTACCTCGAAAACAACTCTGTCTCGTAACGTTCCGTTATTATCTCATAGCGTGGTGAATGTGCAGGTCACAACTTGGCTGCGAGAGCGTTTTGGAGTTGTTGGATTGTGTATTTGATTAGTTTGATGAGGGAAACCAAGAAATTCCATGAGCCTCTGTAGCGTACTTCTGTGCAGCTCTCGGCTCTGCTCCACCGTTCTAAAAATAGCTTGCACCGACAATTAAAATGAACGAACCTACTCCTAAAACTATAGGGATTATGGCAATGGGCCAATTTGCCAAAATGTTGAACTATCCCTAAAAATACTCTACGGCTCCTTCGCTTTAATTGCTCTCAGCTTCAGCAAATTCAATTTGAGATAAAATAATTGATACTATATAAAAGTGCTTTGTTTGTCTTAATTTGAGTTGGTTGATATCAGTATTAAATGAGCTATTGGTGCATACAGAGTCTGGTCCTTGGCAGGTGGAATACAGCTCAGTCAGACTGTCATCAGCTCTCTTACTCAGTTGAGGCTGTTTCACCTATTCATCTGCAGATGCTCTTTGACCATATTTAGAATCGTTGTCCTGCTCAGTGATGAAATGTTGTCAGTTCCTTTGGAGCTGTACACGCCAAAGCCGGAACAGATGCCCCACCAGCTTCTTAGTTGACTGATGGGGTGGGGAAGCTTTTATTTGGATCACAGGCTGTTTCTCCACTTTCTTTGAATTTTTTTTTTTCATTGGTCCATAAGGTTTGCTGAACTCTACTGATTTCTTCCTGTATGTTTCTGTGAATTGCAGCCTAGCTGCTCTGTGTACGAGGTTAACCAGTTTTTGCATCTTCCGGTGAACCCTCTTAGGTTCTGTTCAGGAAACATGTCCGCCTACAACCTGGAGAGTTCTTGACTCGCACCACAGTCTCTCTTCAACATATAAATTCTGTTCTGCTCATCCACGAGGCTCGTGCTCCTCAGTCAACTATGTCATTTTCTGGTTTCTCTGAGTAGCTTACACCTCCTTTTATAGACTGTACCCAACTGTTGATTTTGGAAAATCAACCTAAACCTTTGGCTTCTCTCTGATGGGAGACTGGAGCCTCACTGTTATTTACTTCACTTGTATGTTCTGCACTTTGCTACTTATGTTGACACAACTTCAATCTCAGCAGCAAATCTCAACTCAAAGTTAACTGTGTAGGATCTTTACTGTGTGAACTAACACTAAAGCAACACACAGCTGCCCAACAAACATTTAGTTGCAGAGCAAGAGTTTTTTTTTAACTAAAGGACAATGTCACAGACAGTTCTTTCAATTGATCATCATCAAAATTGAGACTTGCCACTTTATTAATTTCATTTCAAAATTGAATATGCTGAAGCACAGAGCCTGAATAAATTGTGTAATTGGCTAAATATGTACAGTCATCCTAGTGAGACTCTTTGTTCTGGCAAATTATAATTACAGTCTTGACTGATTTAAATAGTGCAGCTGTCATTCTGAGCACAATCAACTTTTTTTTTATGACAAGCTCTTTGTTTATCCTTTCTGTCTTAAACTGTGACTGTCAGAGCTCAACTATCACTCGGAGAGACAATGACTGGGTTTTGTTTCCTCCACATCAAGTACATAACTGGGCAGAGCAAGGGAGTGACTGAGCTGCTGTTGACAGGTCGGCTTCAGCCAGATGAAACAGCTGCACACTGGCCTGATCAATTAAACAAAAAGCCAGAGTGCAGCTGATCACCCTTCACAGTTTTACAGCTGCAAGAAATCACCACATTTGATTATTTTGTAGGCTGTTTTTTTCTCAGCAAAGTGGCAAATTGAGACCAGTACAACAACACAATCATTAAAATGAAAGGGATATCCTGGCGTAAGTTTAACCCATGTGTGACAGTTGAGGTTCCTGTCACTATGCCTCCAATTGATCATGTGCCCTGACTACTTGGCCAAGCGGATGTCCCTTTGGGTGACTGGCAAGCACGCATGACTATTACCCGGGAGGTGTGGGTTCAATCCCCACCCGGGCCCTCTTCACCTTGCCACACATGGTTTATCGCACCATGAGACCAAGTAGTCTATAATATGGGCATCAAACACCTGCTAGCTTTGCATGGTTTCTATTGAAAAGAGACGGAAACAGGACTCACCCACTCTCCTCCAGCTGCTTGCTAGTTGTGGGGAAAGCCCTGATAAGCAAATGCATCAGTCTTCCTATCTGTCTTCCTTATCTGTTTCTATGAAAAACAAGTGAGTGTTGACAAGGAAATGAGTGGAGTGAAGTTGCTCAGACTTAACGACACTGGACTTCCACTCTTCTACTGCATTTGGTAACCGCGACTCCGTTGTTTGATTGACAGGCGATACCATGCGGCAAATGCCAGATTGGGTTAAACCATCTGGTGTGGGGGAGACTCTGGTTTTTTTAGGATAATTAATTAAGTAGCCCACTGAATATAAGATTTAGTTCATGAATTTAGACATATATTTAATTGAAATATCCGTTATTTAATTATTTTAATGGATTATTTTAATGGATTGGTTATATATTTCAAATCTCACGTACGCCCTGGAGTGCCTTCACATACCCCCAAGGGTACGCGTACCCCCATTTGAGAAACATAAATTTAACCATGGGTTAACCATGGGTTAAATTTGGGTTAAATTTACGCCAGAATATCCCTTTAAAGTCGGACGTTGTACTATGCACTTGCCCAAAGTAATGAACTGAACTGAACATATAAATTCAAACAATTTTCTCATGAACCACCAGGAAATTCAGCATCCACACAGTTATTGCATTTTTTGTTGCCTTCTTCTTTAAAATCTGGAATGCTTTAATATTCATATAAAGCATCCCAGACCAGTAGGATGACGAACATGATTTGACATTCTGGATATTGAAGTCAAAGATGTTCAAACATTTACCTTTTTGCTTAGATATGCCAATGTAACTTTAAAAAGGATGCAGAACAGGGTAGACGCTGTCATTTACTTGGTTATTTGCAAACTTTATCGCCAAAGGCAGCATTTTTATTTTCTTTCTGATGTATCATTAGAAAGGAAAACTATATTAAATCAGCATCTGCCACATGTAAGGAACCACTGATTTTTTTTTTCTGGAAATATACCACAGGGGGCGTGTTTAGGAAGACATTTAGTTTAAATAAGTTAATAGAGTAATAATGTTAGAACTAGAAAATTTCCTCTGGGAAATTTTGATAGGGCCACGGGAGCTACGGCCGGTTTTGCCATCTCTGTCAACATGGGACTCAAACCCACGACCTTAAGGTCAAGACAGAGCTGATCAGACACATGATCATCTTTCTATAAGCACTGATATGGAGGAGCTGTAACCACAGTCAGTCATCTGTGTGCTGGTGTTTGTGTACCTGTGTGTTTGTGTGTGGGAGGAGTGCGCGCATACGTACGTGCACATGGGTATGTGTATGTCTCTTCAGACAGTCTTTACAGAAGCTGTGGCTGCAGGACAGAAGAACAGGATCTCTGAAGACCTCCGTACAGACCGGACAGCAGAGATCCTCCCCTGGTCTGGAAGCCATTTAGTCTGTGAGTGAAGCTGAAAACACAGCAGACAGGAAGTAGAGTCGGTCATGGCTCCCCTCCCTCCTCTACTGACTTGACTGAAGTTTACTGTGACTCTGAGTCCAGGTTTTAGTCAAACTCACCTTCAGTGTGTGGAGTGTCAGCAGGTTGAAGCAGCAGTGTTGTAGCTGGTCTCACTCACAGGAAGTTGTTAGTTGGGTCTGAAGTTGAATCTGATTGTCTCCTCTTCAGTCTGCCGCTCTGTAACTGAGGAGGAACAAACTTTTTCCTGGATCATCACAGGTGAGTCAGGTGAGGGGGCGGAGCCTTGAAACATGTAAAACAGGTTGATTTTCCTTCCAGGATTTTTGATGGTGTGATAAACACAGCAGCTCTGCTCTGATTCCTAATGTAGATAGAATATCGTTTAGTCAGAAACATATCATAGAGATGTTGTGTAGAAAATTATAGAGGTGAGAGGGGGAAATATTCAAGGAAAGTAAAAGGACAACATTTTCAGGACTTGGGCTGGTTACTTTCCGCACTGGTGAAACATTTGTTTCTCTTGTGTTGACATTTGTCTTTTATTTCCTGTTGCAGTTCTTTCAGAATTTAATTGATTTCTTTTTTTTGAATGGAGGTCAATGGTGTCTCTCTACAGGTTGAATCAGGCTACTGAGGCTGTTAGCTACACAGAGCTGATCTTACCAGAGAGATCTAGAAATCTGGGTTCATAATCAGACTTTGATTTACATTTAGATCTTAAAATTCAGTCAGTGACGTTACATGTCTCAATACTGTTGTTACTGTTTGTTGACTACTTAGAGTCACAGTAAACTTCAGTCAAGTCATGCGCAGCCACAGCTTCTGTAAAGACTGAGTCCAAGGTTGTAGTCAAACTCACCTTCAGTGTGTGTCTCTGGGACTGGAGTGAAAGTGCAGCAGTTTCATGGTTTATGAGTCATGTGAAGGGGCAGAGCATTGTCACACTGAAAGTTGAGCAGGATGATGCAGCAGCTATGTTTAGTTTCTGTTTGTGGATCATTTAACGTCTAAAGCAGGGGTGTCAAACAAATGTTAGTTCAGGGGCCGCATACAGCCTCATTTGATCTCATAAATGACAGCCAAGTGGTTGTCAACCTCTTGGCAAAACAGTTAGCAACCTGAAATTTCTTGACTACTGAAGTAATTTCAACTAGGGCTGGGCAATATGAACCAAAAGTAATGTTGTGATATTTTTGTTAACTGAATGGCAATATAGGATATATATATTGTGTTTCCATGATGTAATTAAGAGTTTCCACCAATAACAGCCAGTAGTGGCTTAATATTTCTGTCAGACCCTTAAAAAGGCAGTCAGTTCTAGGTCAAAACCACATGTGGCAAATCACACACAGACAATTGTAGGTATTGGGCTGATATTAAATTACATAGGAAAAATACATCTCCCTCTCTCCCGGGGGAGTTTTCTGTTCGTATTCTGTTGAGAAAAGTAATAGCATACCGATCCTGATCGAACCACACGTTTTGATATATAATATGTTCTACAACTCTTTGAGTTGTAGAACGAGTAGCGAATCGAAAATCATCCGGTAGATGGAAAAAAAAAAAAAAAAAAAAAAAAAAAAATATATATATATATATATATATATATATAATGTAAGAAAAAATCCACACAATAACAGTAGTGCTCAGTGCGATTGCCCCGTGGCCCTAATAATAAAAGCGACGGAATGAGGTGTTGTGATTCAGCATATTTTGATATCTACATTTATAGTTAATGGTGTTGACATGTATATGATTGAGCTTGTTTTAAGTGGTACTGCGGCGTCGCTGCCATTGTATTAACATGTGTTAGGACTCATCTATTGTAAAAAGAAGAAATCAAATGTGACTATTTTATAATCCATCAATCATATTAGTTCTTTAAGATAAACATGTCCTGATAGTTGGTCTTACAAACTGTGAAAACAGCTGTTGCAGCCCTGAGCAGCGGACACACTAAGATCCTCAGCTACAGCCACATGGATTAGTTGGAAAGTCAAAACAGTGTGGTTTGTGTAGTCTCAGGATCACATTGACTATTGATGACACAATAGTCAATAATATTTAGGAATGATGGTTATGGTCACTGTTAATGGTGCATTGTGACAAATCTCATATCACTGTTTCCCACGTGCATTCTCTGACCCTGCTGTTGTAGATGATCCACGGCTGGTGTGTACATGCACTAGATCAAAGAACAATATGCGACCTCTGCTCCACTATCAATAAGTAGGGGAGAGTGGGGTAAGATGAGCCAGTGGGTAAGTTGACCCACCCCTTGTTTCTAGGAAACTATTGGAAAAAATGAGCATGTGACCAAATATTTGGGAGGCAGGCATCATTTCATGGAGTCTGTGAAGATTAGAACCACGTGAGTCAAGTGGTTTAACATTTATGACCAAAAAATCATTTTTCACTCTCGAGAGTCAATTTCATCGATCATAAGTTTCACGAGAATTGTGTTTAGACAAAAGAGATGTTTGCAAATTTGTTTTATACATGGGTTGTGGTATCTATGAGCTACAACGTGAGGTAGTAAACTTAGCATCAAACTGCACCATTTTAGCTATGAGAGCAATAAACCCAAGCTAAGGTAGCTGTGGGGTAAGTTGAGCCACCTATCCTATACACTTAATGAATATATTTTGGCTGTATATGTCCAAATGATTAAATCAAGATTCTGTATGTTTGTGATTACAGTAAGTATGTTCCTGTAAACAGGAAAAGTTGTTTATAGTGTGTCAAACTTTACTTTCAAAGAAAAATATCTGGGATTCTTCCCAAGATGCCACGTAATCACAAAACTCCCCAAATCTCAGTGAGTTGGTGGCTCAGCAGGAAGTCCCTGCAGTTTGTGTTCACCTGTAACCTGGACAGATGAAATATAAAGTAAAGGGGGAGGTAGGAGATGGATGGAAGGAAAGAAGGGGGGGGGTTGATCAATTTACCCCACTCCTATGGTCAACTTACCCCATTCATAGGGTAAGTTGAGTCACAAGACCACTTTTTTTGAACATGCTATATTTTAAAAACAGTTATATTTACACTCATTCTGTTAATTTGTAGGGATGCAAAACATCCTGAAATATATGCAGATGTGTTAGTTAGCAACAAAACTATAATTGTCTTGATGTAGTGATCCTGAATACAAAAAGTGGCTCAACTTACCCCACTCTCCCCTACTGTCTGCTTTTTTCTTTTTTTTAATATAAACAGCAAGAATTATATTATTACAGCATTGAAAATACAATTGCACACATTATTATTACTGTTATCAATTTAAAATGAGGGCCAGAGAAAGGTCAAGGCTCTTTCTCTCTCTTCTCCGTGGAGACGATAAAGTAATTTATCTATAAGCAATCTCTGGTAATGACACTATGACAACATTAAAACACAGACAAGTGCCCTTACCTAATGAAATGAAAAACCAAAAGCTACTGTTACTGTATTAATTTTGCTCAAAAATATTGTATTTTGTTTTTCTGTGAAAATTAGACTGCCATCAGCTTTAATTTCCTAAAGGCGTCCATGAGAGTGCTTTCTGATGGAGAAACAACTCACGGAATGAGTCCTTTCATTTTGCTCAAAAATGGCTGAATTCATGTGAAACTTATGCAGCTAAACATAATTCAGACTCACACCATAAGCAATATGAGTGTGTGTCATATGTTATTGCTCTGTATACCTAAGGTACAAACAGAACAAATAGGTCTAACAACATCATCATCTATACAATTCTTCCCTTTGAGACCACTTATGTTGTTGCCAGGAGGACGGTCACCAAAGCTTTCAGAACATTTTTTTTTATCAACACAGTACACTAAGCCCTGCTGCTTAAGAGGTATAGTCACAAAACACACAATGCTAAAGAACAGGTTGAATGTCTGCCATGAAAGCTCGCTCACCTACTGTTTCTATGTTATGATTCAGGATGTAGTAATTACGGCTTGTGCAGATGGGCTCCAATTAGAGAGTTCAAACAGTGATGTGGGCACTGACGCTAAAGAAGGACGGTGCTTTCAGGGAAGTTGTTTTGTTTTGGGCTCAACATGTGCTATGTGATTGTCTTTGTTCCTCCTGCTGATAATATCCATTACAGAGGTCTCCCAATATGTCGCCCACAAACACCCAGTTCCTCGCTCCTTCATTAAGGTCGTTGTCACGCCTGACCAAGAGGGCTTGGTGTGAAAGCAACCGAGTAGCTCGCCCTCAAGGTTCAGAGTATAATATGCACAAATTGTGCCTATTGTACAAGTTTACAGTTACTTTATTGGCTGATGTTGCATTTACTGTAACTGCTGCCCATTTAAATTTAATAAGTAAGTAAATGAATAGATAAATAAAGAGTATCATTTAGGGCTGTCAGATCGAACTTCGCTCTTCGAACAGAATTCAAATTGTTTTCAAAATGAGAACATTCAAAGGTAATTTTCTACTCACCCTCATGTCGACTAAGGGTTGGGAGAAGTTTCAGAGTCATCTGTGCCTTTTTGGAATTACTGGGGGGCTCCGCGCAGCACTGCATTGTCATATGACATGACAAAAATGAAATAAGTCTATATTTTAAGCTTGTTTAGTGGAAGCTCCCAGTGTCTCAGTTCAGTGTCAGTGCAAATCTCGCGCAATTTGCACTGACACCCAGTTCACGGCTCAAATCGCGCGGGATTTGCACTGACACTGAACTGAGACACTGGGAGCTTCCACTAAACAAGCTTAAAATATAGACTTATTTCATTTTTTTCAATTTCTCATGTCGGGGCTTCAATACGAAAGGGACGTTACAGATGAGCAGTATGGAGGTATTTGGATGTTTTTTGGTGTGTCTTTTTGGACAAAGAAAAGTGAGCCCCGTTCGCAACTGTCATATGGCAATGCAGTGCTGCGCCGAGACCCCCTGTAACTCCGAGAAGGCACGGAGGACTCTGAAACTTCTCCCAACCCTTAGTCCACATGAGGGTGAGTATAGAAAATGAGTGAAATTTGAATTCTGGGTGAACTATCGCTTTAAGTGTGTTGCAAATGTTACATAACAGATGGTTGGCGTGCCCTTTAGTGGACACGCGGTAATAAAAAAAAACACACATTAAAAATTTTAATATTTAACATAAAATGATTTGGGGGAAAGATTGACAGCCTTAGATACTTTTCTCTTTATCATCCCCACAATAATCCAATGATACTGTCCAAATTTTGTGGCAATTTTGACACACTATTTTACACTGATCCGATTGTCTGAAGTTTTTCATACGAAATACGAGTTTTGCATATTGATTATTTGCACAAAAACGTTGCAAATCCAGCTTTGGTTTGGAGTTTGCGATAACATGAGTTTAATTTTGAGACACTTTCATTTTGTCAAAGTAAGCTCTCAAGAGGAATAAAGGGTTGATTATGTGCTATTATTGAAAATTCATGAAAAAAGTGTCTCATTGCAAATTGAATTAGATCCACTGCCTGAAGATCACTGAACAATGTTCTGTCTGGTGAGTGAATTATCCAACTTCATTGTAGAGGCACGCGTCTATAGTGTTTGTTTCTTTTGTCTGGTTGCAGACACAGTGGTGGATTCATGTGTGGTCCAAGTATGTGTGAATGCTGTTTGTGACTGAAGCAAGTCTACTCAGTCACTCTCCCAAAACCTGAAGTTTTACAAGAATTAAAGGGATATTTCAGCCAAAATCAATAATTCACCAATTTTCTACTCGCCATCATACGAAGGAAGAGTTCGGAGTCATCAAAACGCTTTTGGAGTACTGCTCGTCTGTATCTTTTTCATGTTGCGGCTTCAGGACACTTGGGTCAGTACAGACGAGCAGTATGTAGGTATTTAGATGTTTCATAGTGTGTGTTTTGGAAGATTCAAAATTGAACTCTATCCGCCGCCATTATATGAAAATCCATTGCCAGCAGGACCGCCCCTGGAACTCCAAAAGCGTTTTGATGACTCAGAAAGTTCTCTAACCCTTCCTTGGTATGATGGTGAGTAGAAAATTGGTGAATTATCGATTTTGGGTGAAGTATCCCTCTAACAGAGGTTTAGGAGAAAATTATACTTGTTAGATGAAGCTGACCTTTCTGGCCTCTCCTTTTGTTACTCACATCCTCGTGATGGCTTTCAGAAGAATACCTGTATGTGAGATGGAATTCTTTTGGTGTAAAACAATCCCCCGATATCTCACTGATTATTACCTGACCTGACCTTTTCATCTTCTCTCTAAAGATCAAGGTTTAGGTGGATATTGTATTAACCTTAGAAGGAATGATAATAGCTTAAACCTGAGAGGTCCTTGGAGTGGGAACCATGTAACTTGCACCAATATCAGGGATCATAAGGCAGAAAGACTGGAACCTGTTTCTTGTGGTTTTCTGTGATTTTACACTAGGTCGAGCACAGTACTGAAATACTCAAACACATTTTTTAGTGACAGCATCAGGACACAGTTATTTATTCTTATTGGCACCCAAACCAAAAGACAAACAGTGCTAGCATAGCCTAATGTCATAAGGCCCACAGAGTATAACATAAAACAAGAACATCTTATATGAGTAAATGATTCATTTTCTTGGTTAGCAGGAGGAGCAGCCACCACTACTACAAAACTGTGAGAGTAAACAGGTAAAATGAGCCACTTCTCTGCTTCTTAATTTACCACACAGCTGCAGCCACAAGTTTTTCTCAGAGGTTGCAGATAATTAATCATGCAACACTCAATGTGATTATATCAAGACATTTCAGACTGCGCAGGAGTAAAGGTCACAACTGCACCGCAGCACACTATAATGTCATACAGAGAACAATGTACAGTATACAGCATATATGACCCACTGGAAGTAATGTGAAAACACAATAATGCAGACATGCTGAAACAGTCCGTTAATCAGATTGAAATAATGAAATATCATATATCATTTGACAACATACTTGTATTCATTCAAGCCATTAATTATCAAAATTAAACAAACACTCTTCTGAAGTCTGGAGGAAAATAAGAATGCTCTGCATTTACCAGTTTTATATGATTAGAGGATTTATACCTTATGGTTATGTGATGTTAACTTATTCAAATGAGCAATTTGGAAAATGTTGCCCCATGGGCTTGTTAATGGTAATGGATTTTTCTTTTGAACTTTTAATGTAATAATTGAATGATTGTCTCTGACATTTATAGACTAAATGAATATAGTAAAAGATAATTGAGAGATTAAAAAGCAGCTATTCCTGAATAATATATCTGTCTAATGTATCTAAAATGGTTGTGGGCAAATTTGATTAGCTCTGCTATCAAATGTAAAATCCTTAAATTGGTCCAAAGAAAAATTAAAAATGAAGACTGTTAATTGGTTAATGTGCTTTCTGCAATCCAGTGTGTGTGTGTGTGTGGGGGGAGGGGATACTGAGGCTCAACCAGGGATGTTGTCAGTCACGTTGTCTTCATAGTAACAGTGTTGTTATGAGGACACAAAAGCAATACTGAGACACGGGGACAGTTGAAAAAGCTCTTTGTTGTGGATAGTGAAGCTGGAGCTGAAACAGTGGGACAGCAAAGCAGTAGAGACAGTGAGTCTGGTGAGGCAGGACAACAAAGGAGGACACATTAGTGAACCGGAGACAAAAATCAAAGTTACAAAAACACTCAGGGAAGAAAGCTGAAGTGGCCATTGTGTTGTTGTACCATGTTGGTGAACTGAACGATCTGGCAGAGACCGGAGTGAAGAGCTGAGGTTTAAATACTGCAGCTGCTTGTCAGCTCAATGAGGTGATGGGTAACGATTCCACAGAGGGAATCATTAATACCACATTACCCTATCACTCATATTCATTTCCTGGTGTTTTACCCGAACTGACCCGATATTAGCTCTGTCCCAGTTGGGGAGACGGCTTCGGTCCCTAACTGGATAAGCTGTCCCCAATTAACTGTCCTCATTCGGTCCCCAAAGGCATAGCAAACACACACACACACACACACACACACACACACACACACACACACACACACACACACACACACACACACACACACACACACACACACACACACACACACACACACACACACCTTGCCTTACATTAATTTCCTGGAGACTCGCTTTACCTATTTCTAAACTACTGCCTCAGTCCATACCTGAACCCTAACCTCAGCCTTAGCTTAACCTTTAAAAATGTCTTCACCTTTAAAATTGTATAATTTAGTTATTCACTTTTTGACCCCATTAGGAAGACAAGTCCCCATACTGTGACAGTGTAAGCAGATTTATGTCCCCACAAACATGAGTGACACCTCTCTCTCACTCTCTCTCACACGCACACACTTCTACGCACACAACAAACAAGTCGCTATACGGCTACAGCACAACACATATCTGTGACTTACAGACACTGGCAGGAGCGGGCGCTATCAGAATGTGGAAAAATGAATAAAACAAATGTAAAAAAAAAACAGCACAATGAGATAAGACTAAGGTTTGCAACTGTTGTTACTGACCTGGAAAGTAATTGCAAATGTGTTATCAATCAATCAAAAAAAACAAAAAAACACTAGGGACAGTCTGGGACAGAGTCCTTAGGGTAGGAAATGGAATCATTCAATTTCAGAGTTGGTAAGTGCTCATTCTGTTTCCCTGTTGCAGTGTTGCAACACAGTGGCATATAATCACAACTGCATGTAGCAGCGTGTTGATCAATAACGTAATTCAGTCTGTAGGCAGGTGCATTGAGCTCCATAGAGAACCAAGGCACCATAGTATGGGTCTAGGTTTGAACTCAGAGTTCATGGAGGTTAATGATTATGTTTTTTTTTATCATATTGATACTAAAATGAGTAGTATACACGAAATCAGTGATATTGTTTAGAAGCCTGAGCAGGAAGCAGACAGTAGCATGGAGCTAGCATGTTGGGCGGCTTCGCTGACGTGTCACATAGAATATCAAGGCACCCATTTAAATGTTTTCGCCATGTCTTACCCCTCCCTGCTCCCAGGACCCCGAGGGGCATGCTAATCTAGGGCACCCATCATATCTTCTGCCCATGTAAAGGACAACACTTTACCATGCAGTGGTCAAAGCTACGATGAAACGCTTCCAAACGGGGGGAATGTTTCCAGGTTACACGCCGAACGTGACGTCACAAGTTGTGATGCATCGGCTCACATGACTCCATGTCTTGGCCAATGGATCGCCAGCTGTGCGTCTTGTCTTCGTGATATGGGGATATAATATTTCAATTCCATTTTGCTAATCTTTTGTTAAGAGCTGAAGTGCTGGTTAACTGTTTGGAGCTGTCGAAGGTAAATACTTTCTAAATAATTATAGATGATGCCAAAAAAAAGAGTTTTTGAATTCTGTGGGTCATGATCCTCCGATAGTAAAGGGTCTTTTCCAGGTCCATTCTGCTTGTCGGCTGTTTGTACGTTCATGCAGTGTGACATCTGGTAGGGGGAGAAATAATCGGTGTTGACAACGAATTTAAAGTTTTCGGGTGAATCGCCCTGATTGGATGAAGTATAAATGGTATAGAAATGTGGATTCATGATTAATAATAGATATTGTAGCTTTGTTATTGGACCTGCTGTTTATTGCACCTAGAGGGAATCCTTTTGCTTCTGCTTTCCTACCATGAAACTCTCTCTCTCTATATATATATATACTGTATAGGCAGATGTGTGTTGCGTTTTCAGCAGTGGGCGTGTGCTGCACCACTCGCAGACTCACAACTCTGCGTTTAAGTTTATGATGCCACTGCAAATTTGAAGCATTTCTATTTATACGGAAGCAGGGAACACGACTGACCCTCAGCTCTGTCTGGATCATGATCCAACGAGTTTGTAACCGCTAATGATTACTGACAGCATGTAGAATATGAGCATTGTATTTTCATTGTGTTTTTTTTTTTGGCCAGAGTGAGGACAAAAAGGGAACTGTCAGATAGCATTATTAGCGCACATGTACACACACACAGAAGAATGAAGTATATTAGCCCTCCAAGCTAATGCTAGGTGGCAGAAGAACAATGCGAGACGCCGTCAGCTTTAGACTGAGATCTCAACCAGGCCGACTGATTGGAGACGACAGGTCTACAGCTGCTTTTGGGGCGAATGGGAGGGTCTGCCGGGACGGACGCTGCAGGCAGACCATAACTGCTGTAACAGGAAGTCCTCTCAGCACATGTGTGCGGATACATTCAACCTTCCCTTTCTGCTCTCCAACCAAAATTTCCAGAAAACCCATCAGGGTTGGTAGAGGCTTCGGAAACCATTTTGAAATCTGCGGAAAAAGTGTGGTCCAACAGAGGGAAGGTGCTAATAGGCCTCAGTAGCTGCCAGGCGACTTTTAACCCAAACAAAAGGATGTATTGTCTTGTTCAAGGTTATCTTATCCAAGTTGTTCCTGGCAAGCAAATGCACTTAATTGGTCCTGGGCTATATTTAGAAACTCAGCATGCTCTGCTGATCAGGAGGCAGGAGAGATTTACCAGCGTCATAACCGCTCATTTGTGCAGGTCAGGGAAACGCAATATGTGATCTAATAAAGAGGTACGGTAAGAAGGTGTTACATAAAGACGGTGTTTGTGTTTCACTAGAATAGTGATAGAGTAAGAGTGATGGAGAATCAAGGTGGAGGCTTTCATCCAGATGTCTGATTGTTGAATCCATAAATTTAAACTCAATTGTGTAACAGTACATCAGTGAATATGAGCGATAATGCTCTTGCATACTGTATCTGCAGCGATGTGCAGCATTAAACAGAGCACAAAGGGGCGGTTTGACAGAGGGCATAGTTACAGAAAAACATTCACAAACAGACATGTTCCAAACAAAACAGTCTATTGTGTAATGGTGCATATTTTATACTCTTGCATTTTTTATGTCAATTTAACTGTACAACAAAACATCCAACGTCCATTGATTTACCATTTGTTTCAGTACATAAAAAGATCTTTGTAGCTTGTCCATTTAAACAACACGTAGACTGTCCTAATTGTGTGGTTCTTGTCAATTGGGGTTTTCTTTATGCCTATGTATTCCTATTCCTGCCTGACATCAAGGCATATGGTACTGTGAATGTACCTTCGATGTATGTCAAAGGATAATTGCATCCCCAAAGCCTGGGTTGTCCTTGGAAACACCATGAATGGACACTGTGAGTGATGAATTGAACATTCAGTACTCTATCTCTGTCTTTTTATATACACAATGATCTTTTCCATAGAAATAATTTGACCCCATTCCCTCACCTCTCCCCTTAAAATATTCCATAAGCAGTGAATCACTGGTTATACATGTTCCATGATTCATCACCGTTTAAATCTTTGGTTAAAAATAAGCAAAGCAGCACCACATTGTATAAGGTAGAAAATCAGTCTGATGAGTGTTGTAGTTGAACGTTTTGGTTGTCCATCAGCTTTCAGAGACAAAACACTGCTCCACCTGACTGCCTGGGATAATGCCAGATATTAAGTAATAATTTGCTTTTCAAAGTGTAGCTGTTGTTTACTGAAGCAATGTCAGCAAATAAGGTTTGGAGGGAAAAACATAAATTAATCATGTGAAATACCAATTCGTCATCCAACTGTGCAATTGGAACAGGTTTTCGAATGATGGGTGTGTACGTCATCCACATTTTTCTGCTTCATCTCTCAGCTGTGTTGTGGATTCATTTGCATTTTAGCTAGGACTTAGGCACTCATATTGAATATTACTGTAAGTCTCTATTGTGTAGTTGTAGTTTAATTATGTGCCCAACTATTTCTTAGCCATGTCCGAGAACTTGCATCTTCCCGTCACCGTGAGGCCGCCGGACAGTCAGTTGATTCCAGAATCCAGGAAGTTACAGCATACTGCTCTTAAAATGTTGCACTACAGTCCTATGCAAAAGTCTCGGGCAGTTTAGATTCTTATCCATTATCAGAGATGCATCTGATCAGTTGCAAATTCATTCTGCAACATGACAGCATCCCCAAACATACACATACATGCAGCCAGAGAAGGAACCAGCTTTAGTGACAGGAAGTAAAATACCCTCTGAAACCCCAAATTCAAATGCAATCAAATTTACACATAAAGATATGCAGTTTTTTAGTTTTTTAACCCACACAAATATGTGTATGTACAGATATGTGCAGTACTGTATGCATTAGATGCCTTTGTTTTAGTGATACATTCTGCAAAGGTTGTTGATATATTTAGATATTAGGGTTCAATGTCTAAAATGAATGAGACATTAAAGGAAAACAAACATAAGCATATCAGATGTTTACATGTATCTTGTTAAGAATCCTGTTATGTAAATTAGATATTATGCATATTGTTAAAAAAAAAAAGATATGGGTGCAACATATTGTGCCTCATTCAAATTCATCATAGATGTAGCCTAATATGTGCACAGCCAAGTTTTACTATGAGAATTTATACTGTATGTTATAAACTTGTTGATCATATCATATACAGTATTACATTTTTTATTTTATTTTTTATTTAACCTTTATTTAACCAGGCAAGCAAATTAAGAACAAAATTCTTATTTTCAAGTGCAGCCTGAGGGGGAAGGGGGAGGGGAGTGCTAAAAGTGAAACAAGGTTAATAAATTACACAGAAAAATTCTATACAATACAGTAGGCTACATACAATATATCAATATAATCAATAAAATACAATACAATACAATGTAATTAATCAATGGGGCATGACAAGAAGCCTGTTAGCAAGTGCAGGAGTCGACTGTGATTTGTAGTAAATTTTGTTTGAAAACAGAGAGAGACGTGAGGACAGAAAGTTTAAGGGTATTTTGTAAGGTGTTCCAGTCAAAGGCTGCAGCGAACCGGAAGGCACTGCGTCCAAAGACGGTGCGGACTTTGGGGATGGAGAGGTTGATGAATGCACTGGACCTTAGATTGCGGGCAGGGTGAGAGAGGTGCAGAAGGGAAGAGAGGTAGAGAGGTGTGATGCCGAGAATGGTTTTGTAAATGAGCAGAAACCAGTGATGCAGCCGTCTGGTGTGAAGAGAAGTCCAGTCTACCAGGTTATAGAGGTCGCAGTGGTGAGTGGTGAATGGAGCCCCAGTGGCAAAACGGATGGCGGAGTGGTGGAGTGGGTCCAGTTTGCTGAGAGTGGAGTGAGATGCCGTTCTGTATATGGAGTCACCGTAATCGAAGATGGGCAGGATGGTCATTCGAAGATGGGCAGGATGCATTTCAGAATGGGACAGATGGTCTGACCCCCAAAGAGCCCTGATCTTCACTTTATGCAATCATGTGGGATCTCATGAAAAGACAGAAGACACTTGAGACAACCTAAACAAACTCATAAAAACAACAAAGAAAGGCAAACAAAAGAGTGAAATCCCCACTCCAGAACCTCATACATCAACAGATGCTGCAGTACTGAAGAATTTAAATATATATACAACACATACAGATGAAAGAATCAGCCATTGCTCTCCAGGGATGAGAAAACAAATCAGGTTCTCTGTAGGAGAGAATAAAAAGGTTTCCAGAGTGTCCTGAATTTGTCCAGTTTATGATTGAGATCATGGGTCAGTTTCTCCAGTGGGAGAAGAATCTGTGATATTCACACCATTATCAGCATTGAAATGGTTTCAGTTAGGAAAATAGTTACATGAAGTTTGAGCCTCTGGATTTTTGGTATGGCCATGTTCACTTGCTTTTAGCACCAAATGCAACACATAGCTATATATCTTAAATAATCTTCAATATTAACCAGTTGGTCCAAGAATAAATCTTGAGAATGTATAAATACCATTAAAAAGGAGGGGGATAATCAACAAACAACACTCCCATAGCATGTTAAAGGGATAGTTCAACATTTTGGCAAATTGGCCCATTGCCATAATCCCTATAGTTTAGGTAGGTACGTTACCTTTATTTGTCAGTGCGAGTTATTTTTAGAACGACCATGCCGAGTCGTGAGCTGCTCAGAGTTATATGCTATAAAGGCTCATGGGATTTCTTGGTTTCCCTCATCAAACTCATCAAATACACAATCCAACAACGCTCCCGTGGTCAATTTGCCAAAATGTTGAACTATTCCTTTAAGATCAACATTAAGATCTCCCAGCAAAGTCAAAATTAATATTTGAGCAGTTTTTCAGTGCAGCTCCATGGGTGGACAGAGTCAACTAGTATGTTATTTGAAACATGAGCTTGTTACTGCCTAAGGTTTAGTTTCTACATATTCTAATGTCTGCCAACTCATTAGACCCCAGAGCAAGTCCAACATATTTATGTAAATGTATTTTTGTTGTTTTGTTTTGTAATTTTACAAGTCACCACATTAAGTTTATTTTTCCATTGCTCTCTGGATTTTGCTTAATGGTTTGTGAAAAGATAACATCAGCAAAAGGTCTAAAGAGGTCTAAAACTAAAACTATTCACACCAAAGTGTTGGTGCATAAATATCACTCCCAGAAACAAAACAAATTTGAATTATATCTGGTAATATTTAACTTTCTCTTCCTGCTAAAACCAGTTGTGCAAAAAGTTCAAATGTTACTTTGTCTGACTGGAGTTCCTCCATGTTTAACTGACATGCATAGACATTTATAGGGAATCAGAAAAGCAAAAGCTTAGAGAGTCACTCAGACACTTGGCGCACTGCAGGAGATCATTAGAGCAGCTGAATACTGACCCTCACTCTTTACTGGAGTCCGATGGAAGCTGTAACATATTTCCTGGTAAAACAAGAAGTAGTGACGCAGCTGCTTCCTCTATCTTGATCATCATGTGTTGCCTATAGGGTCAAGCAGACGGCAAATGATCCATCAGCCCTTATTTTAATGATGTAACAATGGTTAAAGCAGTGCTGTGACCTGGAAGTGTTAATGTCAGACAGCAGGTGGCTTTAAGATGCAACTGTGGCAGTGCTGATCAGAAACGGCCCGCAGCGTTCATCATCTAATTACTTTTTATAGCCGAGCTACACGTTCTTCAGGAGCTGTAAGCAAGCTGTTTCCACGGCCTGCAAACAATCACCAGTCTCACACAGTGAAAAAGATGCAGCCTGACCACCGTGTGTGTGTGTGTGTGTAGGAGACACATTTTACAGCTTAGAAGCACATCACATCTTACTGTACGTGTACTGTAGGCTGTATAGCCTCCATATCATTACAGTTGCATAAACCTCAGGGTTTGGAAGAATACTCGAATGAAAATGAACCAATTCAGGTTCGATTTCGTCTCTTTGGTGTTCTGGATGTTCAGATTTGAATCTTTCATCTTGGATTTTATCGTGTAATTCAGTTTTTGATTCAACTGTAATGTTTTAAAGGGATAGTTTAACATTTTGGCATTGCCATAATACCTATAATCTTACGAGTAGGTTTGTTACCGTTAATTGTCGGTGCAAGCTATTTCTAGAACGACGGAGCAGAGCCGTGAGCTGCTCAGAGCTACGCTACGCTAATGGGATTTCTTGGTTTCCCTCATCAAACTCATCAAATACACAATCCAACAACTCCAAAGCGCTCTGGTGGACAAGTTGTGACCTGCACATTCACCACGCTATGTTCTTTTCAACGTAAATTCATGCAAAACAGCTGATGCGCGTTCCTGGCAGGGGCAGTTTTCCGGCAAGCAGTCTCTGCATTTGCCTCGAAAACAACTCTGTCTCGTAACGTTCCGTTATTATCTCATAGCGTGGTGAATGTGCAGGTCACAACTTGCCCACAAGAGTGTTTTGGAGTTGTTGGATTGTGTATTTGATGAGTTTGATGAGGGAAACCAAGAAATCCCATTAGCCTATGTAGCGTAGCTCTGAGCAGCTCGTGGCTCTGCTGTTCTAAAAATAGCTTGCACCGACAATTAAAGGTAACGAACCTACTCCTAAAACTATAGGGATTATGGCAATGGGCCAATTTGCCAAAATGTTGAACTATCCCTTTAAGTCCTTTTGTCTATTTGGTGTGAACTTGAAATGCTTTGAGGAGAGTAATTCAAATTTGATGCAAGTTAGAATTCTGGTCACTCTGATCTCACTGTCTTTTGCTAACAGATTCATGTGCTAATTATGACACAATTGAGGATATACTCAGGATAAAATTTAGTAACAGGTTTTTATATCCAAATGGCCAAAGATCAACCTCATTGTGTCATTTTAATGTTTTTGGTGAAATGCTATTATTCAACACTGTATTTCAGGAAAATTAGATCGGTTGACCTCATGTCGATGAACTTAACTGGATCAGGATGGAGAAGAGCTACAAGTAGCAAATTCTAGTTAGATCTGTGGTCAATGAGAGTGAGGATGTAGCTTATGAATACCAGGCACATTAATTTTCTGAATTTGAAAATGTTAAATAAATATGGCAAATAAAGTTTTTCTAATTGCAGAAAGTTGAAATGCTCAATTGGTAATTTACAGTGTAAAATTCAGACACCACGTCACGATTTCAGCAACCTGATCTTCAAAGTCAAATATTTCACTAATAAATTCAGTGGCATTTAAAGGTCAACACTAAAAATTCTGTGGTGATTAAGTTTCAGAATTTAATGTTCAGTTGCTGATCAAAATTCAAATCTGTGGAGTGTTTGGTGGGCTCTGTCTCAGCAACATGAATAATCTAATACTTTTCATTCTAATTGGATAGTATTTTGATTTCTAATGACTTGAAAGCATGATTGCAGCGACTGCAGCTTTTATTTTATGGTACGGAGGAGGTGAGGGTTTTATTTTTTTTTCCCTCCTTGAATGGCCAAGAAATAACGCTAGCCTCAGGTTATTTCTGACTGAAAATTAGAATTTATTTGAAGACCAAACAAGCCACCAGAACATCCCAACTTTAGTCTACAGAGGAAGGGATTGGAGAGAGTACCTGAGGCCATTTTTGGTGAAAACTGAATGATAATGTTGCGCAGGCAATGATAACAGCAGAGAGTCAACAGGGTGAGGGCGGTGGGATGCAGATCTGTCAATGGGCCCTAGTTTCTTAGACCAGGTGAAGTCTAACCTCGGCGCAGCTTCGCCACGCCAACGGGGTGTGGCCCAGGTCCATTTCGCAAGTCTGGTGGGCCGCGCAGTCAGACTTAGACCAGCGCAATCCCGCCCCTCGTCCCTCCCACCGGCGCAAACGGTGAAGAGGGAGGAGAGAGGGCGGGAGGGAGACAGGAGGAGGAGAGAAAGGCGTGGAGTGGGTTTGACACAGCCGAGTCAGATCTTCACCAATCAAATGAGCTCCTCTCCTCACCTTTAACTGCGCGGCGGGTGATGCGCGCTGCAAGTTTGTCATTTTATACTTGGACATGGACGGAGGAAACAGCGACGCCAGAGGCCGAACCTCTCCCCGGAGGAAACAGCTGTTTCCCCGGAGGTCCGAGCTCAGAGTGACCAATAATGAGTTTACTAATAATAATACAAATATCCTTAATCAGGTTTGATCTGATACACTGAGAACCCCTGCCCAATGTAAGAAACAACAACTAATAAACTAATAAAGAAACTCACATTTATTCAAACCCTGTGTAAGCAAGATGAGAGGTGTAGGCTACACTAATCACAACATAAACAAACACCATGCGTAACGGATGAAATCAGCGTAAAGGACTCTCTCTCTCTCTCTCTCTCTCTCTCTCTCTTTCTCTCTCTCTCTCTGTCCGTCTCTTTTTTTTCTGTGATGAGAGATGCAGAGTATACTGTAGTAGGCTATATACTGACTATCTGATTGAGAGTGAGGAGTTGTCGTCACAGCTCAGAGCCCTAATACATCCATGTCAGAGCCCCGCCCCCCTTCTCCGCCATGATGGAAGGATTCCGGTGGCAAAAGCCATACTAGTCTATGGGCAAAACAAAATCGTCTACTCCGTAATTTACTGTTTTACAATGCCGGAAATCACTGCTGTGTTAAAAACTGCTCCAGTGATTTACTTTCTCCTTATTCTTTCTAGTAATTTGTTGATCTGTTGGCGCAAAAAAGAGCTAGAATACTATAGAATATAGTCGCGTCTCTGTGCTGTTCTAATGACGTTGCCCCTGGCAACCGATAGCGTCTCCTTCCATCATGGCCGACCATCGTCACGTGACTCCTCACTCTCAATACCGAGGCTGTGGTGGACTAAGAGAGATGAAGATTTGTGTTTTGTTTTTCATTACGGCTGCCTGATGCGGTCACTCGCGCTAATGAATTAATAAGTAAATAAATAAATAAAGCGATCATCACAAGGGCAGAGTGGTATCTCAACACGGCAGCGACATGCAGTCATCCTCCCTCAGTCCTGCTTGGGACATCCACAGCTGCTTTTCAGTGCCAGTTCGTCCCTGCTGTGTTAATTCAGGTGGAGTTTCCATTACGCACCGACAGCCTTTGATCTCTGCTTTGATCTGACGTCAGATGTGACGGGACAATCTATATAGATATAAATCCACGTGTTGATTCCATTAGTTGCATTAAATAGTGGTTATTGTGGATATTTATTGCATTGAAATGTGTCTGGAACTGTGGAGATCTGCCTGTGAGGTCTTGGTGACGTGTGTGCACTGCAGGTCAGTCAGTCAAACTTCCACTGCACCTGCTGCGCTCCGCCCTGCGCTGAGACTAGACCTGGTTGGAGGTGGCGAGCTTTCAGCGCAACCTCGGCGAGACATTTTCGCACAAAACTTCCACTGCACCAAGCTGAATCTGTGACGCCTCCCCCTGCTGCGCGGCCACGCCTATCTCAGCGCAGCGCGATCTGCCAATCTCCCAATCTGACTTTGCGCTAGGCTGCGCTGGTCGAAACTTGCATTAGACCGGCTGCGTTACCTTGCGCCACCTAGGCTGCGCCAGCAAACTAGGGCCCAATGACTTGAAATTAACATTTTGTTTGTGTGAGCAACACCAGAGGGGCAGCTCAGTTCAGGTGGAGCCAGTGGGGCAAATCAAACTACGCAAATACTCCTTTATTCTGTACAGTCTCAGGTGATGCTGTACATAGTGTAGTGCAGGCCTGTCTTCAACAGGGGGTCAGCGGCGATACTGCAGGGGGGGTCGCAAAATATTATGTTGATTAGGCAATTTTTAAAATATTTTCGTTTCCACATTTAGAGTTTAAAGGGACAACGAGGAGTTTTGGAAAGCAAAGTGTTTCCTACTACATTTACCATGAGCCTCCGCGCACACGGTGAAATTCTTGGACCGGCGCAAGACGGACGTCTTGCCAAGAATGTTTTCATTCATCAAGAATTAAAGTCAGAGGTTCAGATACCGTCGTAGTTCCGACCATAAACGGCAGCGTCCACGAAACCGAAAGTAAGGAAACGCTCGCCCAGCATTTCCGCCACCACTAATAATAACAAAATAACGATAGAGACAAAACGATATATTTATCGAAAATGGACCCATTAACAAGTGTGGGTAACGTTAATATGAGACTTTTTTATTGTCGCAGAATATTTTGTTCTGCCACTGGAGAAACTCCTCGTTGTCCCTTTAAAGAGACCCAGAGAAGTCTCATATTAATGTGGATGAATCTACGTTACCCACACTTGTTAATGGCTCCATTTTCGATAAATATATCGTTTGTCTTTATAGTTATTTTGATATTATTATTTAGTGGTCATCAGTTGGCATCAGTTAACAAGGTTTGCTTATAAATGCCAGCGGCACAGCACTGTACTGGGCACAACATAAATATAAACCTCTTGTATTAGAATGCACAATAAGAAGGTACATTTATAAACAGCACTAGGCCCAGTTTTATATAAAACTTAATTTTATTCAATAGTAGGAGGTCCCTGCTCCATCTATTCATCTGATCAGATTTGGGTCCTTGGCCTGAAAAACACTGAAGACCCCTGGTGTAGGCTATCCAAGATCCAATCACTCCAGTGAACACAACCTGAGTGCTGTTGGCGGTTTTCCTCATCAGTCAGGCCACAGACCCCAATGCAACAAATATACAAAGTGATGTGCACATTATACATATTTATATTTTCAATAATATGTTATTTTTTTTTATAAATGTTTATTTGTTAAATGTTGTAATTGTATACAGTATGTTCATGTTATGAACCTACGCAGAGTCCTCATGTGAAAATCCACTTTACCCAGACTAAACCTGATTCTGATCCTGGAAAAGGAAAAAAAAAAAAAGCTACTTCCTTTGACACAGCCAGACTGACTGTCCTGTTTTCCTTTGCTGTGGTAGAAAAGGCAAAAAGTAGGCAAAGTGAGTGACTGTAATGACGGTGCTGCAGGAAGATTGTAGAGCTTGACTCATAGAAAAGAGCCTTTTACCGGTGAAGACGTCGCCACTAAGTGTTCTGCAAGTCTCCATCCTTCACCTTAATGTGAATTATTGCAAGGAGAAATTCATGTTCAGAAGTTTGGCCCATACATTCACTAACGTTCAGTCTAATCTGTGGTACTTTCCCTCTGACAAAATGCTGTTTTGGTGGTCAGAATGTTCACTTGAAATGTCTCTAATTGGTGTTTTTGTTGTGATGTGTTGTCAAATGAAAAATTAGATTTAGTTTTTCCAAACTATTGAAATTCTGAGTGCGCAAATTGAAAAAATAACAGAGAGAAGTGAATGTAATTACACTTCTCATAATGGGCAGGTTTGTTTTGGGACCTCAGTGCATCAACTTTGCAGACACTGTAGTGTTTTATTATTGGCCTAACCTTTAGACTGACTTATCAGCAGTAGGATGATGGTAGGAGATGTAATGTGTTATGACCTATTAGAGCTCCTAAAGTACAAGTGACCACTTTTTTTTCTTTCTAATTAATAGAAGCACTTAGAGCAGCTTTCATTTTATTACATGTATAAAGACATGGTAAATACATGCTGTCACAGGCTAATGATCAGTCACAGTAGGCATTCATTAAAGAGCCACCGTTTGAAACCCCTGAAAGCCTCATGTGGCGTTAAAGTAACACGTGGTAAAATTAGAAACTAACCATTTTGTGATTCTCACAGCTTGAATATGGATGAGGCAACCTGCACTGGAAATTGAAACCTGAATGCAAAAGTACTGAAGTTTGCATCATCCAGGATGTTCTGCCCATTTAAATATGTAAATAAATAAATAAATAAATAAATATGTAAGTGTAAGTATGTGTTTTAATGGGATGTTTTATTTTGGCAGGTGACTGGCTGGAATACCACCTTACTCCTTCTCCCTCTGAGGGCATCCCATTCCAGGACCGGTCTTACCCCCCTCCCCCCTCCTCCAGCATGGAACCTACCAAAGTCCAGTCAGAGGGTGGCCTCAATGTCACTCTCACCATCCGCCTCCTCATGCATGGAAAAGTAAGCAGGAGTCTTATACTGGCTGTGGGGATGAGTGAAAAATAAAAAACGAGGACTACTTCTTTAGGGGCCTTTAAGTTGTTAAAGATTTTCCAAACAACCTAATGAAACATGGCACCTCTGGTGTTTAGGATGAGGACGCTGGCTCTGTTGCCTCCAGCAGAGTTTTTAGCTTCTTAAATGCTTTGATCAGTGGTGTCTTTTCCAATCTTTCCCATTCTCTGGCCAACTTAACAACCACCCTCCATGGTACCACCCTACATTGGTACCACGTAACAATACAGAGGTTAATAACACGTTCTCAGAGAACTTTTAATGATAATGATTGAAGTGAAAGCCGGGGCAGGTTAATTTTCTTTTTAGTGGGATGGCAAATCCCTAGCCATTTCACCATCTGTCTCCTAACTCTCTTTCCTTATTTAGGCTTCCTGTTACTATCCAGCAATCTATTTTGATGCTCCAGTGTTTGCCATGGGTATAAATCTCTTATTGTTCAATCACACTGACATTGCAAACAAGTATGATGTGGTCTGTCACAACATAAAAGTGGTTTATTATTGGTTTATCATACTGACACAGTGGCACTTAGGTAACACTTGACTTGACGCCTATCTCTATAATGCTTTGTAACCATACTTATAATGAGTTATAATGCAGTTATACTATATCATAATGCTTTATAACAATAATCATAACACACTATAAAGCATTTTATCATGATTTATAAGGACAGATATTATGTTATAATTGTTAGTAACTCGCTGACAATACCCACATCGATAATGCATTATAAATATAGTTATAATGTGTTATAATTGGCTTATTAATGTGTATAACTATCATTATAAACACTCATAAATTATCATAAGGCTTTATAACAATAAGCATAACATATCATAGATTCATGATGAATATGATATAATGAATTATGATAATTTATGAGTGTTTATAATGATAGTTATACACATTAATAAGCCAGTTATAACACAACTATATTTATAATTCATTATCGATGTGGGCATTGTCAGCAAGTTACTAACAATTATAACATATTATAATACCTGACCTTAAGTCATGATAAAATGCTTTATAGTGTGTTATGATTATTGTTATAAAGCATTATGATCATTTAGTGTTTATAACTACAGTGCTATAACTGCATTATAACTCATTATAAGTATGGTTATAATGCGTTATGGAGATAGGTGTCACGTAAAGTGTTACCGTCGCTTAATACTACAAAATGTTAGTCTGCATTGTTGGCTCAGAGGTTGGAAACCACTGGCTTAGACTCTATGATTGCACATTTTCAGAGGAAGCTTTCTACTCTACTTACAATGACTTATAAAGTGGCAGTCCATGTGTTTAGCTTTCCTATGTCCCCCCAGTGAAGTCCTTCACTTAAGGGAAAGGTTACACGGAGCCTTTAGACATAAAAACTCCACCTCCGGACCTGAGGAGGGACGGAGGTCTGCCACGCAATTTCTGTTTTGGACCTCAGTGTTTTGTTCACATTTCCCATGGTGTTATCTGTAACCTTTAAGTGGCCACCTACATCTTGTTCATGTTTTTTTTTTTCTAGGCACTTATGTGTAGTTTTCTCTCCCTCATCTCAACCCCCTACTCCTTCAGAGGGTGTGCGTGGTTGGCCTACTTGTATAAGGCAGGTCATTCATGCATGGTTCATGTGGCTTTTGCTTTCTCGTCCGTCTTGCAGTACGATGCTTAAAAGCTGTGATCCCACAAATTTTTGGATAACCTACAGCAGCCCTTGCAAACATCTGGTTTCGCTAAAGTCTGTAGAGTTTGATAAAAGGGCAAAGTATGCGTGAAACACACCAAAAGGTTATGTAACAGTAGATCAGTTTCAATGCCGTGGTCTTCGGGGAGGTGTCCTGGCGGCCGGACAGTTGGAAGAACCAGCCCCCCCCCGCACATCACTGGCCATATTGGTGGGGTTGTGCGTGCGCCATGACGGTCAGAGCCAACAATCTTGCCTTTGTTTTGTTTGCCAAGCAGTCGGCAGCTCAAGAATTCACCCGCTGCATGGCTGCTCATGCAGGAGCCCCAGACCCAGACTCTGTTGACCAGGAGATAGCCTGAATAACCCTGCAGCCAGACGGGGGCCGGACAGAGCTCACGGCCTGCCAGAAGATGGCGTGCGACTACCATGGGGGGAGGTGCTTTGGCAGCATGACCCACATCTGTCTTTTAGAGCAGAAGCTCGGCAAATATTGGGTGAGCGCGGTGTGGGTGCCAGCACCAACCCTTTGTCCTTCACCCCAGTGTTTCAAGTGGGGTTTAGACTGCAGCTCAGTCATGTGTTTACCACACTCGCCTGAAGACTTTGTGGTAGACTCAGACATGCCTCTCTGAAGAGGTTTATGTCATATTATTAGTGTTTCTCCTCTCCCCTGGATTTATATTAGCAGAGATAATTCACACTGATGTAAAGTATACAACCTCACCCACTATACTCTATTACAAAAATATGCTTTACTATAAACTGTACCATCTAAATAATAGCATTCTTTTTAAAGGGATAGTTCAACATTTGTGCAAATTCACCTATTGCCATTATCCGTATAGTCATAGCAGTAGGTTCATTACCCTTAATTATTGGTGCATGTTTTGAGATCAGGGGGGCAGAGACGTGAGCTGCTCAGTGAACACAATGGAGGTGAACGGTACAGGTCTCCTGTCCCTCATCAAACTCCTTAAATACACAATCCAACACCTCCAAAATGCTCTGGTGGACAAGTTGTGACCTGCACATTCACCACACGATGAGATGATAACGTAACATTATGAGATGGAGTTGTTTTTGCGGTAAATGCGTAGCCGGAACTACATTCCAGACATGGCTGCTGGGCGGAGTGATTTCAAAAGCACTAGTTTTTGCTTCTTGTGTCGTAATGTTACATAATTATACATGACTATTTCATAGCATGGTGAATGTGTCCATGAGAGCGTTTTGGAGTTGTTGGATTGTGTATTTCATGAGTTTGATGAGGGACAGGGGACCTGTACTGTTCACCTCCATTATGTTCACTGAGCAGCTTGCACCGATAATTAAAGCTAATGAACCTACTCCTATGACTATAGGGATTATGGAAATAGGATAATTTGACAAAGTGTTGAACTATCCCTTTAAATCTAAATTTAGTTATTTGATTGACAAATTGAGAATAGGGGCTCCAAAGTGAAACCTTAATGCAACACCAGTGGGTTGCACCTGTGATTCAGCCTGGCTTGTGTCTAATGCAAAACATCTGCTCCACATGAGGTAGTGACCTGCCTGAGCAAGAGAGAAACCTGACTGTGAGACTTTAGAGATAGAAAAGTGAGAGAAGTTACACGAGCATCAGGGAGCTATACTGAACATGAGCTGATACTAAGTTGCTCTGGAAAGAAGAACAGGAAGAACCATACGACTAAAAAACAAAAGGCACAGTGACCGTCCTCAAAAATTGATGTCACACACAGTTCACCATTTACTCAACCCTTATTGAAAAGCAGACACACAACCGCTTCTCATTTAGCCCGAGGATTATCTGTGGCAACTGGTGTTTCAATCACAGATCAGACGGCGTGAAGGACGCTGTGTGACGTCAACCTCCGAGGGGACGACATCCAAGAAGAAAACCGTTGCTCACAAAACGGCTCAGCGCTGCAAGATTAAACTTTTTTCATGTTTGAAAAGAAGCCTGGCGAATGTTGGCAGCACAGTCAGTGGCCAGAAGAAGCCAAATACAGATCAGATGGTCCAGCATGTTTGGCGTGGACCGGGCCGGCATCACCACGGCGACTGCAGAGCGGCGGCGGTGACACATGGAGGTGGGAGTGAGCTGATACGTGGCTGCAGGAGTGCAAAAGGTGCAGGAGAGATGATATTTATAGATGGTCCACAAACACTGAATGAAAGGATGACTCCCTGCCTCATGACGCATGGCAGGAGAGGACGCTCCAACATGACGGTGACAAGACGCAATCATTGTTTTTTTTTATATACAGATAGAAGTGATGGTAGTATTTGGGAGTGTTTTAAAAGAGGATAAAAGGATAGTTCAACATTTTGGCAAATTCCTCTATTGACATAATCCCTATAGTCATAGGAGTAGAATCACCACCTTTAATTATCAGTGCATGTTGTTTTGAGATCAGCAGGGCAGAGACGCAAGCTGCTCAGTGAACACAGTGGAGATGAATGGTACAGGTCCCCTGTCCCTCATCAAATACACAATCCAACTCCAAAACGCTCTTGTGGATAAGTTGTGATCTGCACATTCACCACGCTATGAAATAATCATGTAACATAACGTTGTTTTCAAGGCAAATGCATAGCTGGAACTTCCAGACAAGGCTGCTAGGCGGAGTGATTCCAAAAGCGCACATTTAGTGCAGCCACTCCCGTTTACTCAAGAAAGTAGTTCCGAGTATTTGCTTCATGTGTCGTAATGTTACATAATTATTTCATAGTGTGGCGAATGTGCAGGTCACAACTTCTCCACAAGAGCATTTTGGTGAGTGAAAGTGGACCTGTACCATTCACCTCCATTGTGTTCGCTGAGCCGCTTGCATCTCTGACCCGTGGATCTCAAAACAACATGCACCGATAATCAAAGGCAATTAACCTACTCCTATGACTATAGGGATTATGGCAATAGGCAAATTTGCTAAAATGTTGAACTATCCCTTTAAAGTACAATGCTCTCACAGAGAGTTTGGCTTTTGCAGATGATAACACATGTTAAACATTAGTTTTGTTGTAGCTGTTTGTATAGGAATTGTCTTTGAGTTTCATGGTTATTTTTTTTTTATTTAAAGGTTTATTTGAAATGGGACCTCACATATTCATGAACATACAAAAAAACAACAATTAATTGCAGTAAATATGTCGGATTTAGCTAGGAGCTAATTTCCATCCGTCTATCTATCTATCCGTTTATCTTGTGAGCGTAGCTACAGCTGTGAACTGTACATCTGATTGGATTTACTAAAGTTAAGTCTCAGTCTGTCAGATGTAACCGATGGATTCAAGAGCAGCTCAGAACAACAACGTACTTCTGCTGTGTGACTGATAGATATACGCTGGTGTTTAAGGGAGAAACCTGCCTCTGAACAACAACTGGCCTGCAGCTCAACCCCTCACAGTCACCCAAGAGCCGTCAGGGAGTGTTGACGCTGGCAGCCAGCTCTGCCCCTCTCTGCCCCTCTCTGCCCCTCTCTGCCCCTCTCCCCCACTGTGCCACACCAAACTCATGAAGAGTGATTACATGCATATGAAAAGCGTGGCCCTCGACAGCACCATGTAGCTGTGTGTCCTCTGCTGCCCCTGTAACTGTTTTACACCTTGTCCTGGAAAAAAATAACATGCTGTACATTTATCCAGGAGCCTCTTTAAAGGTATAATGTGTAGGAATTCCCCCCATCTAGTGGTGCGGTTGCATATCGGAACGTATTCTTGATGTTGCATTCACGTGAAATGGGGCAGACGTCAGACAGACAACAGACGCTGCATGCAGGATAAACAAGCGTCTATGTAAACAAGTGGTCTGCCAGCACGTGCCATGTTGTCATGGTGATGTCGTATTGTTTACCTGACCCACGTTTTACCGTCTTTTTCTCGTCGAGTAAAATTACATCCGGTTGGTTTGCCAACGGCCGTCTGCCTGACTGCACCTGAATGCAACATCAGTGCCTCCGTCCTTCCTCACACTACACAGTGGTGACAGTTTTAACAGGCCGAGCCCACAGCTCCGCTGAGTTTCCGTGGTTACCTACGGTCACGCTGCCACTCAACGTAAAAAATGGCGATGCAACATGGCCGCCTCGGTTCGGTGCGTCGCCCACTTATGTATTTGTGTAAGGTACCAGAAAGCTTTCATTTGTATGCGGGTGTGATTCGACTTCGGTGAAATACGTATTTATGAAAGCAATATTTGATTTTTGCTAATAAAAAGCCAAATAAGTTACATACTGGGGCTTTAAGGTGATTGTTTTGTCTTTTTCATTTTCTATTGCAGGAGGTTGGAAGTATAATTGGAAAGGTATGTATATTTTCTTAGCTCCCACATGGTTTTGTCCATTTTGATACTGATACTGTTTTTTGATCACTGATCATTTCTTTTTTCCAGAAAGGAGAAACAGTAAAAAAGATGCGAGAAGAGGTGAGTTTCAGTTATGAGTTGATTCATGAGTTTTTTTTTCTTGTGTTTTTCTGTGTATATATACAGTATATATATAATCTAGGAAATGAAATAAACAACAAATTTGTGACACTTTATAATTAATGTTGCTTTCGGTTTATGACTGAATAGATTATTCAAATGTGTTCCTGGTATTCCAGGATTAAGATCTCACACCACCATTACTGACTCCACCAACGATGCGTGTGTCTTTTTTTCTTTTCTTCAGAGTGGAGCACGGATCAATATTTCCGAAGGCAACTGTCCAGAGAGGATCGTCACCATCACCGGACCAACAGACACCATCTTCAAGGCTTTTGCCATGATTGCCTACAAATTTGAGGAGGTATGATTAGCAGCAGCCTTTTTTTTCTGTACCATGTAAAATGATGCATGGTACAGTCTTACTTTAACAAACTATATAGCTCATGAGACACATGCACTGACGTAGTCCGGTAGGATTTTGCCCTCTTCTTCTCCTCGCAAAGGCTCCAGACTGCCAGGGGTTTATTCATGTCATTTTAGATTAGTGTTAACTGTCATTTCCAGCAGTTATTCTGCAAGCACTGCCATCCCAGTGCGCAAAATAGCTGACACCAAGACCTGCGTGCATTAACAAACCCCAACTTAGTTTGTATAGTATTTTCAGTTGTGATAAACATTGCAGCAGATTATTCTCGTAAAGCAGAGATGTGCATTAGAAATACAGTCTGTCATTCATAGTGACAGATATAAATCATCATACTGTCAGATTTCTCGACTATCTCTAGTTGTGTATTTCTAGAGTATGTGTATTAAACTTGAGTTTTTTTTCTTCTTTTATATAGACTTTTACTGCACTGCATTTAAAAGATAACATTAGTACTTTTGACCAAGCTGCATTATGTGGTACATTCATGATGCAAACCTTTAGGCAGTGGAAGAGATTTCATTTTATTTTCAAAATGTGATAATGTACACTGTTCATGACGATCACAATCAACTCTCTTACCACGACCAAACTTCAAAAGGCAACATGACAACAGCAATCTATTAACTGACTATTTATATAGCTCTGTATTCTACAGGTTCTACAAAGCCAATCAGTTCTCATTAGGTCATTAGTTGCTTTAAAGGTGCATTGTGTAGGAATTACTCCCATCTAGCGTTGCGGTTGTAAGTCGCAAGCAACTCAATCGTATTTTTCATGCTGCATTCATGTGAAATTGGGCAGACGGATGACAGCCGCTGCACGTAACAGCATAAACAAGCCTCTATGTAAACAAGTGGTCCGTCAGCAAACAATACACGTGACAATATGTTGTCATGGCGATGTCGTATTGTTTACCAGCTTTCTCTGGACTTCTGTGACTAAAATGACATCTGGTTTGTTAGCGACGGCCGTCTGCCCGACTGCAGGTGAATGCAGCATCAGTGTAACGCTCCATTCCTCCTCACTGCGTTACCGCGGTGACTTTTCACAGACGCCACCTCCACCTGAGCCGACAGCTCCGGTGTCTCCGCTGAGTTTCCGTGGTTTCCTACCGTCACGCTGCCACTGAACGTAAAAACATGGAGACACCACATGGCAGCAGCACCGAGCTTACCCGCTCCATGGAGATATGAATGATATGAACGGCTCATTCAGAGCTGAAAGGAACACTTTTCCTGAATAGATAACAGGAGAAGTTACACAATGTCCCTTTAAACACACTCTTAAATAGAACAATGATGTGGTGGTACTTATATAAATAAATATTTAACAACTTTCACTTCGACCTATACTTTAACTCTGGTAACGGAGCTGTGTAGTTGGTCTAATTAACACACTCATCCACTGTGGACTTGTAAGCGGAGACTCACCGCTGTGTCCTCTGTGACCGGTGTAAAATGTGCTCAGCTTGACCACGGAGCTCGTTATTTACAGCCAAACCTCGCTGCTCTCCACAGTCACATTGAGAAAAATATTACCCTTGCAAAATAAACATAACATGTTTTCATTTTCTCAGGACATAATAAATTCCATGAGCAACAGCCCAGCAACCAGCAAGCCCCCCGTCACCTTAAGGCTCGTAGTGCCAGCCAGCCAGTGTGGCTCCCTCATAGGAAAAGGAGGCTCCAAAATAAAAGAAATGAGAGAGGTATGATATGGATATTTATTTATCACTGTGCAGGTGTGAGTCTCTGGCTCGTTTCCATTTCCACCTTGTTTCTTTTATGTGTTTTAACAGAACACGATGTGTAGCCCAAAAGGTTTTTGTCTGCACAATGTGTTCTGTTTTCCCATTCACCTCCGGGTGACGACACTTTGACCTTTTTCTTTTGCTGGTTCAGCCAATCAGGGCGGACTAACAGGCTCTTCTCACTAAAGAATATTTATATGTGGGTCCTAAATTATGTGAACTGGGGGGGATGGCAGTGTGACATGTTTGGAGGCCTCCAGTAGCGGCGCAACTACAGAGTGTGACCTAGCCTTTGTGTGTGTCACATAGATGTCGCCTCAGTCTCTACCAGCTGAAGGGTGCAGAGTCGGGTTCTTGCCCCAAGTTATGAAAGGTGTAGGGCACCAAACACACATGGGGATCAATAGGCTACGTAGATCTACAGTCTAAACACAGCCCCAGTCAGACTATGTTCATTTCTCCAGGGGAGGTGGGGTGATTCAATGACTTTGATCCCATGAAGAGCATATATTACTGTACAGCCACAGTCACTGATGTTCTAGTAACTTAAACCCAGCCTGAAGCTATGTTCTTGATTTTGAACTGGATATCTGAGGTGTTCTGCTTTTGTTAGTTTGGTGTTAACTTTCATTTTTTGGGGTGAAAGTGATGCTGTGACTGCTGCTGCTATTTTGGAACCACCATGATGAGAGTATATTAAAGCTATCAGCAGAGCAAGCACCATAAATGTGCTGTTGTAATGTCGGCTACAGGAGACAAGTTTATTTATTTCCTTACCCTGTATTTGCACAGTGTCACAAACCAGCTTTTAGATGTGTCAGATTAAGTATAGGCAGTTATTGTTTGCAATCTGTCCATAGATGTACAAACAACAATCTCTGAATTACTCTCACAGAAAAGAAAACATAAAACCTGACGATTCAGAGCTCACATGCAGCTTTTTCCTATGATTTCTAAGCACATTTTATAAGTTTACATCAGAGATAGTGGTATCCTCAGGAAGTGTAAATCACAATGAATGATAGATTACTAACGCTGTTTATTGTCTGTGTAAAAATTTGACAGAGTGAAGACCTCAGGGGGAATAAGATATTTGACTCAAATTTACCTCTCACATCATCGTCGCCTCATGTCTCCCTCTGTGCCTCCCATGCCTTTATTATTATTATTCAAATTATCTTTATTGATTTTCACATTATACACTCACAGTAGTACTCAATACCCCAGACAAGGGGAAAAGAAAATAATAATAATGTTAATAATAAAAACTAAATGAATAAAAAAATCAGGAGAATAATACAGATAAATTCCTAAGTATACACAAAGAAGCTATAGACACATACACATATGCATATACACACATGACTGCATATATACTGTGAACACAAGGGGGGTAACTTAGGCTACACTATATTGAAGGAAGGGAGTTCATCCTTGAAATACGATAGAAATGGTTGCCTCCCATGCCTTTATCGTCTTTGTCCCATGCCTGTTACACACCACATCCAGTAATTCACCAATGGGCAAAAACGCAGTCATAAACAATTTGTTAAATTACTAAGGAGCCCACTGAATTTTTCATTCCCCACCTCCCCCCCTGCGCTTTTAATCCCG